>NC_136475.1:97701537-98032131 GCF_902686455.1 Sciurus vulgaris
ATACCATGCCATTTTTTGTTAATATGGCTCTGTAGTGTAGTTTAAGTTCGGGTATTGTGATGCCTCCTGCTTCACTTTTTTTGGCCAAGGATTGCTTTGGTTATTCTTGGGTCTCTTATTTTTCCAAATGAATTTCATGACCATTTTTTCTATTACTATGAAATATGTCATTGGGATTTTAATAGGAAATGTGTTAAATTCGTATGGTACTTTTGGTAGTATGACCGTTTTGACAATATTAATTCTGTCTATTCAAGAACATGGGAGATCTTTCCATCTTCTAAGATCTTTTTCAATTTCTTTCTTTAGTATTCTGAGTTTTTATTGTAGAGGTCTTTCACTTCTTTTTATAGATTGATTCCAAAATAATATTTTCTTTGAGGCTATTGTGAAAGGGATAGTTTTCCTGATTTTTCTTTCAGTTGATTCATCACAGATGTATAGGAATGAGATTGACTTATGGGTGTTAATTTTATATCCTGCTACTTTGTTCAATTCTTTTATGAGTTCTAGAAGTTTTCTGAGTCTTCTAAGTTGGATCATATCATTGGCAACAAGGGGTAGTTGCAGCTCTTCTTTTCCTATTCATCTCCCTTTGATTTCTTTCTTCTAATTGCTCTGGCTAGAGTTTCCAGGACTATGTTGAACAGAAGTGGGGAAAGAGAGTGTATCCCTTTCTTGTTCCAGTTTTTAGAGGGAATCCAGCTGCCTAGTTCTGTTCCCTCTCTGGGATGGAGATGAGATTATTTGTTTAAATCTTAATGATCACTGAATTAGAATGCTGGCTTTGTATCCCAAGTCCTGCCTCTGTGTCCTCACTTATAAAGTGAGCAAGGAAATCTGTACAAAGGGAATCTCGGCCACTGTCCCAGTAGAGAGCCAGGGTGTCACCCGGCCACTGTCCCAGTAGAGAGCCAGGGTGTCACCCGGCCACTGTCCCAGCAGAAACGCAGGGTGTCACCTGGCCACTGTCCCAGCAGACCCAGGGTGTCACCTGGCCACTGTCCCAGCAGAGACCCAGGGTGTCAGGGATGCCTGCCAGTCATGCAGCTGGGAGGGTGGCCCCGCGATCTGCGATCCATTTGGCCCCGAATCAGTGATCTTCAAGTTGGATGACTTGAAGTCACTACTAACTCGGTGGCACTGGGGTTGGTCTCCAGATGCTGCCCAGGAGCTGTATTCTACACTTCTGCTCCAGGGGCTGGTGAGGTGATTGGTGATTGGAGCGACCGGATAGCACATCTTGCAAACAGAAGGCTGCTGTCAGTAGGCGGCATATGAAGAGAGGCACGTTGACAGGCTTGGGCCATCGGTGGGGCAAAGTGCTCTGAGGAGCAGACGCCCCTGCAAGCTTCACCTGTGCACAAGTCCTCTTGGGCCCCGCAGGTAGGGTCAGGGCCCAGCCTTGAGGAACTTCTAAGCCATGAAGGGGGAGCCGTGGGGAGAGACTGAGGCGTGCAGCCCAGCACGAGACTACCAGCAGGGGGCTGCGTGGGATGTGGGCGTCCTCGGTCCCTGCAGGGAGGGTCCTGAGACACCGAGGCCTACAGAGGCTGCACGCGTGCACCAGGGCGGGACCGCACATGGGCTGCAGCCAGAGGCCACGTGCTCAGCCGTCACCCCAGTGAAGCTCCAGTGCTGCCTCCCGCCTGCGGCCCAACATGGCCTGGTGCCTCAGGGGGGCCCAAACTCAGTGCTTGGGGTGAAAGGAAAGGAGTTTTGTCCTTTTCCATTGGACATGGCATCGACTCTCCCATGTCACAGGAGGATAGTCTCTGCAGGGGTGGATGCCTAAGACTGACATCAACAACGTGTCTGGCACCTGGCACCTGGCACTATCCCCAACCATCGTCACTGAGGGATGATCCCCAGGGCCAGAGGTCTGATCTGCCCAAGATGACCCTGGGGGTGCCTTGAAGTCAAAGGTTCACCTGGTTGCAGAGTGGGCACAGCAGGGTCTGAGCTTCTGGTAACTCCCTGGCCACCTCTGCCAGGTTGCTAGTCTTGTGACTTCTCAAATTCAGAGCTCCTGGGTGGCTTTGGATTGTCCCCTTTCTGCTCTGAAAGACCTCATCTTGTGCTTTCCAATGCTCAGCCTTCCTTAGGAGCCAACTGGGTGCTCTCCTGCCTGTGCTGCACCCTGGCCCTGGGACTTCCTGTTGTTCTGTATGTTGTGACATGGCCTGCGGGGTGGGCATCCTCAGGGCTCTGCCCAGGGCCTCCTCACGTTCTCTGGGGCTGGCAGGCTGATCCCTGCAGGGTGGGCATACTCAGGGCTCCGCCCAGGGCCTCCTCACGTGCTCTGGGACTGGCAGGCTGATCCCTGCAGGGTGGCATCCTCAGAGCTCCGCCCAGGGCCTCCTCACGTGCTCTGTGACTGGCAGGCTGTTCCCTGTGCAGGGTGGGCATCCTCAGGGCTCCGCCCAGGGCCTCCTCATATGCTCTGGGGCTGGCAGGCCATTCCCTGCAGGGTGGCATCCACAGGGCTCCACCCAGGGCCTCCTCACGTGCTGTGGGGCTGGCAGGCCGTTCCCTGTGCAGGGTGGGCATCCTCAGGGCTCCGCCCAGGGCCTCCTCACGTGCTCTGGGGCTGGCAGGCTGTTCCCTGCAGGGTGGCATCCTCAGGGCTCTACCCAGGGCCTCCTCATGTGCTCTGGGGCTGGCAGGCTGTTCCCTGTGCAGGATGGGCATCGTCAGGGCTCTGCTCAGGACCTCCTCACGTGCTCTGGGGCTGGCAGGCTGTTCCCTGCAGGGTGGGCATCCTCAGGGCTCCGCCCAGGACCTCCTCACGTGCTCTGGGGCTGGCAGGCTGTTCCCTGCAGGGTGGGCATCCGGAGGGTTCCACCCAGGACCTACTCACGTTCTTTGTGACTGGCAGGCTCTTCCCTGCAGGGTGGGCATCCTCAGGGCTCCGCCCAGGGCCTCCTCACGTGCTCTGTGGCTGGCAGGCTGTTCCCTGTGCAGGGTGGGCATCCTCAGGGCTCCGCCCAGGGCCTCCTCACGTGCTCTGGGGCTGGCAGGCCGTTCCCTGCAGGGTGGGCATCCTCAGGGCTCCGCCCAGGGCCTCCTCACATGCTCTGGGGCTGGCAGGCTGTTCCCTGCAGGGTGGGCATCCTCAGGGCTGATTCTCTGTGGTGCCCGCACCTCACGGTGCTGGTGGTCTGTGAACTTGTCCCAGGGGGTCTCTGCACTCAGGACCCCCATGCCTGCGTCGGGGTTTGGTCGGTTGCTCTAACTGCCCTGTGAGCCTCCTGAAGGCTCGGGCTGCCTTGGAGTTACCTCCCAGGCCACCTGTTCCCAGTGCCATCTCCCATTGGGTCCCTGTTCCCCTGGTTATCTAACCAGTTTCCTGCTAGGACGTCAGCCCGAAGCACAGTGTTAGCTTAGGAGACACCGCCACCCAGTAGCCCCGAGCAGCCTCTGTCTCCTGAAGAGGAGACAGTGCACTGTCCTCCATATGACCTGGCCGAGGGGTCGGGGCCCCTGGGCACTGGGGTCCCCTTACCTCCTAACCTGCGTGGCTGGGCTGCAGGGTGCCTGCCTCCGCCCGGGTGCCCTGGCCTCGGGGCCTCTGTGCCTGCAGCCTGCGCCTGCCATGGCTCCTCTGTGAAGCTGGGCTCCTGTTGCTTCTCGCCCGCAGCTTGGGATGCCAAGAGGGCCACGTTCAGGCCCACCCGTGAGAGGAGTGGCCGGCCCGGAAGCTCCTCTGCGGTCCCACAGTCCACGCTCCTCCTGCTGTCCTGTCCAGCCCCGACTTGGTGCTTCTCAACTTCTGGCCTCTTCGATGCCTAGTGCGCATTCTGGACACGTGCTTCTCTGCCTTTGAGCTCACGGCTGCGGCCTGCGAGGTGGGGAGGTTGCTTCCCCTGCACAACAGCCCGGCTTTGTGCGCAGAGTGGGTCTTCACTTCGGCTGGGCAGAGCGTTGGGGAAGCGGTGGGAGCGTGACTCTTTCCTGTGACCAGCCCTCAGCCACAGACGCCGGCGGCACGGAGCTTCTGTGCGCAGGGTGTGCATGCACGTTCACAGCCAGCCCTGGGGCCAGAGCCCTGGGGTCGCTGGCCCACGGGGCCCTCGAGGTCGCCAGGCACAGGGTAGAAGCATGGGCACCGGGCTGCTGGTGTCTGCAAAGCACCATCACGTGGGGACCTTCCTCCTCACTCGGCTGGGGCCCTTCTGTGCTTCTGACGGTCACCTTGTTCTCCAAGTGCAGTTTGGGAGAATCCATGGTGTCTGACAATGAGAAGTCGAAGGCTGGAGCCCTGAGCATCGCTGCAGTCTTGCCTTTTGGTTCTGAGAAGTTGGCGGTGTCTGCATGGCCCAGCGAGGGCGACCTCTGTGTGGCGTTGGTGGCCGTGGTGCAACAGCACATGTCCCAGATGTGGCTGGGCCACTGGGAGGCCGAGGGTGAGCAGGAGGCTTGTCCTCTGCTTCCATGTGTGCTTCACACAGCTGTCTGGGTGCTTGCCTGGTTGTTCACAGTGATCAGACTTTGCCTTTCCTTTAAGGAGAAGTTCATGGTAGCCTAGTTCCCTTCCTGATTAGACGATAATTAAAAACACAAAACAAAGCTCGCTTCCTGGGCTGAGTGGTTTTGCAGATCTCGCTTTGCAGTGTGCTGCTGAGTGCCCTGGAGGCGCTCGGAGGCCTGGGCCGCCTCCCCCGCTCAGCTTCCAGCAGGTGAGGTGCGGCCCTGGGGAGGAGGCCTGACGGCAGGGGCTTCTGCTCCTGGACAGCCCCTCCAGGGCAAGTCCTGCTTCACTCCACCTGTGGTCACTGTCCTCGGCTGACTGCCTTCTGTCAGCTTTATGTTTCAAAGCCTTCAGTTTCAAGGTCATAGAATTTCTTAACAGAGAAAGACCTTGGGACACATTTAAGTGGAATTCTCAGTTTACCAGCCGTATTTTAAAAGCCATAAATTTGAGGGAAATAAAAATCTCGTGGAGTTGAGATCAAGGCGCGGTGCGTGAGCCGAGCTTGCAATCTCCCTCTCCCATCTCCCCGCCTCTCTCTGAACGCAGGGAGATACCGCAACAGTGAACCTCACCCGAAAGGACAGTAATCATACGCGGCAAAGGACCACCACAGGGAGAAACAAAATGTCTTCAGGTGTTTGGGACGGGGGTTGCCCAAACTGAAAGGCAGAATTTTCTCTCAACTTCGGGAACAAAGGAGAAGGAACAAAAGAGACAGAGGAGAGCAGGAGAGAAGGAAGGAGAAGGAAGAGGAGGCCGGGGAGGGGCTGGGCCGCGAGGGGAGGGTGCTGCCACCAGGCCTGGGCACGGCTGGGTTTGGGGTCGGGCCCAGCCACAGACAGGAGCCCCGCGAGTGCAGCCGCGCATGCCCTGTGCTTCCAGGGACAGCCAGGCAGGCCAAACCCTGGAGCCGGTGGCACCAGCAAGGTCCAGAGGGCCCCTGAGTGTCCTGCCCTCTCAGAGGTCCTGGCTCTTCCCCAGGAGCAAGGGCTCCCCGGGACGGCTCCCGGCTGTGGATGAGCCCGCGGCGGTCAGGCCCCAGCCTGTCCCCAGTGAGAGATGTGGTCTTTCCTGGGTTAACCAGGCAAGGAGAGCCGCTGGCTGTGCTGCCCACTCTGCGGGAAGGAGGCTGGTGTCCTCCGAGCCCATGGCACAGGGACGGAGGGAACTGGGCAAACTTCGGAAGAGGCCAGGACGGGGAAACGCCCCTGAATGGGCAACTAGTGTGTCCAAGATGGCGACGCGAACTTCGTATAACTGGCGTCCAGCCCGCCCTGCAGGGCCAGCACCTGGGCGCCTGTGCTCCGCGCCCACAGTCTGCCCTCCACTCCCAGCGCCCTGGAGACAGTGTGGGACGGAGCCTGACCGGCACTGGGAGGACCCTGGCTCCCTGGAGAGTGTCCAGCTGGTGGCTGGTCAGTGCCCGTCCATCCCGTCGGCCCACAGGCCGACGCGCCTCCTGGAGGCGGCCCTGCAAGTGGAGAGCAGCCGAGCCCGGGGGTGGGATCCTCGCTGCTCGTCCAGAGGAGGGGAGGTGTCCGCCCGCCCCGGGGCCGAGTTGCCGGTTGTGAGTGCGAGCTCGGGCGCCGGACACTTCCCTGTCCTTGTCCTGCCCGCGAGTCCTGCCCACATTCGTGGTCCTGGTGTCCACTTAGAGCAGAGCTCTGCCTCGTCAGAAGGCGCTTGGCTGCTGGTGGCTCATGGGTGGTCTGGGTGCCTGCTGAGACCAGGAGTGCAGGACGTGTCCTTGGAACGTGCCATCGGTTCCCGAGGGGGCACGCCGAGGCCTGGAGTGTGAGGCCACGGGGGACCCATTTCAGGTTTCTGAGGCTCACCATGCCAGCTGGGTGCTGCGGAGCCACCCTCCTTCCCAGGGTGCACAGGGTGCAGGGGCGCCACGTGGCCACGCACACTTGTTGTTTTCTCATGCTTTTAGATGACAACCTGCAACTGGGCAGGAGTGTGTCCCCTTGTGGTTCTGTGTGAATTTCCCTAATGACTAGTGACACTGAACACCCTTTCATGTGTTCATTACCATGTGTTATCTTCTTTGGAGCAATGTTTATTCAAATCCTTTATCCATCTTTAAATTAGATTGTTGTTTGTTGCAGGAGTTCTTTATATATTCTGGACCCACTTTGTTTTGATGGCTAACATTCCAGACTGGTGGCTGGAGGACTTGCCTTCTGACCTTAGCCGCTCTGCTACCTGAGCCTAGTGGTTTCCAAATGGGGATGATTTTTCCCAGATGACATTGGGCAATGTCTAAAATGTTTGGTTGTGACTGGGAGATGCAGCTGGGCAGGAGTGCTCTTAGCATCTAGGAGACACTGGTCAGAGGTGCTGCGTTCATTAATGTCTGTTGGTGGGTGAGTGGAAAGTCTCTGAGACTCTTGGGGATTGAAAAATCCAGTTTCTGTCAGAGATTCTGAACATCTGTTAACAACGGCCCTGAGGCTGGAGTTCCATTAGGCTCTTCATCTGACCCGCGCTTGTTGGTCCACAGTAGAAAACGGCCCTGAAGCTTGAAATTCCGTCTCACAACTTCAGCCTGGAAATTGTAACTCAAGGGGCGCCGTGAGGGTGTTTCCTACCGCGACATCTCGGGTCTGCTCTAGGTACTCACAGGTTCTCTGCAAATTTCCGAGAATTCCCAATAAAAAGGCAGCTTCCCTGGGATACGGGCAGAAGTCACAGTCTAGGCCCCATGGAGAACTGCTCCGCAGGGATTCTCTAGAATGGGACTTGGACTCTGGTGTGAGGTCAACCTGGCTGGTTTCCCTCACTGATTGTGACCCTGCTTCCCTCTGAGCTGGGCAGCGATGGGCATCCCTGGGGTTATGCAGGGGTCAGATGGAGCCTGTGTGGAGGGTGGCTGCCCTGATCTGCACCTCATGGTGGCTCAGGGGCCCTTCCTAACTGCCCATCCCCTTGGCTGGTGTGCGGGAATCTAGACTTGCCTGGTGCTGGCCTTCCTCCCAGCCCTCTCTGCTGGACATGATCTGGCTGGGCCTGACCATGCCAGCCCTTGGCCCAGCCTGAGTTCTCGTGGATTCTGCCAGGGGTCAGGCTTTGGAGGAGCGGGGGGCCTAGGGCTGGGAGCCAGGGTCTGACAGCAGGTTTCTCATTGGTACCTGGAGCAGACAGGCTGCCTGAGCTTCGCCTACCCTGGGCTTCTGGCAGGCTAGCCCTGGTGCTGCAGAAGACCCCTGTGTCTGGGGCTGCCCTGGACATGGGGTGTAGTGTGGGCCCAAGTGTGAGGCCACAGCACATGAAGAGGTCCTGGGGCAAGCCCGAGAGAGCCTGGGGAAGGGGCTGGCTTTGTCTGGCATTCCAGGTGCACAAGGCAGAAGTCCAAGGACGTTGCTCCATGTGCTTCCTCACTGAGGGCAGACGTGGAGATTCTGCAGGGGTCTCGTCCTGGGCCCTCTGGGCGCTGTGCCCGCCATCTTCATCCTGGGCCCCTCTTTTTGGGCGATGTGCCCACCATCCTTGAAGATGCTTTCTAGGCTGGGAATCCTGAGCCAGGGCACAGCCGGTCCCTCCTATGAGACCTGGTGCACTTCGCGCTGCACAGAGAGCTTCTGAATGGGCTCTGCAGGGGAAGGGTGTGGCTCTAGGAGTTCCCTGGGGTGGGAACGTCCTGTGTCCTGGGGTCCGCAGGTAGTCCCAGGGTCCCTGCTCTGCTGAGGGGGACACCGAGGCTCAGGAGTGCCCCTGTCTCCTGGGCGTCTGGTGACTCTTCCATCCCTCCTTACAGTGTCCATTCGAGGTATTTTCCCCCTTGCTAAGGGTTCGTGGTTTTGAAAATAGCTGATCTTAATGCATGAATGATATGAAGTAATGCTGTTGTCCAAACGGCAGTCTGTAGGTTAGCTCTGTGTGTCTTCATCTGATTCTCCCAACAGAGGGGTCGCTGTTTTGTAGGTTTGGGGTCTACACAGAGAAGTCAGCTGACTTGCCCGAGGTCACCGTCTGAGGTTGACCCTGGCCTCTGTTGGTGGTGAGGCTTGGGTCAGACGTTCTGCCTTTCTGGCAGTTTGGTTGAAGGAACGAATGTGGTTCTTCCTCATTTGCTTACGCTAACGCCACATCTCTGCCATTCCGTGGAAATCTCCTGTGGCCAGCTCTGTATTTCCCCTGGACTCGTGGGCAGGGAGGCCTGGGAGCCCAGCACGCCTCAGCTGGGCAGGTCAGTACCAGCTGGGGGCCCTTCCAAGCACAGTCCTCAAGCTGACCTGCGGCCCTCACACCACAATGGGGGTCCCTATCAGGCGGGACCTGGCCAGTGTCCTCTTCTAGGCCCTTCTCCAAGGTCAGGGTTTCCTGACCACAACAGCAGAAATGGACAGATCCCTAAAACAGAAAGCAGACACACAAGTGGTTTCCGTGTACATTCAACACTTTGAGGCAGAATGAAGAAATAGAGATCCAGTTTTGAGCTTTTAGTGTCCTCAAGAAAAATCATCCCTACGGTGACAAACGGCTTGTTTGTCTTGGCATCCAATGTGCTTGTAGTCAGCTGGTGAGGAGCCTGGGTCACTCTGAAAATCCTGAAGAAGTGTGTGTTCCTCCAAACAATGACCTCTCCTCCCGTGTTGTGCCACCGGGTCACCGTCATGGCCCCACGGATGCCTTTCTAAGCCATTCTTCATCTCCTCATCCCCCTCCCTGGGCTTCCATGTTGCAGCCCCTTTGCAGACGCCACGCGACCCAGGCAGCAGGCGGGGCGGAGCCCCGAGCAGGGAGGACTGCAGCCCCGAGCAGGGAGGACTGCAGCCCCGAGCAGGGAGGACCGCTGAGGGAAGCCGTCTCTCTGGAGTTGCTCCTGAGGAGAGAGAAGCCCACGCCCGAAGACGCCCCTGCCTTAGATCCTCTGACCCCAGGTCCGTGGGGCCTCCCCAGAAGGCCCTGGGTCGGCTGCGCCTCCTCACAGATCCAGAGCTCCTGAGCCTCCCCACCCCCCTCCTCCTTTTCAATACATCGATCCCTTTCCTAAAGAGAAAATGGAAGTAAGACCCCGGCCTGGTGGTGAGAAAGGGTGCGGCCCAAGCCAGGGGCCTGAGTGACGCGCGCTGCCCGTCCAGCCCCTTGTCCACCCGCCGTTCGTCAAGTGAGCGTCAAGTCCGTGAAGCTCCCTCCTTAGAGGACGGTCCTGAACCTGCCCTCCCAGCAGAAGGGAAGGTCCACAGTGGCCGCCCGCCCGTCGGGTTGTCCAGGCAGGGGACGGATGGTGCCTGGTGCCAGTCCCTGTGCTTCTCACTCACACCAGTCACAAAGTGAGCCCAAAGTGAGCACGTGACGCAGCCACGCGGCCGTCCTGCCCAGCCGGGCTGAGCTCCTAGGCCCGCAGTCCTCTCCTGTGACGTTCCTGCCTGTGCAGTCAAGCCTGGTGTCCATCTCCTGGTGGAGACTCAGACGCAGGGAATTTGTCCTTCATGAGCAGGCAGAGGCCCTGCCTCCCACGGGGTCTAGGCAGCGACTCCTCCCAGCTCTGTGCTGACCTCAGTGCGGCCCTTACCCTTTGGCCCAGCACGCTGAGCAGGAGGACAGAGGTGGGTCACACCCTCCAGCTCCTTCGCTGCCCGACCTGCTGCTCCGGGCGCAGGGACCACTGTTGCCAGGCCTGAGTGTCCCGTCGCCCGGCTGGGCTTCCTCTGGTTGTATCCACAGGGCTGTAAGCCGTGTCTCTGATAAACCCTGTGCTGCTCCGTCTTGCCGGGGCCCTGGCCAATGTCATTAGCAGAACTCTAGCTGCTGTGGTATTTGTCCCCCCCCCACCCCCCCAGCTGGAAAGCCTTATTTTACTCTTTCAGGAGATGAATTTGGGAGGTAGGTAGGGAGCAGTACTATCGGGCAGCTGGATTTGCCAGATAGTTTAGCCATTTTCTTCTGGGTTCAAAACACAAAACTTGAGCCTCTGTTTTGCGCTAAGAATGTGCTGGACACTTGGAGATAGAAAGGTCAGCAGGACCCCTGACTTCAGAGGCTTATAGTCCAGAGCCTGGGAAGCCACCCCCACACGCCCACATTCTCCCACTGGCATCGTGGGCCCCGAGGGCTTTCCTCCAGAACAGAGCCACTGGCAGCTGGAGTTTGTGCTGCCCTTCTTTGCCCTCCCCACAGCAAATGAAGAGCGGGGTTCCTGAATTTGTATCCAGAAAATGTTTGTTGACGTCCCCAGGGTTGAGGACGTGCTCTCCTGGCAGGGTGGACCCCCTGGAACGTCCCACTGTTCTGCAGTTGCTGTGCAGCGCCTCAGTTCTAATCGAGGAGGTATGGCCTGGCTGATTCAGACTGACAGTATGTCATTTTCCTTTCTGAAACCATTTTCCAGCATAAACTTTGTTACTGTACGGAAGTAATAAGGTAAAATGCTGGTTACTGCCTTTAAACATTCCGTGGAAACAGCCATTCACGACAGAAGGGCTGTCAGAAATGAGGATTTCTCCTGAGTGCTTCATGTTTGTCAAGTCGTACGCTGAGACACCCCGCCTGTTACCTCCGTTAAAAGGAAGGCAACTGTGTAGAACCTCAGGAACATTCTCCTGTTGTTTGTGATCATGACCAATATGGTTTGTGTTTCCATTTTAGATGCTTTAACTCTATATATGATTACCACTGATAGTAATTCGCCATGTTCAAAACCTAAAAGCTTGTCATGTCCTATCTTTCAAGCCCCACATCTTTAATCAGGGACTGCTGGGTGAGCTGCTCTGCTGAGACGATATAATCTAACTTTTAATGTCTTTCTCCTTGGATGGAATTATGAGCACTTTTAATCCCTTGCTTATTAATTATTGGTATTTCATTCCTGTTGAGAAAGGAAAGGTGAGTATATATATTCTCTTTTAGAAAACTCATGTCAACATTCTAAGGACTGGACCAAGTGTAAACAGAATTTAGAAAGATGGAGGAAAGGAGCAAGGGAATTAAGGTGGGAAGAGGGCACGATGACATCACCACCACCACCAGATGCCATCCTTGTCATCATCGCCATCGTCACCGTCATCACTGCCTGATTACCACCATCATCAGCATTACCACCCCCCATCACGATCACCACCACCGCCTTGTAACCACCATCATTATCAACACCAGCATCACCTCACAAGCACCACCATCAGCAGCACCATTACCATCATCATCACCATCATCACCAGCACCCCATCATCACTACTATCATTATCACCACCCTCACCATCACCACCATAACCAGTGCCCCATCACCACCACCACCACCATCACCACCACCACCACCATCCCTATCACCATCACCACCATTATCACTACCACCACCATCACTATCACCATCACCACCATTATCACCATCACCACCATAACCAGCACCCCATCATCACCACCAGCACCATCACCATCATCACCAGCACCATCACCATCCCTATCACCATCACCATCATCACCAGCACACTGTCATCACTACTATCATTATCACCACCCTCACCATCACCACCATAACCACCACCACCACCATCACCATCCCTATCACCGTCACTATCACCACCATTATCACCACCACCACCATCCCTATCACTATCACCACCATTATCACCATCACCACCATTATCACCACCACCACCATCACCATCACCATCATAAACAGTACCCCATCATCACCATCGCCACCATAACCACCATGCCATCATTGTCCTCATTGCCACCACCTGTCATCACCATCACCATCATCATCATCATCTTTACCTCATCATCACTGCTGTCATACCATCTCCGTGATCAGGATCATAGTAACTACACTGACACTTACTGAACACTCTGTCTCAGGCCCTGGGTTCGTGTTTTGGTGTAATGTTTCTGCCTATTTCTTTGCATCCCTGCCACCACCACGAGAGCATGCCTAGATTGGTCTGCTGGAGGAAGGCAAGAGAGGTTACAAGACAGTCACATCCTTTGAGCCATCTTGGACCAACCCAACCCAAGATGGGACCCAATGCACATGGACAGGTCAGGCTGAGAAAGCAGAGCTGACACATACATCTATGAACCATAAATAATGGTGGTGGCTTTACACCATGAAGTTGGGACAGGTAGTTATGCAGCATAGCATGTCAAATGATGACGGATCCCAGGTAGCACCGCCTGTTATGGGGGGTGGAGGGTGCACAGGGCAGTTGTTGGGCCTGGGATGGGCTCTGGAGGGACGGAGAGTAAGTGCAAAGGCACCCTCTGCCTGAGGTCAAGATGCTTCTGTGCCCAGGCTGCTCTTTACCCCTGAGGGGGCTTTTTCGTTTTCTCCTTGCCGTTGTTCCTCTGCAGTCTGACGCTCTGCTCTTGTCTTCTTCCAGCACATGGACTCCAGGTCCATGGATGTTGTGAAAATGGGCCGGTGGGACAGACCCTGCCTGTGAATTGCCTGTCTCTCCTCCCTTGGACAGGAGCAGACATGAGCTGGAGTGAGCACTTCCCTGGGACAGGAGGCAGCTCTGTCGAGGAGTGTGCTCCCCAGAGTGAGGCTGCCTGCTGACTGTTGACCGGTTACAGGAGTGCGGGCAGCATGTGGACCTGGGCTGCTGGGTTTGGTCTTCGGCCCAACTCTGATTGGTGGTGGCTCCTGGCACAAATGACCTGTCCTCCCAGTGCAGACACCTGACACCCCATCCCTGCCGCCCCTGCTCCTTTCTCTGCATCTTCTCCAGTGTTGGGTGTCATTTGTCTTCACAGCCCTGCTCCAAGGGCCGTGTCCTGCCTGCCTGTCCACCTGGAGCACAGGGTCCTTGCTGGGGGACAGACACTGGGACAATGTGATCCCTGATACCTGCCTTGGGGCAGGGCAGGGCAGCTGCCTGGGTGCTGCAGAGTAAGTATGGATCCAGCAGTGCCCGGCCTCTGCACGGAGAAGCTGTAGAAATGACTTGGTTCTTCTAGAGGTCCCCGTGGTGATGGCTGTCCTCCCTGACCTGCTGGCCAAGTGCCCACCCTCCACTGGTCCTGTCCGTTCACTTCTGTGGCCTGGAGGGTGAAGCTGCGTGGCCGAGCTGCTCTCTCAGCACGGGAGACGCCTTTGTCGTTGCTGTCTCTGACCCTTTTCCTCCCTTCCTCCTTCCACCCTCCCTCCCGCCCTCCCTGTCGCGGAGCGAGAGCTAGGAGGAGAGCTGGTCACCAAGGCCGGAAAGCAGCGGCGCCCATCACAGGCCCCCCCCTCCTTCCAGGTGCTACAGAGGAGGGTGGAGCCCTTGGTGCAGAGTCTGCTCACGTCACTCAACAGAGAGCGCACTGGCATCGTTAGGGAGATGGCCAAGAGCAGCCGCCCTCCAGAGTGGTCATCCTGACACGTCTTGGGGTCCCTCTTACTCCCCTCTGGGGCTGGCTCACGGGAGGCTGGGGGGATGTGCCCACGTCCACACGGTGCCCAGGTCCGAGCACAGTCTTGGCTCTATATCAGAAAGGCTCTTGAATGAAAGGGACCGGGGACCTGGGACTGGAAGGGCCACACAGCTGGAAGGCGGGGCGAGGTCGGCCCGGTGGGGCGGCTTCCACTGGGCAGACCCGGGGCTGGCCGCGTCCCCTCCTTCTCCTCTCTGACCCTGTGCTCGTCCCACCACCTCCACTTTCTTGGTTGTGCATTCCCAGCACGAGAACCTGCCAATTACAGATGCATGGCACTGGGCGAGGCAGAGGGCAGGGCAGGGTGTTGTGAGTCCTCAAAGTTCGACTTGGAAAACAGGCGATTCTGAAATCCCCCATTAAACCACACCTCCCGAGGAGGGCCTTGCTGTTTAATTTCCCTCAAAATGCTCACCCGGTTGGCATTTGCTGGTACCAGGCCTGTTCAAGGACTCCCCTGGAAGCGTGAAGACATCTCAGGTGTGCCGTTATCTGAGGATCAGCACCTACGTTTGCCCTGACTCTTGGGGGCTGACATTAGTCATCTCACCAAGTTGAGGAAGATCTGGGGGTGACCTGGGCTCTGGGGAGGCCATGGCATCTACTCTCCTGCCTCCTCCCCATCACACAGCTGGCAACTTGGCTGGCCTGTGTTTGGCTCTGTCCTACAGCGGGCTGCTCAGGTGGTGGTTAGATGGCTACTGACTGCCGAGCACCCTGCCTAGACAGACTCCAGAAAAAGGGGCAAACTTCCACTTGGGATCTGTTCGAGCCTTAAAGAAGCTTCGGGTGGCCCATCTGGGGCACAGGCCTGTCCCGGAGTCCTGGGCTGGGCTGGGGCAGGGTTTGGCTATACCTGGTCAGCAGGGCTGGGCAGGAAGACCGGGTGAGGTTGGTGCTTTCCCCAAAGGAAGGGACTCTGGACTGGAGACGTGACGACAGCCACGTTGCTGTTTCAGATGGAGCACGTTTAACACAGGAATTCAGAAGGCGAGGATGATTTGGAGACATGGCCTCAAACTCCCAAACCCAGGGTGCCATGACATGGAAGGAAAGGACCCCTGTTAGACTCAGAGCCTGTGGTTCCACACGCAGAGTCCTCAGGAGGGCACTGGCAAGCTCGTGAGAGGCAGTACCCTGGAGCTCGGCACTGGTTTTGCTTTCCCTCCTAGCAGGCTTTGGCTACTTTTAGTGTGGAAATGGAGACTGGGTGAGCTGGAGCCGTGTGTGTAGACAGCCTGGCTAGCCAGCGTGCTGTCACAGGCACTGGTCATCGGTGGCCAGGACAGGATCGAGACAAACTGACAGAGTGGCAATGTGTTACAAGGTTGCTGAAGGCATTTTGCAGAGTTCTGAAGAGGTGGGTGAGGGCCGCCTTCTGACGGTCTCCCTGCAGCAACAAGAGTGGGTGGGGGCAGGGGAGATGTCAGCTTTTCCTTTCCTGGTGACAAGGGACAGTTTGCAACCAGGAGACCTGGGCACTGGGTTGAGAGTTGATGCCAACCATGTGACAAAGACAAGTTCACAAAATCAACCAACTGGGCTCTGAAATTCCTCGTCTCAAAATAGAGTGTCGTGCATGACCATGCTCTCCCTACGGCATTGTGCATGGTGGCGCATGCCCAGGCGGTTCAGTGCTGCAGCGTGGTCCCCGGGGCGTGCCCTGAAGGACCACAGATGATGCCCGCACCCGGGACGGAGAGCCTTCCGTGGTGCTTGGGCTGGGAGGGCTGCCTTTCTGGCCCGGCTCCACCCTGACACGTAGTGTAGCCTAAGCAAACCACTGCCCTGCTGGACTCAGTTTCCCCTCTGTGCAGTAAGAGCGCTGGGTCCCGTGCCCTTGGACGTGCTCTCTGGGCGGCCCTGGTGCTGGGCCATCCCTTCTGTCCCGAGGAGCACGCTGAGGCTCAGGCCTCCGTCCCTGGCCCCTCGGGGCTCCTCAGTGGGTGAGCGTGAAGAGGCACCTTCAGGAGAGCTTGGTTTGGCTGCATCTCCTTGGATGTGTGGATCTTGACAGGGAACTCTGCTCGTGCCCCCTTTAGGGGAGAAGAGGACGAATGCGTTGGCCACTCTCCCATGTCACTCCTGCCAGAACAAGCCCTTCTGTCACAGTGGAGGGCAGGACCGGAGCCAGAGCCCCCACATCTGGCAGGGACAGGGCTCAGCCTGAGGATGGTGAGGAGGGGCTGCCCGGTGGGCTTTGTGCTGAGCTCCTGTCTGCCTGCTCCACATTGCTATGGCAACCGAGAGGAAACAGGTGCCCGGAGTCTCAGGCCCACGCCGCCCAGCAGAGAGGACGCTTCCTCTTCCACCCAGCAGCCACTGCCTGGGGAGAGCTTGCTGGAAGGCCAGGTGGAGGAGGCTGCCCCACTGCGAGGCCCCGGGAGGCCACACACTGCCAGAAGCTGCCCGGAGCCCACGGCCCACCAGCTCTGAAGCTCTCCTCTGCAAGGCCAGCTGCAGTGGCCTCCTCTGATGGCCCTCCAGAGGCCCGGCTACCAGGCCGCTGTTCATGTGCAGCACATCTGCCAGCAAGGTGTGGAGTCGGACGTGGCCCCCCTGAGGTTCCTCAGGGCATGGACATAGACCCCTCGACCCTGAGCCCTCTGGAGGCCCTTCCTTCAGAGCCCTCTCATGCCTCAGCAGACAGCTGGTCCCTTCCACTCACAGGCCTTCTTTCTCTTGGACGGGGTTAGAGGGAGAGGGAGCCCCCGTTCTCCGGCCCCAAGTGGGGGTGTGCACACAGCGATCCTTCAGCCACCGTCACGTGCAGTGGGCCAGGCACAGGACGGTCGCCTGCTGCCCACTGACAGTCTGGGGCTGTGTCCAGAGCAGTGGGTAGTGCGGGTGGAGGTCACAGCCAGTGGACCTGAGGTGGAGAGGCCCAGGGCTGGCTGGGGTGAGGTGAGTGCAGGCACAGGTAAGGGAGGTGAGGAGGGGCAGGGCTGGCTGGGGTGAGGTGAGTGCAGGCACAGGTAAGGGAGGTGGGGAGGTCCACGTGAGGGAGGGGTGCAGACTGGCCCACGTTAGGGAGTAAGCTCAGCCACCCTCTTGCTGAAGGAGGTCTGAAGCGTGGCCAGGCTGCCTGGTTGGCGTCAGGTGGCAGCAGCAGCTGGGCCCGTAATTGACAATCACTGCTGGTATTTATCTTGCCCTTGCTGAGCGACAGGCCCCACCACACAGCACACACACTGCTTGTTCCTCGCCTTCACACTTACCTGCCCTGGGCAACCCTGCCACGGACAGAGTGCCCATGTCAGGCTGTACCTGTTGGGACCAGGGCTTGGGTGTCTCCACACACACCGCACATGCACACGCTGCAACTGCACACTCTGTATAACAGCACGTACACACACTGTACACACACACTGCACATGCACACACTGCAACTGCACACTGTGTATAATAGCACGCACACACCACACATACTCCGCACATGCACACACTGTGCACACCGCACACTGTATAACAGCACGCACACACACTCCACACACACACTGCACATGCACACATTGCAACTGCACACTGTGTATAACACAGCATGCACACACTCCACACATACACTGCATATGCACACACTGTGCATACTGCACACTCTGCACAACCCAGCACACACACACACTGCACATGTATACACTATGCACACTGTATGCTCTGTACAACACAATACAGACACTGCACATGCACACACACACTGCACACTTGCAGAGTGCAGCACACACACAACACCACACACACTACACACATACCACACAGCACCATGCATGTGCAGACCACACACCTCCCACATATCCACCTCCCCTGCACCTTAGACCCACGTCATAGCAAAACACTTGCACACCACCCACAAGGTAGGTTGGTGTGATTTGGGCACTAAAAATATGAATGACAACAAGTGCTATTAAAAACAAGTGTGGTTTTGTTATCGGGAGGTCACGAGGAACTCTAAGTGGCAAAGGGCCCAGGCCCGGGACCAGAGTCAGCAAGAGGCAGGGGCGCCCTCCGGCAGACAGGCGGGTCCAGCCTCAGCAGACCGGCAGGGCCCTTCCGCTCACAGGGCCCTCCTCCTCTTGGACGGGTTCAGAGGGAGATAGAGCCCCCGTTCCCCTGCCCTGAAGTGGGGGGCTGTGGCGTGCAGGGTGATCCTTCAGACCCTGCCCTGAGCTGTCGCCCACTCTCTCCGGGACAGCGGTGTTCTGCCTGTGGGTTGCTCGAGGCACCGGGATGGGTCACGTGGCAGGAAACCTCACATTTCCTGGTCTCATGGAACTGTTTCTGGCCCAGACCCCGTGTCCTCCTCCTGCCCGGCCACCCTCAGTGCACGCGGTTCCTCAGCAAGGAGCCGACTCACTGGGCGAGGGGTGTGGGGGCTGCCCAGGCCCTGCCCTTCTCTGGGCAGCTCCCTGGGATGTGAGGCTTCCTTCCGCGGCCGCCTGGTGGTCCTTCCAACCCAGTGTGGCACGGTCACTCCAAAGACAGATGCCCTGCCTGCTTGTGGCTCCCTGAGGGTCGAGGGCCGTGCCCCCTGCTCCACATGCGGTTTTCATGGGAGGCGCTGGCGTGGACCAGTCCATGGGCGTTGGGCCTGTCCCAAGACCAAGCCACCGCTGCGGGGAGTGCTGCTTCCTGGCGCTTCTTGAGCCAGCATCTGGGGAGGTGGGCCATCCGTCAGCCTGCCCCCAGCAGGTGACGCCTGCCCAGTGGTGACCACACAGGACTCCTGGGGACTGCCAGCTCAGAGGACCCCCCACTAACCCCACACACGCACACACGGGTGCACACACACACGCGTGCACACACACACACACACACAGGATCAAGCAGGGCAAAGCAATTTCATAATGTGAGTTTCGCAGGCAAGGCTGTGAGAGAAGGAAGACCGTGTACTGTCTCGGAGCCTGCCTGTTCTTCTTTGGGAGAAAGTGACATCTGTGTTGGCAGGAGGAAGGGGGCAGGGAGAGCCAGCCGGGAGGGGCGAGGCTCGCTGCTCAGCAAGGTCGGGCTGTGCGTAGGAAGGGAAGAGCGTGAGGATTTCGGGTGTCCTGCCCGGGGACTCTTACCTTTCTCTTCACCTTCCTCCCCGATCTCTGCTGGGGCGAATGCGGACAGTGCTGGCCCTGTGCACGAGCCTTCCGGGCGTGGAAGCTGCTGGACCCTCCACTCGAGAGGCCCCTGAGGTGTGGCTGGCTGAGCCCACCCCTGAGACACCCCAGTGGGGGAGGAGGAGGACATGCCTTGGCTGGCCAGTGTGCAGTGCCCACCTCCCCAGGGTGTTGGCTGGCCAGTGTGCAGTGCCCACCTCCCCAGGTGGCCACAGACCCTCGGGAGAGACCACGTCCCATGGCAGGGAGGCTCCCGGGCAGCTCCGTCTCCAGAGGGGCCCCTCGGCCACTTGTCCGCTCCTTGGAGGAGCGTTGATTAAAATCCTTCCCTTCTTTCAATTGGCTGCCTTTGTGTGTGATTGCAGGCGCTCTTCACGTGTCACGGGCACCAGACCCCGGCCAGGTCTGAGCTGCAGACGTACTCTCAACAGCGTGCTCCAGGCACGGAGGTTTAAAACGTGCCCATACCCAGCATCCCTGACTTCTCCCCTGTTGTCTGTGTGCCTTGGTATTGTGACCGGGGAACTGCTGCCAGTCCAGGTCATGGATCGCACCTGTTTCTCCTAAGAGTTTGGCTGTGATGGTGCGTTCGTTCCAGCTTCTGTCCTGGGAAGAGTCCTGGAGGCTCTAGGGGTGGAGGCTGGAGGCTGCTGTCCTGGGAAGAGTCCCGGAGGCTCTGGGGGTTAGAGATGGTGGTCCTGCTCCACACTGCTGAGCTCGCCTCCACGGGGTTTGAACTAAAGGAACTTGAGCTTCTCCCAGAAAGGGGGTGGTAGCCCTGACTTAGGTGGAGGGTCACCGAGCTGGGTGGCTCAGCCGCAGTGCCTGTGTCTCCTCTCCCTCTCTGCTCGCTCCCTTCCTGTTCCTGGCTCTGTCTCTCCTCTCTTACGTTCTCTGTTTCTCTCTGTCCCTCTTTCTGCTTCCATCTGTGTCTTGCTCTCTTCCTTGTTCTCCTGCACCCTTACCCTGTCTCCGGCAGCTTGTAGGGCTGCACTTTGAGGCCCTGTGCTCCAGGGTGGCCTCCTGGTTCTGTGTCCTCGGAGTCCAGGTGAGGCTGTGCTCCAGGGTGGCCTCCTGGGTTCTGTGTCCTCGGAGTCCAGGTGAGGCTGTGCTCCAGGGTGGCCTCCTGGTTCTGTGTCCTCCGAGTCCAGGTGAGGCTGTGCTCAGGGTGGCCTCCTGGGTTCTGTGTCCTTGGAGTCCAGGTGAGGCTGTACTCCCGGGCGGCCTCCTATTTCTGTGTCCTCGGAGTCCAGGTGAGGCTGTGCTCAGGGTGGCCTCTTGGTTCTGTGTCCTCGGAGTCCAGGTGAGGCTGTGCTCCAGGGTGGCCTCCTGGGTTCTGTGTCCTCGGAGTCCAGGTGAGGCTGTGCTCCAGGGTGGCCTCCTGGTTCTGTGTCCTCGGAGTCCAGGTGAGGCTGTGCTCCAGGGTGGCCTCCTGGTTCTGTGTCCTCGGAGTCCAGGTGAGGCTGTGCTCCAGGGTGGCCTCCTGGGTTCTGTGTCCTCGGAGTCCAGGTGAGGCTGTGCTCCAGGGTGGCCTCCTGGTTCTGTGTCCTCGGAGTCCAGGTGAGGCTGTGCTCCAGGGTGGCCTCCTGGTTCTGTGTCCTCGGAGTCCAGGTGAGGCTGTGCTCCAGGGTGGCCTCCTGGTTCTGTGTCCTCGGAGTCCAGGTGAGGCTGTGCTCAGGGTGGCCTCCTGGTTCTGTGTCCTCGGAGTCCAGGTGAGGCTGTGCTCCAGGGTGGCCTCCTGGGTTCTGTGTCCTTGGAGTCCAGGTGAGGCTGTACTCCCGGGCGGCCTCCTAGTTCTGTGTCCTCGGAGTCCAGGTGAGGCTGTGCTCCAGGGTGGCCTCCTGGGTTCTGTGTCCTCGGAGTCCAGGTGAGGCTGTGCTCAGGGTGGCCTCCTGGTTCTGTGTCCTCGGAGTCCAGGTGAGGCTGTGCTCCAGGGTGGCCTCCTGGGTTCTGTGTCCTCGGAGTCCAGGTGAGGCTATGCTCCAGGGTGGCCTCCTGGTTCTGTGTCCTCGGAGTCCAGGTGAGGCTGTGCTCAGGGTGGCCTCCTGGTTCTGTGTCCTCGGAGTCCAGGTGAGGCTGTGCTCCAGGGTGGCCTCCTGGGTTCTGTGTCCTCGGAGTCCAGGTGAGGCTGTGCTCAGGGTGGCCTCCTGGTTCTGTGTCCTCGGAGTCCAGGTGAGGCTGTGCTCCAGGGTGGCCTCCTGGGTTCTGTGTCCTCGGAGTCCAGGTGAGGCTGTGCTCCAGGGTGGCCTCCTGGTTCTGTGTCCTCGGAGTCCAGGTGAGGCTGTGCTCCAGGGTGGCCTCCTGGGTTCTGTGTCCTCAGAGCCCTGGTGAGGCTGACAGCTCTGCTCAGCAGTTGCCTGGTAGATGGTGCCTCCGAGCGCACATCCGCCTCGCTCCCCCGTGTCCCGGTGTGTGATGGCCACTGTGGCCTTGTGCAGGTCCTGCCACTGCAGTCAGCTGCGCTGGGCGATGCCATGGGGCATCTCCAGCACTGCACGAAGTTGACATCAGCCACCAGGTTCCCTCACCTTGAAGGAAGACCAGGAAAGCCTACAGGCTCTGCCAGAGCCAGGGCTTGGCCCTGCTGCCTTATTGTCATTCCCGAGTCTGTGCAGGCGCAGGAGCATCCCAGGCTGTGTGGACAAACCTGCTTTGAGCTTGGCTCCTGGGCTGCGCAAGCACAGAGCAGCCCGGCCAGCTGCTCCTCTAGGCGGGAAGGCCCAGCCTGGGGCAGAGGTGCCAAACTGTCCCAGCCATGGAGCTGCCTTGGCGGGAAGGGACTGTGCTTGGTCTCAGTCACCAGGGTCTCTCTGAGGACTGCAGTGGTGACAGTGTAGCTGAGGTGCAAGGCCAAGGGACCTTCTGATGAAAGGGAGGCCCAGACCAATGGCCCTGTCCCTCCTAGGGCTGAGGATTCCTGGGACCTCAGGGAATTCCTGGGACCAGCTTTTGGAATCCAGAACAGTTCAGGTGAGGTTAGCACTGTGGCACTCGGTGCGGACCAGACCGGACCCCTGGAAAGAGCCAAGGTTGCCAGGTCCTGGATGGCAGGTCCACCTCTGCCAGGGCTGAGAGCCACTGACCACTCTCCCTGAGCCTCAGAACTTTCTAGAGCACCTCGGAGCTTGTACTGGCGATGGCGCGAGATGCCGCATGGTAGAAGACATGGAACTGGAGCTCAGGAGGGGCCTGCTGGGCACCGCGGTGACTCTTGCCTGACTCCGTCTCATCCCAACGCTCCCAGACATGGCAGCGGGCCCCAGGCTCTGCCCTCCACCCAGCAGCTTCCCGGTGCTTGGCTGTCTCTGCTGGGTTCCAGGAGGTGAATGCAGACTCGCTTTCAACCACCAAAGGGTGGTCAACAGGTCCTCCATTCTAAGTAGAAACAAACTGCTGATCCAAAGAGCCCCTCCACGTTCCCAACGTCCAGTCCATGACCTGGCAGTGAAAATACATTCAACGTGATCAAAGATGAGATCCTATCTCTTTCCTCTAAAGCATTGATAACAAAGGACCCAGGCCTTTAAACAAGAAATCCAAGGAAACCTTTCTACCCGTGAACAGGACGAGATTAGCAGCTTCTGTCTGACCACCAGAGTGTTACTTGGGGTGTGGGCTGTTACCTGGAAGCAGCAGAAGCAAGGATCTGCCATGGTTTCCTACTGGTTAACCTTTAGGAGCCCCAGACAAGGACTCTAGAGAGGCCATAACACTCCAGCCTTCTGGCGGAGAGGCTGGGTCTGGTTCTCCTTCCCAGCCATGCTGACGGCACCATGGTCTGCGGGTTGAAACCCTGGCTGAGGAAGGAGGCAGCAGACATTTCGATGTTGGGTCCAGAAAGGGTCCAGTTCAGTGACCTCCCACCAGGCATCATGACCCCTGAGCAAGTACCACCCAGGCCCAGATTTGTGGTCCACTGGGTGTCTCACTCTAGGAGGCGAAGGACAGTCTGGGGGTGAGGAAGAGCGCCGCTCCCTTAGAAGAACGCATGCCCACATCCTCTGGCTGAAGCAGAACTGCTCTTCATGGATCTCCCTTAGTGCAATGCAGAATGGAATGTCCCTTTGTTCCAGAGGTGCTTCAGCACCTGGAGAATGGGCTGCAGGTCACAGAATACCCCTGCTCACCTGCTTCTGCAGGGGTGGGAGCCCAGGGGGCGTCTGAGGTGCTGGCATCTCTCATGAGGGCGGGATCGCCTGCTTCTCAGCTGCCTTGCACGTCTGTAACGCATCCCTGTTCCCCGACTCCCTGGCACATTGTCCTCTGTCACTGGGAAGATATCCTCATCCTCATGATTCAGGATCATCTCCTCGTCCTTGGGAAAGAGTGAATTGTTGGGGGAGGTACTCGAATGACCTTGAGCTATTTGAATAACCTTGGGCTTTTGGGCAAATGAAAGCCATTGCGTGATCTCCCTGGGGGCTCGCGTCTGGTTCCAGTGCCGAGGGGTGGTGGGCAGGGTGGGCTTTCACTCAGAAAGCCTCTGCGTCTGGTTTCCTTCTCTTCAACTGTGTGACCCTCGGCCAGCGCTGGACATGTCGGCTCGGCCTCCCTGTCTGTAGAATGCGCCCCAGGATCATCCCAGGGGCTCAGTAAGAGTGCCCTGATCTTAGGCTTCCGGAGTCCGGGACAAGGAGTGCATTTCTGCTCTTTCTAAGTCACCGTCTGATACCTCACGATAGAAGCCCAAGTAGGCTACGATGTCCACCTTCAAAGTACGTCCAGGATTCAGAATCTCCCCTTGCCCCTCCGCCCTGCTGGGGACCTCTGCCATCCCTCCTCTGGAATGTTCCGAGTCTCTTACCTGGACTCCCCGGCTGCTCCCCTCCCTGGGCTCTCCACTTGTGCCCACGTCCCTCAGCCTGGGCTGCTGGGCGGCCGGGTTCATGGTGCAGGAGCACCGGTGGCCCCCTCTGCTGACCACTCCCACGGCTTCAGTCTCACAGCGCGCAGGCCACCATCTTCACAGCAGCCGCCACCCGGGACCCCGCAGCAGCTCTCAGGCCAGGCCGTCTTCTCTCCCAGGTACGGTGCGGCTCCGAGGGCTGAAGACACAGTGGAGGCCCAGGAACAATAACTGCAGCGACGGCTGCTGCGGGCGGGTCACCTGGTTCTCCGCGGGCCTCAGTGAAGGGGGCTCTGTGACATTCATCCAGGGAGGGAAGGGAGGTCCTCCCGTGGCCCACCCTGTGAGGTGGGCGCCCTGGTCCACTCTCTGTGGCCCCCAAGAGGCTCTGCCTTGCCGACCTGGAGGTCTGTTGCGCATCGTCCTGCAGCCGGCAGCCGGACACGTGAACTCCTGGGGCGGAAGCGCGGGAGGGGATTTTGCTAGGGGGCTTTGGTGTGCAGCTTGATTAATAGGGACCTTGCAGTCCAGTGTGTCTTCCTCCCTCCTCTCCCTCCCTTCCTGAGCCTTTTACCACTCAGAAAGGAGCACAGAACGTGGTTGGCTTTGGACTTTGGTTTCAGCATGTGCCGCCCTCGGCGTGTGCATTTGCCTGTCTATCTGGAAGGCTAATGTCCTGAGTGAACCAAGAGCCAGAGCAGGCAGTGCTGCAGTCCAGCTGCCCCGCAGGCTGCTCCGCTGCTCAGCTCGTGAACCCGCAGACCAAGGATGGTGCACGTGGAGTATCTGGCACGCTCCAGCAGGGGAGCCGCAGACAGCCACCCAGAGGTGCAAAGCCAAGCCATGTGCTTTGTGCCAGAGACCATTGCTGTTGGAAAACAGCTCGGCAGGTTCCTGAGCTCAAGAATAAACTGAGTGCCTCCCCATGGGACATGGGTTGACCATCTGGCTGGAGCTTCCTTTGTGAGCTGGATTTTGCCAGATGTGCCAAGTCACGAGGAGACAGCAGGTGCGGTGCCGCAATTCATCAGCAACTCATCCCTCTGGGATGAGGCCCGGTCGGGCCAAGGGGTAGAAGTGATTCGCAGACCTGGTGGGTCGATCCCCAGGCCAGGGCTTCAGTGTGACGCCTTATCTCACACCCATGGCTTCCTCCAGGTTCTGGGCAACCAGACAACAGAAGAGCTCCTGCAGACCTGTGCAGATAGGCAGCACAGCTGAGCGTTTCTGTGCCACTTGAGGTGGACTAAATGGCAGTCCCCCAGTGGGCAGAGTTCTGAGCAGTCCATTGGGTTATTTGGTGAAGGAAGATGTGGTCTGAGGCATGGTCAGTTGGCTTGACTGGTTGGTCAGAGTCTGACAAAGGAGACAAGCTGGTCAGGGAGGACCTGTGGGTGGGTACGGGCTGTGCAGGTCCTGGCGTCTCATGGGAACCCTAACGGAAAGCACACTGCACAGAGCCTTTCATACCTGCTACTCAGGTAGCTTAATTAAGGGTGAAGGTGCAAGCTGGACTCTACTCAGTACCCTAGCATGCAGCCCCAAGTGGGCACCCACGACCGTAGTGTGGCGCTGTGCATGAGACCCCTCAGACCAAGGCTGGCCGGGTGATGATAGCAGGCACCCGCTCAACTATCAATGCCAGGGTGCGTGCTGAGCCTTGATATGGAGCCAGCCCGTAGGAACCCACGTGTGGGAAGTGTCTGGGTCCTCTTCTAGCTGTGACAATGACCCGTTTGCACTGGCACTGACACCTACAGTCGCCATGAGATTTTCTCTTGTGTCCGCAATGCCTCTGCCAGGATTCTAGAATATCTGATTCGCTAAAACTGATCTCACATGACGTGGGTCAGACGGAGATACCAGTTTCGTGGTGGAGGAGGTACGGCCATGGACTGATGACTGACATGGGGATCTGTGACGCACAGCCTGGGACAGGGAGCCTGATTAAAGTCTAGAATGACCTGTGCAGTATCACCTAAGCTTCCGGCTCAGGGTAGCCCTGCAGCAGTAGGACCTGTGCTCCGGAATGTGCAGGGCAGGGAACGGGGGCTGTGACCACAGTAAGGAGAATCCAGGGGTCCTGGGGCCCAGGGTGAGCCACTGGCCCTCTCCCCAGGACTCGCTCTGGACTACCCACCTGAAGACCTGTTCTGGCCCTGAAGTCCTGGGCTCTACTGAGCTTCAGGTCCTGGTTCCTGGAGTATTGGTTTTTTTTCCCACCAAAGCATAGAACAAGGACCTCATGGAAACAGAAGCAGCACCGGCTACCTGGTCACTTTGGACATTCTTCGCCAGACCAACAGGAGAAGAGGAATCCCTGCACTGGCAGAGCGTCCACTCCAGTATCCTTGGGGGTGAAGGCTGCTGCTACCTATGGGGACTATAGAATCATGCACCTGGACCATGGGGCACTCAGCGGATGCCTTGAGGTCAGGTGGTGATGGTGAGCCAGACATCCCAGCAACTGTTGCAAAAGGACCCAGAGCCTGCAGGCAAGAAATCCTCAGTCACCCTGCAAGGCAAGAGCAGATCAGGCCAGGGGACAGCCACCCAGGTGGGAGCGAATTCTGAGGTCCCGTGGGACATGGGGACACCACGGTGGTCTGCGAGCTCCGACAGCAGCCCCGGATCCTCCCACTGAGTGCTGTGTGCATGCCGCTCGTCCCTGCAGACGTGGACGCGCGTCGACCTGCTGAGGCAGGGGTTGCCCGGGTGGAGCAGTGGCCCCACAGATGGCCCTGCCCGGCCCTGGGGCTCCGTTCCTGACTTCAGCTGCAGCACAGCAGCCTCTGGTTTTCCTCCATTCAAGCTGTCAGCGCCTTCTTGACATCTGAGTGAGCTCAGACACGGCGGCTGCGAGGCTCCTGCGTGGGACGTCACCACCACTGGGGCATGCGGCTTCTCCACTCTGTCCCTCCACTGGACACTTCCTGACACTGCTTGGGAGCCCTTCAACCACCAGCTGCCCATTGGGGCAGCATCAATAACGCCCTCAGAATAGCTCCAGCTGCTCTGAGCCTCCCCACCCGGGGTTCCTAGACGCACGGCCTGGGCCCCAGGTGTCCTCTGGGGCATTTCCCCGGGAGCCCGGCTGTGCCCATGTGGTGTGTGGGTTTGGCTTCGACAGGCTTGGTGATGTTTTTCAGATGGATCAGGAGTAGAAGTGTCGGATTGGGAGGCAGAGATGGAAAACCAGGACAGAGGAGGAGGGATGAGCTGGTGTAGGAACACTGCACACGCAGGCCTGGAGGCACGAGTAACATGACATTGGAGCAATTTTCTTTTAAAAAAGACTTTTTAGAGCAGGTTTAGATTCACAGCAAACCCATAGAGGTTCCCATGGGCCTCTGCTCCACACATACAGTGCCCCTGACATACAGCTGGGCAAGGGACCTCGCACAGAGCCAGAGATGCAACTCGTGCCTCGTGCACTCTGAGGGGAAGAGGAGGCTGACGTGTCCTCAGGCGGGGTGGGCAGAGAGTGACCCCAGGTCCACTCATGGCCTGCTTTGTAGACGAGGCTTCGTGGAAGCATGGAAGGCCACAGTCCACTGTCCTCCCCGTGCAGGAGCAGGGTCAGGCAGCCGCCACAGAGCCAGGCCACCTGCGGAGCCCGAAGTACCCCTCTGGCTCTTTCTGCACAAGGTTCCCTGACCCCTGTTCTGGGCAACAGGAGCGGCACTGGCTTTAGGAAAAGTGGCACGACTGACACCCTCTTTGGAAAGGTCACTATCATCGGGTTGGAAGAGGGAAGACCTGTCACACGGTGTGTTAGTGTCAGGTGCAGGGCCCTCGGCGAAGGCCGTGAGGCAGGGTGGACAGCCGAGTGGGCTGGATGGAGCGCGTGACGTGGCAGGCTGTGGGGAGAGGAGGAGGCAGGCGCACAGCTGAGGCTACTGCAGGGGCCAGCTGCAGGGCCATGCTGGCCCCGAGCCTCTCCGAGTGCCCGGGACTTGCACTGACTCGTTTCCTGATGGGCTGTTGTCACGGGGGCACTTAAAGCTGGCAGTGAAGAGGTGACTTGCCTTCCAGGGCCTTCTTAATGGGCGTGAGAGTGACGTGATAATGCACAGGACTTGCACTGGGGAGGACTCAGAAGGGTGGGCCCCGTGGCAGAGGCCGACTCTGGGAGCAGGAGTCGTGGTTTCTGATCCGGGTGTGCAATCCATGAAAACGAGGCTCTGGGAGGAAAGCAGAGCGGCCAGCTGGATCCCTTCAGCTCCCCCAGTGAGTCTCCAGGGCAGCAGGTGCACACGGGGCTCGACCCTCAGCGTCCACCCCTGCACCCTGTGTTGTCCTTTCCCCTTTCTCTTGTGCATCTTCTCAACTTTTCTTATTCATAAAATCTTTGGGACTATTTGACATTTAATAACATTAACAATGTCATCGATTGCCAGCTACTTTGTTTCTCCTTGACCAAGCTCTAATCAAATTTCAACTTCTTTTTCTGTGTAATAAGTTTTTCAAGGGCAATTACAGATGGAATTCCTAAATTAAAAAAAGGAAAAATCATCACAAATATTTTATAATTCTTTGATTAATTTGTGATACTATCAAATAAATTGCCCCATAAATTATACTATATTATCTGAGTTTTAAGGTTAACAAAATCCACACAATTAAAATATTCTTCTTTGTTTTTATGGCAGCATAATTATTTGATATGACAACTTTAAAATTTATGAGGCATTAATATTTTTAATTAGGAAAAGTATCATCTAACTTTTCTTGTGGGTCCAGTAGTTTCTGGGCTCTAAGCCGTGGGCCCCTAGGATGAGGTTCAGGTCCTGGCAGCTTTGGTCACGGGGTCTCCCTGCCCTCCCCGCTCCCCTGATTCACCAGCCCATCCGAGTGTGCGCTGGGCTCTAGGCTGGGGTCTGGGGCTCACCTCTCACGCGTGCCCTCTGTGGGCTTCTCTTCGGAGGGCATCCTAGGTCACCGCGTGCTGACAGTCGTCAGGCCTCGCACACTGAGTGCCCCGCGTCTCTCCACCAGCATCCACAGCGACCCTGGACTGGGCGCTACAACTCTCCTCCTGTTTCCTACATCTTGGTGTTTGGCACACTGTCCGCGCAGTAACTAGGTGGGAAGTGCGAAACCCTTCTTTTTCCCTGGGTCTCTCTTCATGTGAGGTTGGTCCTGCTGGCCCCACTTCCGGACACAGCCCAAATCTGGCCACTGCCCTGCAGGCACAGCTGCTCCCTCACCTCTTACCCACTAGCTCCTCCTGGGCTCCTGGAACAGCTCCCTACTGGGTCTCCTCTCTGTTCTCTGTGGGAACTAGAATTCTCTTTTTAAAATGCAAATTACTTCCCATGGTGCCCCTCTTAAAGTCTTCTTAACATTCTCTCACACTTGGAATAAAATCCCAAGTCTTACAGGGGCCTGCAGGGCCTTAGTGGCTGCCTGGTTTTGCACTGGAACTCTCTGGGCACGAAGCTGGTCCTAGGTCTCATGCAGCCCCATGGAGATTTGCTGCAATTCAGGAGCAACACGAAGGTGCTGAAGCACAGACTTCTATCGATAAACAACATTCGTGGCTCCGCCTTCCACACCTGTATTAACCTAGAGGACACTTTCGGAGACATAAAGAAGACCATACTCCTTTGAGGTTTGCCATGGGGAACAGACTCATGTGAACGTCCTTGCCAGTGGCATTTGCCTTGTGGGAGAGTCTCTTTGGGGACTCATGGTGCTCCACTTGAGTTGCTCTCCTTCCTCCCCAGACTCTTTCCAGGCTGGTTCCTGTTCAAGGGCTTTTCAAATCCTCCTCAAGCTGAAGTGGCTCCTTGTCACCCTCCATCCCCTCAGATTCTGACCCTATCCAGGGCAGCTTGCCCTGCTCTGCCCCGGTGCAGTGATGGGCAGTCTTAACTCTTGTCACATGCCCTGGACTACATGGCTTGTGCGTTTGCTTGTTGTGCATGTCCCCTACTAGGATGTGCTTGACAGGGCAGGAGCTATGTCTGTCTGTGTGGCACACTGCACACAGCAGACCCTGGAAAGAGCATGGCACCTGGCGTGTGCTCATGCAAGTCATGTTGAAGGAATGAAGAACATGGCAGGCAAGCCATAGGCAGCAGATGTGTTCTGAGATCCTTTCCAGAATCATGCACAGACAATAAACAGTACCCAAAGAGGCACACCGCAAGTGGCCCTGGAGCCAAGAGCTTCATGGCCTCCTGCGATCGTTCCTTCCTGGACTGCATCACAAAGTGCCAAGATGGGGTCCTGGAACAGCAGAACTGGGCTCTCTCCCAGCTCTGAGGCTGAAGGTGCAAGAGCCGGCAGGCATAGGCAGGGCTGGTTCCTCCTGGGGGTTCTGGGCGAGGTGACTCTCTGCCCTTTGCAAACTCCTGGTACTGCCTGCAATCCTTGGCACCCCTGGGCGTAGCCACATCCTCCAGCGTCTGTCCCACACGATGCTCTCATCGTCTTGCAAGGCCACCAGTCATGCTGAGTCCAGTATGACCTCACCCTGACTTGAGGACACCTTCGAAGACCCTATTCCCACTTGCAGCTGGACCTATAGGAAGCAAGAGCCAGGATTTCTTTTAGGGGAGCACAATCCAACCACAACAAGTTTCCATGTCTTATGGAGGAAGTGCTCTGGAGAGAAGCTGCTGGGTCCCCTGGCGGTTGCACACCTACATCCTTTAGAAGCCACCAGGCTGCTTCCAGGCTCAGAGTGGCTGCGTTGCACTCCTACCAGCCGTGCAGGGAGCACCCGGTTTCCTTGCATCCTCACCAACGCTTGGAGTCTGTTTCTTTGGTCTCAGCCACTCACAGGTGTGTGTCTGTCCAGGCGCAGTTACGCTGTGCTTCTCCCGGGCTCCTTTGGGCCATTCGTGTTTCCACTCTGAAACGTCTGTTCACTTGCCCACTTTCTAATTGGATTGTTTCTTCTTTTACTGTTGAATTTTGAAAGTTCTTTTTATATTTTAGATACTGGTCCTTTGTCAGATGTGATTTACAAATACTTTCTCCCCATCTGTCCCTGGGCTTTTCATCCCTTAACAGGGTGTTTCTCAAAGCAAAACTTTTAATTCTGATGAGATGCAACTCACTGAATTTTCCTTTTGTGGACTGAATCGTCAGCATCACTTCGAAGAAAGCTTTGCCTAGACCTAGATCTAAGATTTTCTCCAACGATTTTCTAAAATTTTATGGTTTTACATTAATATTTGAATTTGCAGTTCACTTGAGGTCATTTTGCACAGGTGTAGGAGTCAGACGGAGCTCCCTTCTGTTTGGCCCGCGTGTCTGGTTGCACCGTTCATTGGAAGAGCCGTCTTTCTTCACTTGAGGTCATTTTGCACAGGTGTAGGAGTCAGACGGAGCTCCCTTCTGTTTGGCCTGCATGTCTAGCTGCACCGTTCATTGGAAGAGCCGTCTTTCTTCCCCAAAGGCCTTTCCCTCTGGTCCACATCAGTCAGGTGCATTCCTTTGGGTCCACCTCAGCGGTCTTCTCTCCTCCAGCCTCCCTCCTGGTTCCAAAGGGCTCACCAGCTGACCAGGGCCTTCCACGCACTCGCCAACCTGGTGCACCTGGCTGTCTTCCGGGTACTTCTATTATTGTGGAGTCAGTGGGAACCCGTGATAGTCACAAGGTCGCCTCGGTCTTTTTCTGCCTGTACCTATCTGCAAATCCATAGCGTTTCTCCCAAGGAGCTCTGAGCAGGACGGGGGAAGTGTGCCAGGCACGCCGGGTGCCTATGAAGGTGGCACGTTGGGTCTGAGCCCGGCAGAGGTGCACCCTGCAGGGTGCCTGGGCTCAAACTCCAGCTGTGTCATGACCAGCAGAGGACCTGGAGGGAGGCCACAACAAGGCCACGGAGTTACCCGAGTTAATGTGGCAGTTGCAGAGGGCACGTGGCACTTCTGTGGCACCTAGTGCATGTCGGCCATTATTGTCATCATGACCCATGGCAGCTGCCATCTGACCCCTCTCCTCCTGGACTGGCTGTGCTCATCTTGCCTTTCATGGCCAGTGACAAAACTGCTTCTGCTTGCTGAGGGTGCTACTGCAGGTCAAGGCCTCATCATGAGGCCGGGCTCTGCCATGTAACAAGGACCCACCTCAGAAGTGCGAGCAGGGGTCCCTGTGGGTCTCACCAACCGGAGACTTGAAACCACCGACACTTATCCTCTAGAGCTGTGGAGGCCCAGCCCTGAGACCCAGGTGTCGACAAGGCTTGTTCCTTTAGAGGCTGTGAAGGAGAATCTTCCCCAGACCTCCCTCCAGCTCCTGAAAATCTCGAGTGCACCCTGGCTTCTAGAAGCATCTCCACAATCACCTCCTGCACGTATACATGGTGTTCTTCCTGCGTGCTTCCGAACTTCCCTCTCCTGATAAGCACACCTGCCATGTTGGATGAAGGGCACTATGACCTCATCTTAATTTAACTAGATACATCTTTGGAGGCCTAAATCCACATTCTGAAGATTGAATTCTGAACCAGGGAGCGGACTTTGAGGTGACTGAACGTCCTGTCTCTACCTGGAATTTTGTGTCCAGGAATCCACAGCTTCCTTCCAGTGTCCCCACCCACCTCCCGCAGGTGCCAGAGCTCTTGAAACGTGCATTTCCCTGCACGCACCCGTCCCACTGAAGGCAGAGCTCATCACTGCCCACCACAGGGGCCGCAGCTGTGTAGCAGGGCTGGGCAGAGCCGAGTCTTTATGCAAATGTTGTTTTATTTGAGTCTTTCCAATGATCGCCCGGGCTTCGATTCTCAGCCAAAGCCCAGGAGAGAAAGGCCTTTCTTGCTTGATGCGGGCGATTGGGATGATAGTTGAGAAGACCCTACCGTGCAATGATTGACCCTCCTGGAAGACCACCCCCCAGCCTGGAGAGGGAGGACTACGGCCACGAGCCCGGGCAGCCTGTGGTTTCCTTGTGAGCACATGGAAGTTCTCTTCTCTAATTTCCAGTGCTCTATCAGGTTTGAAACAGTCCTTTTAGCTATATAATGCTATTCTAGTGTGCATTTCCTCTTTTATAACAAAGCTATGGAAATGATTGAGCTAAGTCTACTACAAAAACGAATCCACAGCAATTACATTCTATTAAATTCTTGTACTCAGAATACAAGTAAATGTCTTCCCAAATCTCTTGTTATGTAGGGGCTGGACAAAGGCTACGCACAAACGTGTTCAGCTAAGTCAGTGAGCGTTTAGCTGGGTTTACACATGCTACACCTGAGAAGAGCAGGTAACACGCAAGGGGACTGTGGTGGAAGTTCTGAGCCTGAGCAGATACTCGCCAGCTCTGTGGGCCCAGGAGCCTGGACTGTTCTCGTGGGCATCACCTGCTCACGCACCGCGGCTGCGGCCCTGACGCCAGCCCTGACCCCAGCCCTGACCATGGCCCTGGTCACTCAACTTGGGTCCAGCAATCTGGCCTCCATATCCTTCCCGGTGCTATGCTAGGCCTCAGGCCTGCTAGGCCTTGAGTGGCTGCCTGGGCACCTAGGCCGTTCCCTGTGCTTTGCCCCTGTCTCCCTAAGACTTTTCAGGTCCCTGGATCCATTCCTCCATGGAGAACCCGACAGCTGTGTACTTTAACACCTCGGCAGCCACTGTTTTCACCTACGCAATCCCCTGGCAAAGCCAGCCCAGGCCGCTGTGGTGGGCCTGGTGCCAGCTGAAGCCCCTGCGAGGACAGGCCTGGGCATCCAAGGCAAAAGTGCTTTTTATACTTGGCGCATCTGTCAAAATCTGCTCTCCTCTGGCCGCCTCCAGCCCCTCTTTCCCCTCCCCAACCTCCAGGCCTGCAGCCACGAAGCTCATCAAGTCCCTGGCTGGGAAACAGCCCCTAGGACAAAACCAGGGTCAATGATGAACTTCTCTGGACCCCACTTTGGAAAAGACACACCCCTTCCTGTGCTTTCTCTGGCAGCAGTGCTTCCTAAGAGCACATGGTGGGTACCCACTGCTCCACCTGGCCCTCCCAGGCTCTCCCACTGGCCTGCCGCGTAGCGAGGAATGCTCTCCCTCAGCAAGCAAGACTGGCCCTGCTGCTCCTTCACTTCCTGGGGTCCTGGCAGATCCACTCTCTGTCCCTTCACTTGCCACCTTCCCAGTGTGGGTAAAAGAGTTGGGCAGAGCTCTGTTCCCTTGCCCAGGAAAGGACATGGTGCTACGCTTTGTACTGAGGCATTCAGACTGAACCCTGCATCCAGGGTGGAGCCAGGCAGGGCATCCAGGTCACCTCGGTGGGGGACACTGAGAGAGTAGCTTGCACCTTTTCTTTCTGTGTCTAGCCCTGAGAGGTGCATCATGGGAATGGCCCCTGGCTTTTCTCTTCCCCGATGGCCTAAGCCTGTAAGAGGGAAGGAAGGAGAATATTTGAGGCACAAGCATGCAGAGAGATTTACCCAGGTTTGGGAGATCAGGGAAAACAGAAAACCAGGCTGGCGCAGCGGGCAGTGTCTGGAGGAGCAGGAAATGCCCTGTGCATTCTGGGACATGACTTCCAGGGCGCACTTACAGAGGCAGTGCCCACCCACGTGTCCGTGTGGCAATCTGGTGGCTGCTTCCAGAACTTCCCTAGCCTTTGTGGGGCCTGGCACTGAAGAGATGGCCATGTGCAGTTATCCAGGCTGTGATGAGGACATCTCAGAGGAGACCCAGGAGGACTGGTGGCCCAGATCCAAACACTGGCCCACCTGGGCTTTGAGATGCTGGTCTTCCCAGAGCACAGAAGCTAGAATTCCGACACAACCAGGAAGAACCAATTCTTAATACATCACCAATTTGGAAGTTGTTATGGTTTTGGTGTGCAGTATCCCCCAAAAGCTTACGTGTGAGACGACGCAAGAAGTTCAGAGGGGAAATGATTGGGTTGTGAGGGTCTTAACCTAGCCAGTGAATTAACCCCAGATGGGATTAATTGAGTGGTAACTGGACACAGGTGGGGTGTGCCTGGAGGGAGTGGTTCATTGGGGAATATGTTTGCATCTGGAGAGTGGAGTCTCTGCTTCCTGATCACTATGTGAGCTGCTTCTCTCCGCCCACTCTTCCACCATGATGTTCGGCCTCACCTGGAGCCCCTGGGGAATGGAGCCTGCTATATGTGGATTGAGACTCCGAAACTGAGTCCCCAGATGGACTTTTCTTTCCTGCAGTTGTTCTGGTTGGATCCTTTTAGTCACAGCAGTGAAAAAGCTGACCAAAGAAGAAGTGGAAGCTTTACAAGACAGCTTACGGCGACCAGGCTGGAAAAGGGCAAAGTGGCCATGTTTTCACCTGAACGTCGGTGCGGGGGATACACCTGGATCTGAAGGGAGGGCCCATTGGTGAACGCTGGCCAGGCCCCGTCTCCCCTTCCTTGGACCTAATGGGTTGGCTCTATTCGTTCTAATGTTTTCCCTCCCCAAACTCATCCTCCTGCCTCGCGCTCAGGCCAGGGAGTGCTGGCCTTCCTGGCATGCCCTCAACCTCATCCACAGAAAACTTGACTCGTCTAGTGACCACTGAGCAGTCCCTGGGCTGCCATCGCATTTCTCACTGACTTGAAAACTGATTTCCACACTCCTAACACAAGACTGGAGACTGACCCTCCTCAGTGTGCCCAGGGCCAGGACATTCTATGCCTCCAGGGGGCTTCCTATGGTCGATGCACGATAGCAGACCTGGTGCCCTCACGGCCCACCACACCCCCTCGGCATGGCCACTCGCACGCCCCTGCTCCCCACGTCCTGTCTGCCGTGCACTGTCTCTGCTTGGATGCGGGTGCTGTGTCGTGCATACTCTTGGCTGCTGACGGCGAGTGGCATTTCTTGTGGGTCTTTTGTGCCAATTGTCATTGTCTCCGTGCACCACAAGAGGGTCCTTAGCAGCCTCTGTGTATGGGTACCCTGCACCCCAATGGCTGGCCACATTCCCACAAGCCTCTGTCCTTGAAGCTTCTTGTGTGAAGTCTGCAGGGGGCGTCTGGGGACCTCCACAGATCTGTGGGGTAGTACTTGTCCCTTTGGCATATTTTGCAGGTGCACCTGCCGTGGCTCCAGGTACTGAGAGCTGACCACTCAGGCCCACTGGCCCCCTTGCTCTGGGGGGAGGTTGTGGCACCGACATTGCTGACCAGTACCCACTTCTTCCCCCTTGGCTGTATTTTCCCAAAACTCAGAGACACAGTGTGCACACCTGCTCAGCCCTGGATGTGGTGTGGATGTCCCAGGCCAGCTGCAGCAAACCACCATGAACCAGGTAACTCAAAACAAGGAAAACCCTTGGCCTATACCCAAAGGACTTAAAATCAGCACAGTACAGAGATACAGCCACATCAATGTTCATAGCTGCTCAATTCACAATAGCCAGACTGTGGAACCAACCTAGATATCCTTCAATTGATGAGTGGATAAAGAAACTGGTATATATATACAATGGAATATTACTCAGCCATAAGGAATGATAAAATTATGGCATTTGCAGGCAAATGGATGAAATTGGAGAATATCATGCTAAGTGAGATAAGCCAATCTCAAAAAGCCAAAGGACGAATGATATCGCTAATAAGTGGATGATGACACATAATGGGGGGAGGGAAGGGTTAGTGTTAGGGTTAGAGTTAGGGTTAGAGAGGGGGGCAAGTATGGAGGAAGGAAGACTGTATAGAGGGAAAAGAGGGGTAGGGGGGGGTGGGGGAAGGGAAAAAATAACAGAATGAATCAAACAACATTACTCTATGTAAACTTATGATTACACAAAAGGTATGCCTTTACTCCATGTACAAACAGAGAAGCAACATGTATCCCATTTGTTTACAATAAAATTAAAAAAAAAAAAAAAAAACAAGGAAAACATCCTCTCGTGACTCTGAAAGCCAGAGTGTAAAACCAGGGTGCAGGGCTGCACTCTGCTGGCGTCTCTGTGGGTGCGGGGTCCTTACCCGCCTCCTCCAGCTGCGGACGGCACGGGTGGCCTTTGACTGTGACTGCATACCCTCTGTTTTCAGCATTCTTGAACCTCTCTCTGTGCTCTCACATCTCCTTCTCTCTGTGTCAGAGTCCCCTCTGCCTTTCCCTCTGGACACTGTGACTCCATTCAGCACCCCCTGCCCCACCCCAGTAATCTAGGACCATCTCTGTCTCAAGACTCCCAGCTCAATCACATTTGCAAAGTTCCTTTCTTCACTTGAGGTCACTCACAGGTCCCAAGGGTGAGGGCCTGAAACCTGGGGGGGTCATTATACAGCCCATCACATCCTCCCACGGGGCTGCCTCTGGCCCTCAGGGTGGAAGTGCTCTGCATCCACTGCCCACTGGACTCTGCCCAGATGCCCTCCTCCCAGTGGGAAGCCACAGGGCTCCAGTAGGAAGCCTGTGCGAATCGCTGTGAGATGCCGTTTGTGGAGAGAGTAATAAATGATGAACTGTACCTGCCCTCATGTAAGAACCAGAGTGTCACCTGTGACCACAGGTCCCCGTGCGTCCGCATCTGCTCCTTCTGAATGTTGTGTTCCTCGGCCACTTCCTTTTCCCTTGAGGGTGCTGTCTCCAGGCTGAGTGTTTGGTGTAGCTCAGTGAGCCCTGTAGATGGCATGGACCACGCCCAGTGTGTTCCCAAGGCCGCTGCCCACCTGGCGCTTTGCTCTTGAGACCAGGTGGTGTGCAGAGGTGCACTGCAGTCTCTCGAGGCCGCATGCTTGCTGACTGCTACTGCGCAGCAAGTAGCATTCCACTGTCCACACTGTTCTGCTCATTGCCCAAGGCGCCTCTTGCTTCTCGTGATCGGGGGCTTTTTGGAGTGAATGTCCAGGAGAGCCAAGACCAGTTTGTGGGGAAAGCAAGTGGAATCCACACAAGACTTGCCAGGGTGTTTCTCCCATAGTGGGTGCTGTGGTCTGGATCCGCAGTGTCCCAGAATCTGCTGCTGGAGGCTTGGTCCCCAGGGTGGAACTTGGGAGGTGGGTCTTTCAGAGGTGCTTGGGTCTCGAGGGCTCTGGCCTCACCAGTGCATTTGCCCAGGGATGGAGTCATGGCTTGATGGGCTGTGGGAGGTGCGGGGACTTTGGGAGGCAGGGCCTCGCTGGAGGCCCTAAGGGTCTGTCTGGTCCCCAGCCCCGCGGCCTCCTCTCTTCTCTCTAGCTGCCTTCAGGTGAACAACCCTCCTCCACCACACACTTCCATGATGCTGCGATGCTTTGCCACAGGCCTGAAAGCAACCAGGCCCAGTGCCCATGGCCTGAAGCTCCTGAGTCTGTGAGCCAAAAGCAGCCTTCCCTCTGCTAGGATCTCTCGGGCGTTTTGTCCCGGGTGGCCCCCTGATGGCATGGTGGAGTGTCAGTTCTGGTCACCGGCAGCGTGTGAGGAGTGTGTGATGGAGCTGCTGTACTCCAGCGCGTGGCCGGCTCCCAAGAGAACCATGCATCCTGTTCTGTTGCCTTGCGACTTGTGGGCTTCCCTCCTGAGGGTTCTTCCCTGCCCTGTGGTCCAGCTGACCTGTGAGCAGCGTGATGGTGGACTGGCTCCAAGTCTTAAAGTGGCGCCGTGGGCCCCCGCCTGGGCCCTCCATGGGCCTGGGGAGCTGCACGCCCAGGCAGGTTTCTTCTCCAGCCTGGGCCTCCCAGGAGGGCCCTGGGAGCAGAGCTGAGGCAGGTGACACCACAGGGCAGGCAGGGTTGGCTTGTCCCCGCAGCGAGAGGAGGCTGCTGCAAGGTCCTGCCCTGCGGGATTCCGCCCCCAGGGTGCGCTCTGGCTGTTTCCTGTCACTGGTGGAGTTGGGGGTTCGTTTGGTCCCCTCCTGCTGACTGTCCTTTGCCTGCCCCTGTCTTGCTCAGCTTGCCCTGGTGTGAGAGTTCAGTTTCCCCTGCCGTCCAGACACTGACCCTTCCAGGCAAGCTGGCCAGACCTCTCCTCCGCCTGGCAGATTGCCTCTTTCCTATCATTTTGTTATTTCAATGAACAGAAATTCTTTTTTAAGTCTTTGATTATTTTTTAAGTTTTTAAATTTTATTTGTTCTATTTAGTTTACATGACAGTAGAATGTACTTATGCATTTTGATAGAGCATATTCTTGATTTGAATATAGTTTAAACTTGCTGAATTTTTCTCTGTTGTTTGTTTTTCATGTCTTTTCATAAGGTCCTTTTCCACCTTGAAACCATAATGAAGTTCTCCTGTTTTCTTCCAGAAGGTGTGCAATTTTGCTTTTTAATCAGAAGTCTTTCATCAATTTAAAAAATGATAAAGTGTTTAAAGTTGGCACCTGATCCATCTTTTGTCCTAAATATATAAATAGCTCTCTTGACTTTATTTACGGGATGCTCCACCACTTCCCAGCTGACTCCCAGAGTCCTTCCTGTGGTTTATCAAGCCTGTTCACCTGCAGCTTCCAGTCTTCTGTTCTGCACCATGAGCTGCTGGCCCCTCTCCTGCTTCAGCACTACCGTTTGGCGAGCTCTGACTTTGGGATCTGCCTTGCTGTCCGTTAGGTGCTGTCTCCCTTCCCCTCCTCGACACCCTGCTTCAACTTCTTTTAGTGTACTCCAATTTTTCTTGTTCATTTTCAGCTCTTCCATCATCTATAAATTTTAGGATTAGAGCTTCAAGTTTTAGGTGAGAGTCTACAGGATCTTAATAGGAAATTCAATGGGTTTATGCATAAATTTAGAAATATCACTGCCTATAATAATGACCCTTTTAATGTACACATTGTATGTGTAACACACTTACATTGTAGTCTCAGCATCTTTGGTGAGGCTGCATAGTTTCCCCAAAGCAGCCTTTAAGTTTTTATTACATTTCTTACCAGGTATCTATGTCTTTTTTGCTGTTCAAATAATATTACTTCATTTCCTACTTTTGAAAAATTGAAACCCTACAGGAAAGTTACTAGAATCACAAAATGGACACTGAAAGTCCTCCACCCAGGTTCACCTACCAGTTATCAGCACGTTTACACACACATTTGCTTTATTCATCTACCTTCCATGTCTATAATCTGTCATCCATCCATCCATCCATCTACTCTATCAATCGTCCATCAATCTACACATCGTATCATCTACCTACCTACCTACCTATCTCCTACCTATCTCCTATCATCTACCTACCTACCTATCTCCTACCTATCTATCGCCTATCATCTACCTACCTACCTATCTCCTACCTATCTATCTCCTATCATCTGTTTACTTACCTATCTGCTAGCTCTCTCTTTCCTATCATCTATTTACTTACCTATCTATCTATCTATCTACCTACCTACCTAATTCCTATCTATCTCCTATAATCTATCTATCTATTTACCAACCTATCTCCAGTCTATCTCCTATCGTCTATTTATCTATTTACCTATCTCCTATCATCTATCTATCTACCTATCTCTTATCTCCTATTGTCTATTTACCTATCTCCTATCATCTATCTATCTGCTTACTTACCTATCTGCTATCTATCTCCTCTCATCTATCTATCCATCATCAGTCATCTGCCTATCCCTCCCTTCCTCCCTCCCTGCCTGTACCCACCTACCCGCCTATCCGTCTGTCTCAACGTGTTTCTTTTGCTGACCTCGTGACACTCCATTTCTATCAATAAGAACAAGTGTGTTCTTCACACACACAGTGCAATCATTTCACTCAGGAAACCGAATACTGGTGGGGCACTGTCATCCCACATGCGCTCTAGGTCTAAATGTTGCCGACTGTCTACTGCCAGTGTCGATGTTAGCCTATCCCCTTTATCCAACTCGGGAGCTGATTGAGGGTCACAAGTCACAGTGGGCCGTCATGGACCTTGGTGGTCTTTGATTAGCTGTGGCCTGGGAGTGCATCTTGGTGGCAGGGCCCTTGCCCAGCACATGTGCACCATGTTGGCCCCAGCTGCACACTCCAAGCCACAGCATCACTCGTGGCTGCCGCGTCCAGCTTCTGAGTCCAGCCCAAGTGCTCTGTGGGGCGCCCCTGGTTTGCCTGGACGATGTGCTCCCTCACCCGGGCTTGTCTTGACAGGGCATCTCGCGGTGGTGTGTACCCTACCGTACCTGCCACGGGCCCAGGATGCCACTGGTCCCATGACGGGGATGTGCATCCCTTGGCTCAGTGGTACTGGCCAATGTCTCCTTTAGAAAGGTGACCCCTCCCCACCTGCCGTGGTGGATCAGGGATCTGGGTGACTCCAGGTGATTCCTCGGGGTGTGGCCAGTGTCCCATTCTCCACCCTTGTTCACCCCACAGTCTCAGCGTCCTGCTCGGAGCTATGGTCCTTGCCAGGCTGAGGACACCCGGGGGCTACTGCGGTCATTTTCCTCATATTCTGTTAGCGCTCTCCATCTTGAAGTTCTCTGCTCCTGCTCTTGAGGAGTCTTAGTGTCAGAGCAGGTCAGCAGGTTCTTTCCCTAACTTACGGAATCACCCTCTGTTCTTTAACATTTTGCTCTCTTGGTGTTCTCAAATTCAGTCTGCAGGACCCTCTTCAAGTGGCTCCTGGGCCTCTTTTGCATGTCCACACTGGCTTCTGAGAACCAGGGCACTTGAATCGCTGTGCTTCCTGTCTGCAGTGCGGAACTGGCCTGGCGGGGCTTCCGCCCAGCAGTCTTGCAGACTCTCCTCTGAGCCTGACCTGGCACCTGCAGGTCCTTTTGATTTGCCCTGTGACAGTTTGGTCCCATCCTTCCCAGTCGCCTACTTCTTTCCTCTGCCAGTGGGTTGCTGGAATCTCCTACACGAAGCGGCTCCATGTAAGAAGGAGATCTGCGGGCACTATTGTTTCTCCCTGACTGTGAAGTTCCAGCTTCAAGCATGTTTGTCTGGATTATTCATTGGTACACTTTTTCCCATTAAATAACTTTCTTTTTATCTTTTTATTTAAAAATACTAATAATTTTGAAATTTTTTGATTTGTTTTGCATGTAAGATAACAGTAAATTTCTTCTCTTAACATATGAATGTGGTAAATTACAAAAATATTTTAAAAATGTGAAACATCCTTGCATTATTGTTACAGACCTTATTTGATATCTTTAAATTCACTTCTATGTTTAGTTTGATAAGTTTTTTGGCTTTTTTGCATTTACACTTGAGACTGACTTATATTTTCCCTTTCTCATGTGTCTCTTTGTTCATTTTCTGGCTATCTGAGGTCATTGGTGTTTAATGGTTTGTGCTTTCTGTTCCTGAACATCTGGAAAGCATGCCTTTGGTGTCTGGGTCGCCCAGGGAGGGTGAGGCTGAGGCCCTTTCTCCAGGGTGTCTGCCTCATGCAAGCATCTAGGACTGTAAGATGGGCAGCCCTGCCACCCACGGGGCTCCACTGGGTGACGAATGCCCATCCCACCCAGAGTGTCCTGGGCAAAGAAGGAAGTCAAGGGAAGTTGGATGTGGCCCCTGGAGTCACCTAGTCCAGGGGATCTGGACTCCGGGAGCCTGCGGCTCTGCTCTTCAGATGGGCGTCTCTTGGGTACTGTGTGCTCCCTTTGCCCTGCTTGCCATCATGGACCCTGCACCTGCTTCTGAGCTCCTGTCTCTGCAGCTCTGGGAATAGAGACATGTTCTGAGGAGACCAGTGGGGAAGAAGGATGTCCGTGGGGGGCCCTGCTGCTGGCTGAGCTGCTTTCTCCTCAGGTGCCTGCTGACGCAGACGTGACTCACACTCCTGCCCACGAGTGTCATTTCAATTCCTGTCGGTAGCATTTCTGTGTCGTGCCCGAGAGCTTTGGCTTCCTCCTGTCCAGGCCACTTTGCAGGCCTTCTGGAACTGTCAGACGGGGCTACAGGACCGACTCTGATGTGGGCTGTAGGAGGTGGGAGTGTGCATGCTGAGTGCATGTGTGTGCACGTGAGTGTGCGTATGTATGAGGTCTTTTCCATGTGAGACCGAATGATGTGTGCACGTGAGTGTGTCAGCATGGATGTATGTGCACATGAGTGTGTGTATGTGTGAGGTCTTTACCAAGTGAGACTGAATGATGTGTGCCTGTCAGTGTGTCGACATGGGTGTGTGTGTGCACATGTGTAGACATAAGTGTAAGCACACACGTGTTCTGGTATGTGTGCATGCGTGTGTGTGTGTGTGAAGTGTGAACATGTGTGTGGATGAGTGTGGGTGGGCATTTTACAGGTGCCTGTGTGTGTGTGGTGGGGCAGCCAGAGGCGGCCGGTCCTGTGCAGCCCGCTAGCCCTCTGCCCAGGACTCTTGGCAGGCCCTCTGCCCTGGGGGCTCTGCTGCCTGGTGCACCACTCTTTGTTCTGCGGCTCTGCTCTCCTGCCGTGCTGGGCGTTGGAATTCTCTTCCTTCCTCGAGGTCCAGATGAGATGCCGCTCTCCCTGCTGAATCTCAGCTGGCATGAAGACTGCTTCCTCTTTAAGACTCAGTCTCTGCCCTGAATTATACATGCGTGCAGCAGAGGGCTCCTTCGGGATGGGATTGAAGCTTATTTTTCTTTGTATCCCCCAGTAGCGCTCTGCCCCAGGACCTAGGACAGGGTCTGGCATGAAGAGGTGCTCAGTAATTGCTTATTAAATTTGGGCATTCACTGCTTCTTATTTGGATGTCTAGTAGTACTGTGGAATTCAGGGATGAGCGATGAAATCTTTTGGTGAGGAATTGGTGCTTCCTGCCTTTCGCCTGGAGGCTAACACAACCCCATTCCCTTTCATCACCTGTCTCTCTGTCTCCGCACCGTGATCTGGTGCCTGCTCCCCTCCGCCTCCACTCTGACAGGGCCTCTGTGCCCTGGGCGGCCTCCCTCGGCCGAGCACACACACAGGCTCGTTCACGCTGTGTGCACGGCTTTCTGTGATGCTGCAGGGCAGTTTTCCAGAGCCGGGCGGTGGAGCAATCTCAGCTGCATTCTGATGCATGTCACATCTTCTTAGAATTAATGCAGGGGCTCGAGAGATGATTCCTGAACCCTGCCATGCCTCGAATTCTCCCAAGGGGTGTTGCAAGTTTTCAAAACAAAGTTAATTGCAATTCAGGGTAATCGTACACATACTTAATGCTGTGCCACACCTTGAGTCTAAGATGAATGTCACAAAATCCAAGTGTCAGAGCTCTTGGAAGAGGAGGATGCAGGGCAGTTGAATGATGCTTCTCTGAAAAAGAAGCCTCTCCTGAAGCAGGAGGGCTTTGCACACATGAAAGTCAAGTGTGGCCCCTGCTGTGCAGAGCCTGATGGGCACAGCCCGGCCCTCACTGCTTCCAGCTCCCGTGGCCCTGGGGACAGAGGACCGCCAGAGCCCAGCCCTCCTCAGCTCCCACACTGCTGGCTCTGGATCCCAGACTCACCGTTGGTTTTGATGCGTGTCAACGTGATTGTGTTCAACCTGCACTTACACTTGGTAAGGCCTGTGGATACCAGGTTTCAGGAACCATCGATCATTTGGAGAGTTCTTCCGACACCTCCGTGTGGAAGAACTTCCCCTCTGCTCACTGCCCTGTCTGTGCAGACCCCTTGCCTCTTCTCACCTGGACGCCTCCCCAGACTCCCTGCTGCTGTGGTTTGTTTTCCCTCTGAGCACTTTGCTTCCTGGTCTTCCCACAACCAGCGCCAGGGCAAATGAGCAAGGACCGCTGAGGACAGGACAGGGCCAGACCTGTAGCCTCCACCTGTCTCTGAGGCATGGAGAGCGTTCCAGGCCTCCTTGGCTCCAAGACACAGCTGTAGCTGAGGCCGGGCTGGCCTCAGCTGTGTGGTCCTGCCCCCTCTGCTGGATGGTTCCTTCACGTGGGGGCTCTTGGCACACCCCAGCTGCAGGCCGTCCAGCCTGCCGCCTCTCCACCATGGCCCTCTCTGCGTTCTCTGGTGTTCCATGCTGTGAGCCTTCTCTTGGGACCATTGCCACACATCAGGAGCCACCTTCCTAGACTAGGAATTCCTTCAAGGTAAGGCGACCGTCCAGGTTATTGTCCAAATGGAGACACTCTGGAGGGGCCCTCTGGATCCACAGGCAGTCCTGGGTGGCCCAGGTGAGGGTGCAAGTGGACGCCTGTCTGGGGAGAAGGCGTCGGTGGCTCTGCACTGCCTGGGGGAACTGCACTCAGGTGCCTGGGGAGTGGGGGAGGCAGCACCTGCTGCTGTCACCTGCTCTTTGACGGTGCTGAGGCACCTTGGTACCTGCAAGTTGAGCGGCTGTTGTCACCCGTGGTTAATGGCAGGAGAAGTCACCAACAGGGAGGTGGCATCTCCCAGAGTCAGGGGTTTTCCATGTCCAACCTCAGACCATGAGGTGAGGCTTCCTGATCCTGGTGCCCACAGAGTAGGCCGGCAGCCAAAGAGGCCACTTCCTCTGAAGACATCATTTTTGATAAGAAAGCCGTAGCCCAGCGACGGGCTGAAGACCACTGCCTCCCGGATCCCAAACATTCACTGCCGAGCTACTGCGTGGAAGCAGAGTTGGCTGTGGCCTAGCGTCTGGGCTGATGGGTGGTGTCAGCTGAGTCGCTATAGCACCATGTGCATGTGACTGGAAGGGCACGCTGCTTCGTGTGTCTCCTGGCCTTGGCATGCTGATAGCACCCGGAGCCTCATGGGTAACCTCTATGGAGCTCAGTAGCACAAATGCCTCCTCTTGAGTTCTGAGCCACGGACTCCTGCCTGGAGCCAGGTGTGCTGGAGAAGGTGCATGTGTGCGCAGGTGTGTGTGCCGGTCGGCTTCTGCTTGCCTTCAGAGAGCACCTGGCCTGACTGCACTGGCCCTTCGGTCCACACGCTGCTGCCCCGTGCAGGGCTGTAGGAGCTGCTGGTCCTATGCGTGCTCCCCAGTGGGTGAGGACATTATTCAAGTGTCTGCTCTACTTAAGGTTCTATCATAAGGTCAGGAAAAGATCCAAAGATAATGAGCTACGGCATCTCTCCCCAGAGGGTCTTAGCAGAGGAGCTGGAGATAGAAATCACACTGTTGTTGTATAACTGTGAAAGTCACGTGGGGATTTAACTTGAAGATGATGGTGGGAAGATGAATCTTAGAATTCCTGTACTAACGTCAAATGAAATACAAGTAGAAAACAGAAACAGTGAACAAATCCACTGCTAGCAACCAAACATTTGTCCCCACTGACACCTTTTATAGTGGATGTCCTGGGACAGCACCAGAGCCCTGGCACGTCTCTATAATGGCCAGCAGAACCTGTCCCCTCAGTCCTACGTGGCGTAAGGAGTGAGGATGACCAAACAGAAAGCTAGCCCCTCACCCACCCAGCAGCTCGGAGGGGGAGGCAGGTGGCGTGTCCCAGGACCCCTGCGAGCAGAGGTCAGAGGGCAGCCACGGCTATAGGTCACGTGCCCTCACACCAAGGCAGCACCGAGCCGCAAGCAGGAGGGGTAGGCGCCCGTGTCCTGGGTTCCCTGCCGTCCACTGTCGAGGGAGGCGGGAGGGGAGGGGAGGGTGCACTGCAGACGGGCCAGTGTCCTGGGCGCCAGCTGTGCGCTGTGGTGTCGAAGGAGCCCCACTGGGGAGCGGCACAAAGCATGAAAAAACACTGAAATGGACGTGAAGGACGAAGGGACCGTGAGCTGAGCAGGGAAGGAGAGGGAATCCCAGGCGACCCACCCAGGAGAATAACGGTGGAAGCCCCCTCTCCATTACCGACCCGAGAACCACCTCTGGTGGAGGACAGTGCCGGGTCCAGCGATGGGAAGCAGGAGACAGCTTGGGGGACGCTGCCCACTGGTGACTGCCATCAGAGCGACGGTCACATGGAGACGGGCTCAGGTGGAGAAAGGGTCAAGAGAAGACTGACGGGCGCACGCAGCACGAAGAAAGGCAGACAGATGGGAGGCCGGCAGGAAGCACAGCCATAGTCAGGAGTCGGGCAGGTCCCTTGGCACCGAGTATGAGCGGCTCTTCCCGATTTCGAGCCCTGTGGATGGGAAATGCTGGACTATACATGGAATTAGGGAGAGGGAATTTCTGGAGGATGGTAGGCTTATTAGATTTTTATTTGAAGGAATATGTAAAAATCATCTAGCTTTGCATTTTGTTGGGAAAATACACAAGGAAGGCAAGTTGGATATACAAAAATAATCACTAAAACAGTAGAGTTGAATATATGACTTCTAAGCAAGCAGAGGAAAAGCAGGGATTGAAAAGGTAATGTAAAGTTTAAAATAATGACTGGAAAACACAGCACCAGGTGACAGAAGTCAGCATCCTCAGTAACTGAAAAGGTAAAGACCCCTTTATTAAAAGGCGGAGGCTTCATACTTAAAAATCCTGCTCTACACAACTTATGATGCATGATTAAAACAGCTACGCTTAGAGATCGAAGACAAATCACAGAAAAATATATACTAGGAAAATATTAAATAGTAACTTATTCATAAATAATACTATTTTAATATGGGATAATTTTTTTGAAAAATATTATGGAAAAAACGGAGGAGTAAAGGGATCATCTGTAAGTAACTCGTGAGAATCACGAACGTGTACGCCCCTAACTTTAGAGTTCTGAGAAATGTATGACAAAGCTCAACAGAATCAAGTACAACTGAAAACGCAGTCAACGCAGGGGGGCCGCCCCCAGCGTGGCCCCGAGCTGGTGGGGAGGTTGACCAGAGGTTGGTGCATGGAAACCAACAGGGGTGATCCCAGGCACACGCCCCCCTGTGCCGGCAGGACCCCGGGTGCACTGGATCGTTATAAATGAAAGATCCAAAGTGTTGTTTATGGACTGAATCAAATCAGGGCTCCATGAATCCAAAGAAGTTATGTAGTAAAGACCACCATCTTGATTGACCACAGAATAATACAATCATAGAAAAGAGGGGAAAGGCTGCTTTGCCCACCCCAAGTCCCACATTAGGAGATCAGGCTTATATTTGTGTAACACTACAGGGGTCAGAAAAGGGTCCCTTTGTGTCTGAGACTCAGGCACATGTATGTGGGTGTGCGTGCACACGTGTGGACACATGCGGTCATATGCAGGATGTTGTCAGCAGGGGCGGCGGACTGTTCAGGGGTGAACACTCCTCCCTGCTCTTACCCAGCCCTCGTCTTTCCATCGAACCCGACTGCTGCCTATTACAGATGCAGACATGTGACGTGTGTCTATTTACTTACCTCACATTCATCCAGATTTGTTCTTATAACACAGAAATAGGGTTTTGTTTTGAAAACAAATCTAAACTACATATTAAAGGCAAATCAAATGAAAAAGTGACGTTTTTGTGTCACACAATCATGAATGCACTATTCATCAGAATAGCTGAGGAAGCTCATTCTTACTTGCATACATTTAAAAACGATTAACTACTAAAATAATTCTTAAAATAGAAAATAGACATCAAATAATTCCAGATAAAGCATAAGGGGGAATATAACCAATACAAAATCAAAATAATAACGTGGAAAAAGAATCCCCAGAGGCAACTTGAAAATTATTTCTCCCACAAATCGAAATGAAAATATTGGTTTAAGGTAAAAGAAAGGAAATGCACACAGACTGTCCCAGAAAAGCAGGAACAGGGACGGGGTGTCACTGAGTTCCGTGGAGATGGAGAGGCGCAGGCACCGTGCTGTGTGCGGGTGTGGCGGTCACTGCTGGTGGGGGCAGCAGCGGCGGTGCCCACAGGCACAGGATGCCCGCTGGCTGGCCACGACAGGCCTAGGGACTTCTCCCCCCGCCTGAGCCAGGGTGTCTTGCTTGTGTCTGGCCCAGCGCGCTGAGGTCGTGTGCCTGGGAGGGCCCAGAGGCACCTGCTGGTGGTGTCTGCAGGCGGGTCCCCCAGGCTGCACCTGCTCTCTACCTGCAAGAGCACAGGTCCGAGTGATGCCCTTCTCTCCGTCACCTGGTTTGAGACTCCCTGTTCCCCTGTCTTCTGAGCCTGGACCAGCAAGGCCTTTATGTGAAGGAGTCAGGAGGGGAAGTCCAGGCAGGAGGCCGGCGTGTCTCCAGACCCTGGCAGGGGTCCAGTCTGGCCGCGCGGATGCCCGTCCGCAGGGAAGCTGGCACATGAATATTATTGATCTGTGGCCTGTCAGTCTTCAACCAGTCAATCTAATTGGATGCAGAGCAAGGAGCTGAGAGCGAAGCGATGTCTCTGACCCAAACCTGGTCAACCTTTGAGAGAAGCCCCACTCCTGGCGGGAGTGGGAGAGAGGCTGGCGGATCCGGGCATGTCGCGGGTCCCAGAAAGTTCTGAGGGAGGAGGAACTTCTCTTTGTCTAAAGCGACGGAGTGAGTTCCTTCATTTGGGGAAAAATGTGAATTAAAAAAAAGCTGACTGCCATCCTCAAACAAGAGCTTAGCCACCAGTTTCTGCTTGTTTTCCAAATGTGTTTAGCCTTTTTTCTTTGTGAATGGGGTTTGCCTTTCTGCTCCCCACTGCCCCCTTCTCCAAAGCTCTGTGCTGGATCATGGCTCGGACCCTCTGCTCTCCGTAGAGTGAAAACCCTGAAGAGATTTGCACAGCAAATTACATCAGCAGGCAGGTGAGCTCACAGTTTCTTTGCTTCCTCTCTGATCTATACTGTTTATTCCTCAGTTCCCTTATAGATATTTTTTTTAAAGTTTAAAACATAGTAGTAAAGAGAATTCAATTTAAGGTCACAGCATCCCAAACATGTCCGTTGTTCCCTTAGTTCAACAGGGCTGACTTCCATGACATCTAACCCTAGGCCAGGTAGTGCTTCCTCAAAGACCCCTGTGAATGCCATGATTTTATTCTCCTTTATGGCTGAGTAGTATTCCATTCTGTATATATACCACAGTTTATTTATCCATTCACCTGTTGAAGGGCATCTCGTTTGGTTCCACAATCTAGCTATTGTGAATTGAGCTACTATAAACATTGATGTGGCTGCTGTATAGAGGAAAATGAGGGGTCGGGAGGGGGCAAGGGGAAGGAAGGATAATAGAATGAGACAAACATCATTACCCTGTGTGCATGTATGATTACACAAACGGTGTGACTCTACTTGGTGTAAAACCAGAGAAATGAAAGTTGTATCCCATTTGTGTACAATGAATCAAAATAATAATAAAAAAAGAGCCCTGTGTCCTTTCAAAGGAAAATCTCTCCTGATTGTATGGTACCAAGTCCCCATTTAAAGGAATAAACCTTGTGAATGACGACTTCTGTGTGCAGAGGGCGGCTCATGAACATAGAGGCTTGACCCTTCAAACTGTGATCTGAGGGAGGGAGACGGTAGATGCTTTTTCCTGGGTAGGTGAGAAAGTCCCCTTCTGGGAAAGCAAGTTACCAGCTGGGAAGATGCTTTCTTTTTGGTAGCGGGGATTGAACCCAGGGGCACTTGACCGCTGAGCTGCATCCCCAGCCCTTTTCCATTTTTTATTTTGCGACAGTCTCGCCAGGTTGCTGGGGCTGGTTTTGAGCCTGCAGCCCTTCCGCCTGGCTCCTGTGCAGCTGGGATGGCGGGATGCACGGCCGCCCAGCCTGGGGGAAAGGCACAGGTCTGGTCCGTTTCCAGGCCTATGACCTGTCAGCAGGGGCTCCTGAAGCACCTGTTCCGTGAGCCACAATGGCCACAGCGAAGAAGCGTGTTTGAGAAGCAACCCCTGCAGTAGCAGGTGGGCTGGGCCTGCAGTCTCCACCCTCCCAAGAGGGAAGGTCTGCAGCTTGCGGGACTTCCCTGAGAGCCACAGGAGGACGTGTCCGCACGCTTCTGGGCGCCTTATGGATAAACGAGCCAGGTGTGTGCAGGGGGCAGATGCCTGTACCAGTTTTCCCTTTGCCATTCCCTCTGAAGGCCTGGTTTGAGGTCCCCGTGTTGCTGGCATGAATGGGAGCTGCCTGATTAATGAGGCCAGAGAGACAGAGAGACGTTCCCACAGTGTCAGCCCCAAGCGACGCCAGCAGCCCCAGGGCCTTTGGAGGTGTCCACCACCCCCGTCCTGGGATGCCCGCCCATGCAGCAGAGATCCCAGACAGAGGCTTGGGGGGGATTTGGTCCCCGTGGCTGGAGTCTCTTTGAGTGGGTCTTTGGTGGGTTCTCATGTTTCGGGAGAAAATAAATGAGAGTGTTCCTGGCAGAGGGTGCACTTCAAATCTCCTCTCCGTATGCAGCACAAGACGGATCACTAGAGAAACCCGCTGGAAGTCGTGCTCCGCTCCTTTGTCCCTTCTCTCTTCACGTGTGCACCTTGCGCTCTGACAGAAAACTGCTCATTAATCTCCCCGGAATGACCGATTTTCAGGGCAGCCACTCAAGTGTGCCAGAGCTCTGAGAAGTGTCCCGAGGACTCGGCTCCTGTGATTGCTAGCGGCGGCCTTTGTTAGGCAGTGTCCCTCAAAAGCCCCGGCCTCTGCTGATCATTAGCTCCAGTCTGTGTTGCAGCTGTCAAAAAAAAAAATTGTGGACAAAACCCTCCCAACACCGTGAGACAGAGACAGAACTTCCCAGGCACTGAAAGGCCACACCTGGGAAGGACCCACTGCCCCGGGCACTGAAAGGCCATGCCTGGGAAGGACCCGCTGTCCTGGGCACTGAAAGGCCACGTCTGGGAAGGACTCACTGCCCTGGGCTGGAGCCGAGGCATGGGCGTGGTGATGCCAGGTGAAACTGGAGGTGGTGTGGGGACAGTTTGTGAGTCCAATCGGTTGCATCTTCGAGTATTAGAGGAGAAGTGGAGCCTGAAAGGGGGGATATCGGCTCAAATCCTCTGATAGGAAGTGGAATTCACTGGTGACTCAGGGGTAGAAGGGGACCGGCAGGTCCCGTGAGGGGGCAGAGCTCACGGGCAGTGGCACTAGGAGAAACTTCTGCTTCCTGTTGGCTGTGACTTGCATGTGGTCCACCAAAGGTTCCAGAAGGTGAGTAATGAAGGCCCCATTTCTGGGGAACGGAGGAAAGCCAAGTGGCAGGAAATGCATTTGGTGGAGACAATAAGTTGGAGATTTTCTTAGCACCTGTTTCTTGGCAAAGCAGAACATCCCCCAGCCCAAGGCGTTGTCTCCAGCTGAATGTGAGGTAAGGGCTGGGGCACAGATGTTCTCAAGGAGACACCCATGGATCGTTGGGCAAGAACCAACCCAGCTTCCTTGCTCCCACCGGACCTTGCCTGCAGCTTGCCGAGTGGCTGATGAGGAAGCAGCAAGATGACCAAAAGCCGTCACTCCTTTAGTGAGACTGAGCAGTGACCATCCCACGAGGGAGGAGAACAGGCACCCTGGGTGGACGTGTCAGTGCTGGGGAGACAGCCAAGAGGAGTTCATGATCACAAAACGCAAGGCAGTGCACAGGCCGAGGAGCCCGGGTACATTGCTACCTGACTCCACCTCTGGGGCATCCCTGGGTGACATTGCTACCTGACTCCATGCCTGGGGCAGCCCTGGGTGACATTGCTACCTGACTCTGCCTCTGGGGCAGCCTGGGTGACATTGCTACCTGACTCAACCTCTGGGCAGCCTGGGTGACATTGCTACTTGACTCCACCTCTGGGCAGCCCTGGGTGACATTGCTACCTGACTCCACCTCTGGGCAGCCTGAGTGACATTGCTACCTGACTCCACCTCTGGGCAGCCTGGGTGACATTAATACCTGACTCCACCTCTGGGCAGCCTGGGTGACATTAATACCTGACTCCTCCTCTGGGGCAGCCTGGGTAACATTAATACCTGACTCCACCTCTGGGCAGCCTGGGTGACATTAATACCTGACTCCTCCTCTGGGCAGCCCTGGGTGACATTGCTACCTGACTCCTCCTCTGGGTATCCCTGGGTGACATTAATACCTGACTCCACCTCTGGGCATCCTGGGTGACATTAATACCTGACTCCACCTCTGGGCAGCCCTGGGTGATGTTGCTACCTGACTCCACCTCTGGGCAGCCTGGGTGACATTAATACCGGACTCCTCCTCTGGGCAGCCTGGGTGATATTAATACCTGACTCCACCTCTGGGGCAGCTGGGTGACATTGCTACCTGACTCCACCTCTGGGCAGCCCTGGGTGACATTAATACCTGACTCCACCTCTGGGCAGCCTGGGTGACATTGCTACCTGACTCCACCTCTGGGCAGCCTGGGTGACATTGCTACCTGACTCCACCTCTGGGCAGCCTGGGTGACATTGCTACCTGACTCCACCTCTGGGCAGCCCTGGGTGACGTTGCTACCTGACTCCACCTCTGGGGCAGCCTGGGTGACGTTGCTACCTGACTCCACCTCTGGGCAGCCTGGGTGACGTTGCTACCTGACTCCACCTCTGGGCAGCCTGGGTGATGTTGCTACCTGACTCCACCTCTGGGCAGCCTGGGTGACATTGCTACCTGACTCCTCCTCTGGACAGCCTGGGTGACATTACTACCTGACTCCATCCCTTTGTCTGTCCATCCATCCATCCCTTTGTCTATCCATCCATCCATCCCTTTATCTGTCCATCCATCCGTTCATCCATCCATCCATCCATCCATCCCTCCCTCCATCCATCCATCCATCCATCCATCCATCCATCCATCCATCCATCCATCCATCTTCCCATCCACTTGTAATGGTTAATATTATGTGCAAAAGTGAGTAGACCATAGAGTACCCAGATATCTGGTTAGACGTTTTCCCCTGTGTGACTGGGAGGGTGTTTCTGCATGAGGGTGGCATCTGATTCTGTGGACTTAGTAAAGCAGACCACCTCCCTGAGGTGGGTACCAGCTGGTGCCGTGAAGGCCTAGCAGAACACAAAGTTGCGGGAAGTGGGCTTCTCTGGTTCTTGCCTGACCTTGTAAGCTGGGCCCTCCATCTGCCCCTGCCTGGGGTTCTCTGGATCCTCAGGCCTTCAGACCTGGTCAGAAGCTATGCCGTTTTGGCTCTCCAGCACTCAGACCTTCCAACGATCACTGATTTTCCTGAGTCTCTGGTATGAAGTGACAATCATGAGACTCACCTTATCTCCATAATCCCATGAGACAATTCTTCAGCATGAGCATGCTTGAGCTCTATGGCTACTGGTTCAGCTTCTTCAGAGAGCACCACGTTCTTCCTTTCTAGCCATCCGTCCCTCTATCTCCCTACCTACGGAAATACTGGGGCTGTGATGTGAGCATGTGTGAACGGCAAATCAGAGTCCCACTGGCGATGGACTGGCGGTTCTATCGGATGAGTCCCTAAGGTCGACGCCTGGACCTCTGCGCTCCGGGAGCCTGGTGACCTTCTCCGGCTGCTTGGGCTGTGGCCTGGTGTGTGGTTCTTCCATCCACGCCCTCTCAGTTCCACAGTGCCCGGCCCTTCAGGCTATGCCCACTGCAGGCCTCAGAGCTCCAGGGAAGAGAACCTAGGCCCCTAGCCAGGGGTCACTGTGGAATAGCTACTTGGACAAGGTGCTGAGGCTTGGATTCTCAGCTGCGCCCTGGCTTCCGCCATTTGGTGTAGGGTGTGCTCTTGGGTCAGAGCCTGCCCAGTGTCTTTGGACGACCTGCATCCCTCTCTCCGAGCACTCTGGCTCCCCGCCATGGGCCGCCCACCCTTGTCCTGGGTATCTGCCAGTGTCAGTGGACACTGCTCGTCAGTGGAGACGCCCTTTCACGTTTGACTATGAGAATTCACACCTTGTTAATCCTGTAACTTTTGGGAGGTGAGGCAACGGGAGGGAGAAGTTATAGATTTATGTTCTTAGCTGTTTACATTTAACAGAAGCCGAAGTTGCTTCCTGTGGAAAGAGCCGAATAACTGGGCTTCTCGTGAAGTGCTTGCAGGAAGTCGAGACAGAGCTCCCTCGGTTCTCTCTCCCAGAGAAGGCAAGCCCGTCTTTAATCGGTGCAATTGGATTCGCCTGGCCACAGCTCCAGAGAGGACAAACCGCTCGCCTCGGGGAAGGGGAACAGGGAAGAACGGCCCGAGGTCTCGGGAGTTGCTCCTCAAGCCGGAGCTGCAGCTCCCAGGGGAGGTGACCCTGCTCAGGGCTGCTGGTCAATGTAGGCCCGGACAGGAACCGGGAACGTTGTGTGGGCAGTTAGACATGGAAGGTCAGACGTCCAGAGGAGCCAAGGAGCGGGTCCAAAGGCACCCTTGGGGCAGCTGGGGGGAGAGGGCAGGGGACGGGTACGAGAGGCACTGGCGGGGCCTGTGGCACACCCTTGGGTGAAAGGCCTCGGCTTTCTTTCATCACAGATCTGTGTGAGTGGACGTTTCTGGGTCACATAGGAAAGAACGGGGTGCAGCGGAGTGCGAGGGCATGTCAGCGGGCGTTGTCCACAGTCACAGGACTGGAGCCGTTCGTCTTTGGAGAGCAGTGGGGTTGGGGCGAGGGGTCCTTCCAGGTTACCCTCCAAGGCAGAGCAGCCTGACGTGGCCAGATCACCGAGTAGCTGTTATGTGAGTCCTTGCTCAACCATTTTGTCTCAGACTGGGTCTTTTTGTGGCTGCAGTGGAGGTCGGGTAAGTGGATGGACGTTGTCGAGATCCCTGACGACCGGGCTCCTCTGGCGTCGGCCGTCACTGCCCCAGTCCTGAGCCAAGACTTTCTCACCGGGCAGGGTCAAGGGCAGCTAAGTCCCCACTGGGGTGCACCCTGCCCTCGACCCCAGTGACCTCACCTAGTCTGGGAGGCGTTTTGGAAGAAGGGGAGAGCCTAATCTCACCGTGGTTCAGTCAGGTGCCTACTCAGCTTCTTCTCAGCTCCTGGACTCGGGTCAGGCCGGGTGTGAGAGGCCTGGAAACGTGGGGGACAGGCTGGGCCCCCGAGCCCCGTGGGTGAGCCATTCTAGATCCTGGCAAGGTAGGCTGCTGTAAGTACCCCCACGAGCAGGAGCCAGCACTTTACAAAACCTCAGGGGAACGCACGCTCCAAGACACTCTGGCCAGGTAAGTTTGGGAGTGAGGGCCTCTGTCTGCCTCCATCCTGCTCTTGGCATGAATGAGGACCGGCAACTCCGGGAAGCTCTGCAGCTGGGTGAACCGTTCGCTTCATGTTCTCAGAGCTTTGAAACTGATTTGATGCTTAACTCCTCTTAAGAAAACTGTAGTAGCATCTGGGGGAAGAGCGAGGCTGGCAGTGTCGGGGAAGCAGGTGCCTGGCTCCCTGTTGCCCTGGAGTCCACACTTCCCTTGTGTCCATGAGCTGGTGTGGACCTGGCCTCCTGTGAGCTCTCGGCAGGAGGCAGGAGAGCCTGGGCCCTGAGCCGTGCAGCTCGCAGGCTCCTCCCTCCTTCCCTCTGTTCCTTGCATGGTTTGGTTTTCTTCTCGCCCGTGCCTCCCTCCTGCCTCTGCACCCATTCAATTCCTGAAAAGGGATGTACTCAGCACCTACTTACTATCTTAGATAAGCTGGACTTGGAAAAAAACCAGACGGGATCTAGGGCAAGCAAGGAAGCTTTGCTTATGAAGAGGATACTTAGGCAGGTCTAGGCAGAAGAAATGGGATTAGTGGTGTCAGGAGAGGAAGAGGGAAGTCAGTGTGCATCCTCAGAACCCCACAATGCCCAGCTGCTGCTCCTTTGCTTTGATTTCACCCAAGGCTTGGTACTAGGTGCTTCCTTGGTCTAGCCCTGGGCCCTGTGCTGGGTCCTTCCTAGGTGCTAACCCAAGGCCCTGTGCTGGGTCCTTCCTAGGTGCTAACCCCAGGCCCTGTGCTGGGTCCTTCCTAGGTGCTAACCCCAGGCCCTGTGCTGGGTCCTTCCTAGGTGCTAACCCCAGGCCCTGTGCTGGGTCCTTCCTAGGTGCTAACCCCAGGCCCTGTGCTGGGTCCTTCCTTGGTCTAGCCCCAGGCCCTGTGCTGGGTCCTTCCTTGGTCTAGCCCCAGGCCCTGTGCTGGGTCCTTCCTTGGTGCTATATTTTTATTTATGGACTGACTGCTGTGCTCTTCTTTTCCTTGGTGGGATGTGGTACCACACAAGAGGACCTGGTACATGGTCACACGTGCACACAACATAGCAGTGCTGTTTGGCCAGTTTAGTTCCCCAGGGCCCCTTTGCCCTTTTCTTGTCACAGTCCAGGACAGAGTTCTTCCCCGGGAGACGAGAACGCTTCTCCTGGGAGCTCACACAGTGCAGGGGGCCTGTCGAGATGGCCACCTGAAGTCCTGCTCTCACTCTTTATTTCCACTGCTCCACGAGGAGGCGCGGAGCCCCAGGCCCACTGGGCGAGGCTGCTTCAGAGGGTGGGTGGCGATCTGCCCTCTGAGCAGGAAGGGCAGGGCCGTGGTCTTCACAGACATGCTGAGGTAAGCAACGGATGATGAGAGCCAGAGCGGGAGCGTCTGGTGGCTCGGACGGACGTGGGAGTCCCCCGATGACAGAGCTGGCAGGGAGGCGGGGCGGGTGGAAGGAATGAGCCAGGATGAGGTCCTTCTCAGGGAAGCTGTTTGAAGAAAAGTTGACGAAACCAAAGTTGGTTCTGTAGAAGAAAAATGGGCAAAGCTTCGGCTGCTGACCGGGGCTGCGGCTTGGACCTGGCAGCTGTCCAGTGGCCCCGTGCTGAAGGCCTGTCCTTAGAGCGGTACTCCTGGGAGCCACAGGGGCCGAGGCGTGGGCCTCCTGACGGGCCGAGGGTGCGGGTCCCTGTGAAGGGGCTCCTGGGACCTGGCCTCCTCAGCTCCTGTTCGGGTGCTGGCCATGAGGTCAGGGGTCTGGCCTCACACGCGCTCCTGCCCTGTCGCCCGAAGAGGCCTCACAGCAAGGGACTGCTGACCTCGGCTGGGGATCTTGAGCTGTGAACCGTCTGTACGCCGGTGTGTTGGCATTGCCACAGGTAAAGAGGAGGCCGTCCAGAACTCCAGGAAAAAGAAAAGCATCAATGGTAACGTTGGAAAGACACGGGCATCTCCACAGACCCTGGACAGACGGGGGTTACCGGTGAGTGTTTGGAACAACTGTAGCCCAGCAATTAGACAGCCTGGGTTAAATTTCCAGAAAGACACAAATTACAAACTGGATAGAGAGCGAATAGAAAACCTTAATTGACTTATAACAGTGAAAAGATGAAATTGGTAATTTAAAAACTTACCACAGTGGAAGGTCCAGAGCCAGGTGGCTTCATAGGTGACTTTATCTGTATATTCAAGGGATCAACATCACCCTTCATAGACTCGTCTGAAAAATAGAGGAAGAAGGAAATTCAACTCATCGTATGAGGCCAGCGTCACCATGATACCCAAACCAGACAATGAAGCACAAGAACAGCATCATCCAGTACCTCTCACGAGCACAGATGCACGATCCTCACCCAGCACTAACGAACGGAATCCAGGCTGTAATGGAGACAGTGATGCCAGAACCACGCAGGACTTATCCCAGGCGTTACTCCAGAATGAAGCAAGGTGACTCACAGAGTTAAAATGAGAGATGAAACAACACAACCATCACAACAGACGCAGAGATGCTGTCGGCTAAATTCAATGCCTTTTATGACAAAAGAGCTCAGCAAGCCAGGAACAGGGAGAGCCCAGGCCCGGCAGGTCTGCGAAGCTGACAGTAGCCCCTCTCAGTGGTGAAGGGGTGCGCTTCACACCAAGGACACCTGCTCCCTCTGCATGGGACTTCTAACCTGGGAGGCTGACGAAGAAAAAGAAATGACAGACCTAATGCTGGGAAGGAAGAAATAAAACTATCCACAGGTGACATCATCTTGTACATACCCTGCTGCAAGGAATCCACTAAAAGTTATTAGGACTGGTAAAAAGTTTCAGCAAGCTTGCAGGACACAAAATCAATATTCAGAATCAGTTCTGTTTTGTATACTAACAATAAACTTGACTACATAAAATTTAGAAAGACATTCCATTGAAAACAATTCCTTTAAGAGCAAAAAGCCAACACACAGAACAGAAGGACGTGTTTGCAAATCATTCACCCGACAGAGGCTCATGTCTAGAATATATAAAGAACACTTGCAACTTAATAATAAACAAGTCACTCAACACCAAAAGAGGAAGGCCCCAGAAGACGCACACGGGCCCCAAGCACGTTGGGATGCCCGACTGTGACAGACAGCAGAGGTACCCAGGGTGCGTGTAGGGGGCCCTGTTGGCTGCTGGCAGCCCATGGGGTGTGCGGTCCCGCAGAGACATGTCGCCATGGTGTCAGGAGGTGGGGCCAAGTAGAGCTGATCAGGGAAAGGCCCTGGTGGAAGGAGGCCGAGGTGTCCCGGGAGCGGGTGGTCACAGGGCCTGGGCTTGCTGCATGCTCTGTCGCCCTCTGTCTTCCAGCACGTGTCCTTGGACTTGGCTCTCTCACCCCCAGGACTGCAGGGACTGAGTCTGTGCTGTGAGGCAAACTCCCGTCTGAGTCACCCTGTCCAGCTGTACAAGGTGGCCTGGGGGGTGACTGGGAAGTGGAGGGCTTTTCCTTGGGGTGGGCGAGTGTTCTGGACTCGGGGTGGGTACATTAACGAGGGCCTTTCCTCCGTCTTTGCTGTGTGTATCTGTCCGTGTTGAAGTGCAGGGACCTGGGCCCTTTCCATGCCTCAGCCCTGGTCTGTGGGGTGCAGTGGACTGGAGAGCAGCTCTACCCCCGGGTTCCGATGGAGGGCCTGCCGGCCCTGCAGCAGGTCTACCGCAACTAGCGCTCCGGCCCACCCTCAGGGAGCCGGGTTCCCTCTTCTCCCACCGCCGACGCCTGTCCTCCTTGGTCTTGTTCACAGCGCCCATCCTTGGAGGCGTGTGGTTCTGACTCTCCTTACCCGACAATTAGTGACAAAGGCCTTTCTCGCACAGCTTGGCCATTTTGAGTCTGGGGGAGAGTCTCTCCAGGCCGTCTGCCGGTTTTGAATCATGTGGTTTTGTTGGTTCTCTTGTGTGTCCGAGTGCCTCTCGGGTCTGATCTGGAGACCGTGGCCCTGCTGCCCCTGGCCTTGCCTCTGTTCTCCCAGGAGGCGGCCACGGCAGCACCTCTTCAGCTTGCCGGCACTGTCCGTACTTGGAGGATGGCCTTAGAGCTGTCTTGCCTATCGGGCATCAGGGAGCTTTTCCTGTGTGTTTTCCTCTAGGAATCTTACAGCTTCAGTTTTCAGGCTTAGGACTTCAAGTGATTCTGAGTTGATTTCTGTGAGGAGTGTAAGATGAGGGTCCATTGTGGTTTTTCTTGTGTGTGGATGCCCAGTTTCCCTAGAATCATTGAAGAGCTGTCCCTTCCTGGTCGTGTTTTCTTGGAGACTTTGTTGGATTCTGACCGACTATTTGTGTGGGTTCAACTTTAGGTCCGTCATTGTGTTTCCTTGACCAGCACTGGGTCTGTTTTTGCGGGATCATGCTGTTCATGTTATCACTGCTTTGTAATGTGATTTGAAACCTGGAAATGGCGATGCCTGCAACTTTGTATGTCTTTCTCAGGATCATTATGGCTACTTGAGGTCTTTTAATCTTCCATACACATTTAAGTTTTGTTTTCTCTATTTCTATAAAAAAGTCACTGAAATTTTGATAGATAGTGAATTAAGCATTCACATCACGTTGGGGTAGTATGAGCACTTCAGTAATATTGATTCTACTACGTCAACGTGTTTATTCCTGCCATTTTCAATCTCTTTCAGTGGTGTTTTATAATTTTCTACATATAGACCTTGGCTTACTTGGCTAAATTTATTCCTAGGTGTTTTATTCTTTTCACTGATGTTGTCAATAGGGTTGTTTCTTTCTTTTTTCTTTGAGTAGATCATTGTTGGTGTAACAAAATGCAACTGAGTTTTGTATGTTGACTTTTATACTGTGAATTTACTAAATTTTAAAATTCTTACAGTGTTTTTCATGGCATCTGTAGGGTTTTCTGCAGTAAGATCATATACTCTGCAAACAAGCACAATTTTATTTCTTCCTTCAAATGGCCTTTTGTTTTTCTTGTCTGATTGCTCTTGCTTGTAATTCTAGTACTATGTCAAATAGAAGTAGTGAGAGTGGGCTTCTTTGTCTCTTACCAGGTTGTATAGAAAAGCTTTCAGTGTTTCCCCATTGATTCTGATATCATGCAATGAGTCATGTGATGTGCTAATTATATCTCAAAAAATTCTAGTCAGAATGATCATAAAAAGACTAACTTGCAAAACTAGAGCGTTCAGGGATGAAAGAGGATTTGGGTTTTCTGCAACATTTCTGAAATATGGATCTGGCCACGGAGCCTCTCCCCTAGGCCTCTGGGTGTCTCTGTCCTTCCTGTCTCCCTCCCATGCCTGCCCAGACCCACGCCTGCCTCTGTGGCCAACTTCCTTCTGCTTCTCCTCAGAGTCCTCCCTGCAGCCTGGCCGCTGTCCCCTGGGCTCCCTGTGCCCATGGCCCTCGTGTGCGTTCTTCTGAGCCTCAACAGCTCCACTCCCACATTTCCCTGTCCCCTCCCAGCCTGAGTCAGACTCCCCAGCAGCCAGGTGCCACCTCTGGTCCTCCAAGTCTGCCTTCCTCTCATTCACTCACAGAAGGCCTTGCAGAGGACACTGAGACCACCCCCAAGCCAGGGATGCTTGTTTGGTGACTGGGTCGTGCTGCTGAGGGTGGCCTGCGAGGCTGGCACTGGCCCTCCACTGTGAGACCAGTCTGCTTTTTGGGAGGCGGTTGTTGCTCACATGACTTAATGGCCTCCGTAGGACTTGGAGAGCGGCTCCTTCCTTCCAGCCAAACACACTCTGCAGTCTGTGCCCTTTCAGTGACTTCCTGAACTTATGTAGGGTTGAGGCTTTCCTTCCATAGCAGAAAGCAGGCACTTCTTCATCACCTGGCCCTCTCTTGTATGAAACTTCCCCTCTCAAATGCTCTCCTCAAGTTAGGAGTCACGACGTTAGAAGCTGGAGCCAGGTCCTCAGGTCTGATATGGTGACATCAGCTCTGACGTCTCAGCTTTCTCTGTCTGCCTCCACGTAACTTCTTGTGTCTTGCGGTGCTGCCAAAGGAGGGAATGTAAGATAGTCTGACACCCCCAGCCAAGGAAGGTATTACTTTGATAGCTTGGTAATAAGTGCATTTGGCTATTGTGTTTGAAGTTCACACATCCCTGGACTTTGGAACTCATGTTTACTGGGTTGTGAGGACTAACTGTCCAAGCTGTGGTTGGATGTGTAGGCGAGTCTGCCCATTGACCGCCCTGCACCGAGCGTCCCGGGCCTATGTGTGCGTCTGGAGGTTGAGTGGTTGGCTGGCAGTGTGCAGTGACAGCCGGGAGGGCTGGGTGTGTTCTGCGGGAGCCGCTGACAGCCTGTATTTACACGTTGCACGTACATGCACATCTCCTCGGCATTCACTTGGCTGACAGTCTGGGAAATGTCAGTGTTCTAATTAACTCCAGCCAGAGAGGCTGTGCAGCAAGCTGACGTCCCTTTGATTGATATGGCTGCAATTAGAGCCCCACTCCTCTCGGCACGCTGCAGTGGAGACGGAGCCGGCGAGGCGTCTGTGGCCTCCGCGGGGCGGGGCAGATGGCAGCGTGGGGGGGATGCCTGATGTCTCCTCCGCCGCCCGCCGCCGCGTCAGGGAGCTCGTTACTTCCACTGTAATGAAAGAAACACGCGTTTTCCTCTGGTTTTGCAGCTACTGCCTTATTAAGAAGTATTGAGGACTTTGAAGGTTATTAAGCACAATCTAATTGATTTTCCCCTCATAATTATAAAATTTATTGGCAGTAGGAGGACCCTTATTTATATTTACCTTAAAAAACAAACCTAAGTGTCACGTCTAAAATCATGTGATCAAAATGACAGGAATCAGGATAAAATTCAGATTTTTAGAGACTTTGTATAGATGTTGATACACCAAATAAAAACTCTTCCCTTGAGAGTTGAATTCAGCAGATCAAAATTTTGCATACTTAGTCTGTGCCAAGAACGGTGGCGCTGCTGGACGCTACAGAGGCGAATCGGCACCGTCTCTGGCCTTAAGGAGGCAGGGAGATGCTCAGGTCAGGGGCCAGGCCCGATGACTCCAGGCCGGGACCACTCCCCAGTGTGGGCGGAGGAGCGGCTGGTTCCGGTGGGGAGGGGGACGTCCAGAAGGTCCAGGAGGTCATCGACTGGTCTCGAGTGCAGTCAGAAGCGAGGGACAGGGCCAGGGCTTCCGGGCCAAGAACAGACCCCTAGGACCCCTGTGTCGGCTGGATGATGGCTGTGGTGTGGGGCTTGGGGAAGGGCTTGGAGGGCAGGAGGCAGCCCAGGTTGGGTGGGTCAGGTAGCACAGGCCTGGGAGGCTGGCTTTGTGCTTGGCCTTGTTTTCTGGTGGGGGTGCTGGCTGCTTTCGGCAGCAGGAGTGCCGAGGCACACAAGCTGGTCCCAGCGCTGCTGGAAGGCTGGGGCAGGAGAACCACGAGGACATCCTGGCAATTGTCCTGCTGGGGGCTCAGGTCCCACTGGCAGGTGGAGGGGCCCAGGATGAACAGTCAGTCTGTGGAAGCTGCTCTGCTCCTGAGCCTAAGATCTGCTCATGATGAAGGCACGTACAAGGCTGCTCCTCAGAAAGCAGGGCTCCAGTGAGCAGCAAAGAGAGAGCGTGGAGACAAGGAGAAGGTGGAGCACAGCCTGGTCCTGGAATGTCCTGGTCCAGGAGGCCCTGAGGCCAGGGGCCACTGCTGGCTGGGTTTGGTGGGGTTCTGCTGTGGGGAGCTCCGGAGCACCCTCTTGTAGATGCTGCAAAGCGGAGGTGAGGCCCCTGCTGCTTTGAAGCTTCGATGACGAAATGGATGTGTCAACTTGACAGGTGCCCAGTTAGCTGGTCAGATGCCTGGGCTTTGCTGGAAGAGGTCAGCATCTGAGCAGGTGGGCAGAGCAGAGCAGTTGGCCTCCTTGATATGGCAAACCTCATCCAGCCACAGAGGCCTGAACAGAGAAAGGCTGAGTGAGGAAGAGTTCTCTGGCTGCCTGATGTCTCCCAGCAGGGACCCCAGCACGGATTGCAGCTCACACTGCCGTTCTCTGGTGTGGTCTTCTTGGCCTCCATAATCACACAGGCCAGGTTCTCAGCGTAAAGCCTTCCATCCATCAGCCATCTCTCTCCCATTAATGAGCTTCTGGGGAACCTGCACTAGTTCAGAAGTGTTAATTTCCTATTTAAAATCTTAACAACCTTACTATTTCTACATAGATAATACACACACATCATAAAAACAGTCACACCACACAGACGAGAATGGAAATGGTAGGCAACACATTGCTTGCATCTGAAACCCCCTAAACCGTTATTCTAGGGCTATGCCAACTCCGTGCTTTAACTTCAGATTATCGACTTCTGGCTCCAAGGGAACCCACGCTCTCGAGCCTTGTTCCTCATTCCCCCTCCATTTCTGTATCTGTAACATCATCGTTTTAACATTATTAAGTTTTCTAATGTTTGCAGAATTTCCATTTTTGTTTAATATCATATTAATAGATCTGATAAGATCAGCAATATAAATTAATAGTCTTTTATGAGCTTTTTAAGGATTGTGAAGATAGTAATTTCATCTTCATTTTCAGGGCAATTGATTTTTTGTTTGTATTTTACTTTTAATTTGAAAGTTTACTTCTTGTGATCGAGTCCGGGGCCAGCTATGCTGTGATGATAAGCGTGATGATGGTGTCTGAGTCACAAGGCGTCCTTGTGGGTCCAGGCCCGCTTCTTGGCTGGCTGGGGCAGCCGAGCTCTGCCCTCTCTCTGCTGTGCTTGCTCCGGCACGCCACTCCTGGCCTCCCCACGGAGCACCTGGGCAGGCTGGCGCTCACCTCACCAGCAACCACGACGGGTGCCTCCCTCCAGGTTTGTTGCTGGCCTCCGGAAGCTTGCCTGCCTCTGCGGCTCTCCTGCCCATGCTGCCACCACCCGGGCAGCTCAGGCTGGTGTGTGGGGGGACAGCGGGCCACGTTTGCCCAGCGAGACGCCCGGGCTGTTGCGAAGGTGCTGGGACGTGTCACCTGTCCTTCCCCTGCGAGCATGGTGAATCTGTCATCGCTTTGCAAATGTTGAACCATCTCGGGGAAGAGTCCCGCCTGATCACGTGGGCAATTTTAGCCCAGGTCAGTCAATGTGTGCCTTGTATGACCCTTTCATTGCTGTCTCGCTCTTTTAAAAACAAATAACGTTAGGCTTTCAAACTCTTTTGGAATCACTCCGTTGTTGAAAGTTTCCAGTGTGAATTCCAGTAGTAGATCAATAATCTACTGTATGTTATATCCACAGAAGAAATACATGAAGCAAGATTATAAGAAAAGGTTTAAAATAATGAGGAACAAGATATTATGCAATGTGAGCAGAGAAAACAAGCCAGGGAGAGAACAGCTTCAATGCCAAGTGGACTGAGCCCAGACACAGTCAGAGAAAGTTATTCTGTGTCAATAAAGTTTAGGAACTACAACAAACATGAAACAATTACAGACACTCGTGATAGTCGTTCATTACAAAAATATAGAATGAGAAGCTCTGAGAAGTACAAGCAAAGTTAAGAAGCACACTGTAGAGTCAGTGCAGTCTACTTCTCTGATAAATAGGCAAAAGATGAGAAGTGGGTAAACAAACCCTGAATCATACTGTGAATGAAGCTAAGCTCAATTGTTATCTGTACGTATCATAATGTGCCATTTGAACTTCAGACATTCTGTGAGATGCATGTTTAAGAAATCGGTCACATAGGGCTGGGTTACAGGTTGCAGTCCTCAAGTGCGTGACATTTCGACAGGGGCCAAGCAGGTGCTAGATGAAGGGGCATGTTTTCATGCATTAACTCAGAAGACATTCTAACCCCTGGGTGTGGAAGGGGCCTCAGGCACACCAGCAGCCTGCACAGTCTGGCTTGGGGACTCAGCCGTCTGTCCTGGGGATGCTGATGTGAGGGACTGAGCTTGTGCCGAGTGTCAGCGATGGGAACCCCAGCATCAACCGCCCCTAGACCAGGAGCACACCAGGAGCTCCTGAGGCTGGGAAAATAGAGAATGTTCCTAGGGACCAGCAGCCAGGCACTCAATGCCCCTGCCCCTGGCCCTGTGCCGTGGCAGATCTTCACTGCGTGTTCAGAAAGACCATTAAATGAGAAGATTGATGCCAAGTGGACGTCAGTCGCACCTGCTCAGCAGGAAATGACATATTAAAACTTAAAATGACTTTCCTCTTTGTCTGTGGCCTTGCCAAGCTCTGCCTCTGGGGCCAGCCTGTCTTTTCCGGCCCCTCCGGGTTCTAGCTGCGGTGAGGTTGAAAGGCTGGAGCCAGCCAGTGGCGCCGCGTGCTGACCACGGCGGGCCCAGACCAGCAGAGCTTCCCTCTGGCAGCGCACACACCTTGGCGCCTGCATGGCCCTGGCTCCCTTCATTCACAGTAGTCTTTCCAGAGTGGGTCACAGCCTCAGGATCCGGGTTCCTGAAGCCTCCTGAGATCACCATTCTCCTGGTGACCTCCATCAAGGCCCAGGGAGGAGCCTTCTGACTTGAGACTCTGCCTTCCCACTGGTCTTGCCTCCGGTCACTCCACCCAGCCCTCCATCAGCCTGCCGGGGGGACCCTTCTGACATGGCCGGAGCAGAGCCTTTCAGCCTTCTGCGCAGACTGCCTCCTGAGGTCCTGTGTGGCCTTCACATGCCATTTCCGGGGCTCCAGCCTCCGCCATGGGAGGAGTGTGCAGAAGCCAGGAGGTCGGTGCTAAGACTGGACCTTATGTGTAGAGAACTCTTCTCCACCTTTGAGCATTGCTTCAGCCACTGACTCAACTCTAATGGTACTGAGTTTTGGATCAGAGGATATTTTACATTTCTTAAACAACTAAAAAAATATGCATTCAGGCCCAATCTGTACACATTATATAACTCTGCCCTTGAAAAATGAAGGCTTTGTCTCTGCACAACTAAGTTAAAAAGTGAAGGAATATATGTTCACGCCAAACCTACGTTCTTATCACATGCCTGGCCTCATGAAAACCTAGGTGTGTCCTTTGTAGAAAGTCTGCGTTCCTTAATGAATGGATACAAATCGGAGTGTTTGTTTTGTTTGAATTTGAAAATAAGTAAACTGGTTTTTGGAATATTCGTATAATGAGATTTGTTATGACATGAATAATGAATCTCTAATTCCTCTGTTTGGGAATAATTCCGAATTGGATTTTCTAAACGGGGTTGAAGAGCGCACAGTCTGCCAGGCCTGTGCGCTTGCGCGCTCCTGGAGCGTCTGTGGGGTGCCTGCTGAGGGCAGTTGGCTCCCTTCCTTCTTTTCGGGCTGAGGGGCAGGAGAACAGAGAGACAGCTGTCTAGTGCTGATCCAAGTGTCCACTGCCTTCCTCCTAGTGCCACTGCGGGGCCTCCGGCTGTCAGTGGGAATGTGCAGGGCAGGCCTGGCCTCAGCCTCTGAGTGACCATGGGTTCCACCGATGATTCCACTTCCCTTTGACATGGAGGAGGAGGTGTGAACTCAGACGTGAGCCTGAGAGGGGGCGGCCCACGGGTGCTGAGCTACTCATTTATTTATTTCTCAGAGCTTTTCACTCTGCAAACACCATCTTGTCAGGATTATTTTCAGGTTATTTGTCTAGAGTCCAAAGGAAAGTGACTTTGTTTATTTTGTGGATTTACATGCTATTTCTATAAAATAATCTCTCTTTAAATGGGTAAAATAGATTGCATTAAATCGGAAAGAAAATATTGGCCTTTGTTCCTTTTGTCATCCAGGCAGGTTAAGCAAAACCTTGCTGGGAAGGGACGGGCTGCACCTTGAAAGTAAAGCCACGGGAATCGTGACCGTCTGTCACAGGAGTGCCCCCAAGGCACCCTGGGAAGGAATCCTGGGCTGACCCTCGAAATGAGAGCAGAGAGGGCAGACCTGTAGGCCTCCACTGCCCAGGAGTCCTCTACCAGAAAGGCCACCATCTTCAGAATCAGAGGAGCCGGGCCCTGGCAGTGAGTCTGCCCGTGACTGCTGGGCGGTCCTGGGCAAGCGAATGGACTTCTCTGTTGCTTGACACACGTCTGTTGGACTAATTTTCTTGATTGTGAGAAGGATCAACCCTGTATAAATAAACAAAGAGGAACTGATGAGCCCCACATTATGGAGCCAGAGTGTGGAGATGCCAGGGGTCATGCAGGGCCTCACAGCTGGACCAGCCAGGCCGGGATACTGATGCTTGCTGCCCCAGCAAACCCAGAACCTTCCTTCTTTGCAGGAAGGAGTAGCCAACCCATGAGGCCAGGCCTGTGCTCCAAGGGGGATGTCCTCATTGGCTTTAGGTGGTGGCACATCTAGTGTATTCTTGCCTGGTTCTGTTCTATATAACATTATGTGATTCTGCAAATGTGTATAACTGATATGCATTAACCAGGAGTTTGTAGTAAATGAGGAATATTACCCAAAGGGAGAGAAGATTGGATGTTGCAGTGCAAAAGCCACAAGAGGACACCCCATGTCCACCTGAATCCATCTTTGGATGCTTAGGAAGGAATCTCTGCTTGAGGGATGTCAGTGATCCTTCACGGGCCCACCTCCACCTGGTCAGCTCCCAGTGCTGGCTCTGACCCATCCAGTCCTAGTCAAGGTTCAGAGCCTGCGCTACCTTCAGCTCAGCATCGCAGTTCACCCAACAGTGCATCTTACACAGACGCAGGGAGCGGCTGGCCGGTTCCCGAGGGGTCCGCCTCCCTCCTCCTGCTGTGCTCCTCATTCATCCTAAGACACTGCCCATGACCAGGGCACCAGCTGTTTCTTTCTCTTTTTTAAAAGCGAGCATCACTGTTCAGTGCATGATTCCGGCAAGTCCAGGAGTGCTGTTGGGCCACTCAGCAACACGGCAGGCCACTGATCTCCACGCTGTTTCTTGTGCCTGGAGCCCGGCCCTCAGCCAGACGCAGGAGAGCACACCGCCGCCTCCTGAGTGCCCTCTGTCGCGTCCATGGGAGTTGGCCAGCTTTCACCAACACGTGTTTGTAAGTTCAAACAGTTGCATCCTCCTTTTGAACCTCTGCTCCTGGTTTGGCCCTGCATTGGGCTCCCAGAGGGTGTGACAGGTCTGATGTGGGGCTGTGAGCTGGGCGTGGGCAGTGGGGTCCAGGCTGTGGGCAGCAGAGCTCAACTCCACTGGGATGCCCAGGGCTCGCCCACTCTGGGGCTCTGCAGCCTTGTGCGTCAGGGAGGGCTGGAGACCATCAGGATGGCACAAGGCAAGCCTTGTTTGGAGCAGCGCACAAACCCCAAAGATTTGGACTGTACCTCCCGGGCAGGGGAGGGTCATTTCACGCCTAAATATGTACAGTTGTCACACATTACTCAGAGTCTCAGGAGATGGAAACTAGCCAGCCTGATGTGATGGTCACACACTGCATGTGTGTGTGAATCCTGCCCTGGAGCCCACACATATGTACAACTAAAACAATAAAAAAGGCAGGTGTGTTTTCTTAAAGTCTCAATAGCAGATCGCATGTGAGCGTCAGGCGTTGGCCCACCCTCTCGCCCTGTGGCCCAGGAGGGCCTGCTAGAGCTTCTCCCTGCCCTCTCGGGCTGCGCAGGCCTGTCCTCGCCTTTCCTGGTCTGGAACTGGGAGGGACGTGAGTATCTGCCTCAGCCAGCAAAGTGGATCAGTACAGCCAGCTCTGAGCGCACTTGTGAGGTGCCTGGTGACTACCAGGAGGGAGCCGTCTGTCCCCAAGTTGCCTCCGTGACCACTGGGGCCACCAGAGCAGGATAGTGGGACTGAGGCCGGCCTGGTGATCCTGCAGCCACCATGAGGGCGGCGCGTCAAGTCTCCCTCAGACAAGGCACTGCCTGCAGGAGCCCCCACACTGGGGAGGCTGGGGCCCCCACTGGATGGCCAGGCCTGCAGGGGGCCACGCTGCTCACTGCCAGGTCACTCCTTTGTCTCCAGAAGCTCCGATCTGCCTGCTGCCACCCCCAGGAAATGCGCCAGCACACAGGTGCCGGAGCCTGGAGCCTGGCTTTGTTCTGTCTCATTCCGCTTTTCCAGTTCCAGCTTCGGGATGATTTTCCTCTCCACTGACTAGGACGCGGTAATGGCCTTCACCTGAGCGTGATGGATGAGCACACCGTCTGTCTGCTGCTCCTCACCGTGGCGCCTCGGGTTTGCAGGGCAGAGAGGGTCCAGGGCAGGCCCCTCGCAGGCCAGGACATGCTCTGCACTGGACGGCGGGAGGCCGGGACCCACTCCGCCCTGCTCGGGGGTCTGCGATGCTCCCAGGACGGGCGCTGCAGGGTCGAATCTCTTGCTGTTCTGTGTCTGGCTGTCCACAGCAGTCGGGGGACTGCTGTGAGCCGCTCGGTGGGGGATAGGGCCATATGTTTCGGGAAGTACCATCCAGACCTGCTCACGCTGGGCCTGGGGAGATCAGTCGGTTCATAAGTGGATTTGGGTTTGGCAGCGTTCTGAGATTTATTTTCCTCCATCAGTTTTAAATGGAGATATTAAAGCTTGGTATCTGCACAAACAAATTACCTTGGGCTTTTTAATTTTATTTATTAGGGAGGACAGTTTGTTTCTTTTACCTTTAAAATAATTGATTAAACTTTATAAACCCTTTTATTATGAAAAGATAAACATGATCAAAAGTAGAGATGAAATGTTAAATAATACATAACGAATAGTCCACACACCCCGCAGCCTCTACCGGTACACACCTGTGACTGTCTCATCTGCTGAGCGAATGGAGAAGCTGCAGCCCTGACGTCTGGGTCCCCGAATCCCATGTTGAAGTCCCCACTCAGTGACAGTGCTAGGATCGGGGCCTCCAGGACGTAGCCAGGTCAGGAGGGAAAAGGCCTCGGGTAGGGCATGGTGCCCTGGTAGGAGGCCCAGAGAGCCGCCTCTGGCTCCCCATGTGCAGACGCAGAGGGATTGCCAGGGAAGTGCCCTCTGTGGACGAGGAGCCATCACCAGACCCCAAGCCTGCCAGAGCTTGACCTTGGACTTCTGGCCTCCGCAGTACGAGCAATACGTTCCTCTAGCTTACAAGCCACTCATCTGGGGTGCAGCAGCCCCGAGGGACTAGGCCAGGCAGGGCTTTTGAAGGAGGCATTAGTTTTCCCCAGTGAAAGTTAGGTTTCCCTCCTTCCAAACATGTACCTGGCAAAGATTTTAAATAAAATACAGCAAAGCATAGAGGCCATGAAGTAATGTAGAGAGTGGCCACATGGTCCAGTCAGGACATGGAAAGTGCCAGCATCCAAAAGCCTTCTGCACACCTGGAGTGGGTCTCCCACAGAAGGGTGCTCACGCCTCAGCTCCATCGTCCCCGACTGTCTCTGCCTGCTTTTAAATCATGTGAGTGAACTGCGCAGAATGTGTTCTTCTGGGGCAGGGCTGGCCCTTCCGAGTCTGCCTCATGGGGGCCCGGGATTGAGTACTCTCCCTGGTACTCGACGGCTCCACCGCCGGTCAACGTGCTGTTTGGTTCTGGAGGTCAGAACTGTGTCTCTCTCTTGTGCTGACGTGCCTGCCTGTGTTGGGTAGACACAGCCAGAGTCCTCCAGAGCCCCTGGCCTGTCTGCCGGAGGTGTGCACACCCTACTGCTGTGCCCTCCCGCGTATCCTCGGTGCCGTCCTCGTTTTCCTTCAGCCGGGCCAGCCGGCGAATGGCGGAGGGCACTGACGTCCGCTCCTGCACATCCGTGATAGTTAATGAAGCTGGGGTGCTCGCTGGAGGTTTTGCAGAGACTGCTCCAGGCTTTTGCCCAATTTTTTGACTTCCTGCTTTAGAACATTATTTTGTAGGAGTCCTTCCCGTACCACGTGTAGAGCAGCCTTTGGGGTATTCATGCTGCAGAGGCTCCTCACCGTGGCTCGCTTCCTCCTGCTGTTTGAGGGCAAACAGAAGTTCTTAATTTTCTGGGGTGTCCTCAGTCAACAGTCTGGCCTGAGGGTAGGGTTATCTTTGTGTTCTGTTTAAGAGCCCTACGAAGACGCTCTCGTATGTTCTGGAGGCTTCTCTGTGCCACTTTTCACACGTAGGCCTGCAACACGGCCGTGACAGTTTGCACATGGCTAAGATGGGATCAAGGTTCATTGAGTGCGTGTGTGGGCATACGATGGATGGGTAGCAATTTCATGGGTGCCTTAATGCCATCCTTGTTACGGCCTTATCCACTGTCACCTCTGTGGTAGGTCAGTAGCTACGTACGCGTGAGTCCGTTCATGACGTCCCTTCTGCCCCTTTGATTGACCTGGCACCAGGACCTCATTAGAGTCACTGCCGTACCTTTATAGTGGTCTGAAGTAAAAGACGTAAGGTCCCCTGTTATCCCTTTTACAAAGATCTCCTTTGCTGTTCTTGACATGCGCTTTTCCAATGGAATGAATGTGTCAGTCTCCACAAGTGTACGAAGATGTGCTGGAGTGTTTATTGAGATCCCATTGAATCTTGCAGAGGAATGCTGCTTTTAAAATATTAAGACTTTGAAATGACAAATCTGTATGTTTTTGGCCCATAATATGAACAATATTTGTAAATAGTTCATATGAATTTGAAAAGTTAGTCAATGTTGATAAGTGTTTTCACATATTCATACAATTTTTGTTTGTTTATTTTTTATTCAGGGTTGTTTCAAAGTCTTTCGATGGGTGTGATTTCTCTGTTTTCCTTTTTAGTCAATTTTCCATTTCAGTTTTATGTTTTGAGATGGTGTTATTAGGTTCATATGAATTTAGGATTTAATGTTCCTATTAAGTTTTACTTTTTAAAGTTTGAAATGTCCCTCTTAATCTCCAAAAAATACCTGTTGCTTCAAGGTCTCCAACGTCTGGGGCCAATTGAGTCATAGCAGAGTTTTTGTTTGTATTTTCAATGTTTATCTTTTTCCATTCTTTATAATTCTAAGCAAGATATTCTTGGACCTTGATAAAGATGATAAAAACCTTTGTCTTTTATTAGTGTCATTGACAATGTGATCTAATGACACAGTCTTGTTTCTAAGTGGAGTGCATCTTGCCATGTCCCCCTGGCGGGGCCTCTGGGACTGGCTCCTGCCTGGCCTTGTGTTGGGGCCATTGTCTTTCTCCAGCTCCAGGGCTGCCCCTCCTTACCTCACTGGTCACCTGTATTCTTGCTGGTCCTCAGCAGCAGCAGCGAGGGTCACAACACGCATCCTGGATTTGTCTGAATGTAAGTCTCCCAGAGCTTCTTGGATAGTCAGGGATATTGCTCTACGTTGGCTCCTGTTGGGGGCACATATAACTAATTATATGTTAGTTCTTTTGCACTTTAAATCCCACGAGACTCCTAATCACCCTAACGATATTCAATATCGGCTCTTCGCCCACCCTTTTCCCTCTCTTCCTTTGTAAGCGTCTTTCTGAAACCATTGTTCTTCTGTTGAGAAGTTTCTATCTTTTTTCTCTTAGTGCTGCTCCCCGTGGGGAGTTCTCGGTTCTTGTTTGTGTGGAGGCGTTTTGGCAAGGTAGTCAATCCTGCTTGGTCCTGTTTCTGCCCAGGGTCTGGCGCCACCAGGCCTCGGTCTATCGCTGCTCCCTGGAAGGAGACTGTGTGCTCCTCCGAATGCCTTTCTCCCTGTTTCCCAGCAGCGTCAAGCTGTTGTGGTAGGTGGGATCGTAGTCCCCCTTCTGTAGTTTGGTGGGAGCTGCTGTCTAGGAAGGGGTTCTGTAGATGCCGTCAGGGACTAAATCAAGGGGTAGATTGCCCTCCTTGGATCTGACTAGGGTGACATTGTGAAAATGGAGTTTTCCAGCTGGATTTGGAGGAAGAGCATGAACAGCCATGTTGTTCACTGCTGGGATACGGTGGCCTTCTCAGGATACGGTGACCTTCTCAGGATACAGGGACCTACTAGAGATATAGTGGCCTGCTGGGAATACAGTGGCCTGCTGGGAATACAGTGGCCTGCTGGGTATACAGTGGTCTGTTAGGGATACAGTGGCCAGTTAGGCATGCAGTGGCCTGCTGGGGATACAGTGGCCTGTTTGGCATACAGTGGCCTGCTGGGTATACAGTGGCCTGCTGGGAATACAGTGGCCTGCTGGGGATACAGTGGTCTGTTAGGGATACAGTGGCCTGCTAGGCATACAGTGGCCTGCTGGGTATACAGTGGCCTGCTGGGGATATGGGGGCCTGCTAGGCATACAGTGGCCTGCTGGGGATACAGTGGTCTGTTAGGGATACAGTGGCCTGCTAGGCATACAGTGGCCTGCTGGGTATACAGTGGCCTGCTGGGGATACAGTGGCCTGTTGGAGATACAGTGGCCTGTTAGGGTTACAGTGGCCTGTTAGGGATACAGTGGCCTACTGGGAATACAGTGGCCTGCTGGGATATAGTTGCCTGTTAGGGATACAGTGACCTGCTAGGGATACAGTGGCCTGCTGGGGATACAGTGGCCTGCTGGGGATACAGTGGCCTGCTAGGGATACAGTGGCCTGCTGGGGATACAGTGGCCTGCTGGGGATACAGTGGCCTGCTAGGGATACAGTGGCCTGCTGGGGATACAGTGGCCTGCTGGGGATACAGTGGCCTCCTAGGGATACAGTGGCCTGCTGGGGATACAGTGGCCTGCTGGGGATACAGTGGCCTGCTAGAGATACAGTGACCTGCTAGGGATACAGTGGCCTGCTGGGAATACAGTGACCTGCTGGGATATAGTTGCCTGTTAGGGATACGGTGGCCTGCTAGGGATACAGTGGCCTGCTGGGGATACAGTGGCCTGCTGGGATACAGTGACCTGCTAGGGATACAGTGGCCTGCTGGGAATACAGTAGCCTGCTGGGGATACAGTGGCCTGCTGGGGATACAGTGGCCTGCTGGGATATAGTTGCCTGTTAGGGATACAGTGACCTGCTGGGGATATAGTGGCCTGCTAGGGATACAGTGGTCTGTTAGGGATACAGTGGCCTGCTGGGGATACGGTGGCCTGCTAGGGATACAGTGGCCTGCTGGGATATAGTGGCCTGCTAGGGATACAGTGGCCTGCTGGGGATAAAGTGGCCTCCTAGGGATACAGTGGCCTGCTGGGGATACAGTGACCAACTGGGGATACAGTGGCCTGCTGGGGATACAGTGGTCTGTTAGGGATACAGTGGCCTGCTAGGCATACAGTGGCCTGCTGGGGATACAGTGGCCTGCTAGGGATACAGTGGCCTGCTGGGGATACAGTGGCCTGCTGGGGATACAGTGGCCTCCTAGGGATACAGTGGCCTGCTGGGGATACAGTGGCCTGCTGGGGATACAGTGGCCTGCTAGAGATACAGTGACCTGCTAGGGATACAGTGGCCTGCTGGGAATACAGTGACCTGCTGGGATATAGTTGCCTGTTAGGGATACGGTGGCCTGCTAGGGATACAGTGGCCTGCTGGGGATACAGTGGCCTGCTGGGATACAGTGACCTGCTAGGGATACAGTGGCCTGCTGGGAATACAGTAGCCTGCTGGGGATACAGTGGCCTGCTGGGGATACAGTGGCCTGCTGGGATATAGTTGCCTGTTAGGGATACAGTGACCTGCTAGGGATACAGTGGCCTGCTGGGGATACAGTGGCCTGCTGGGGATACAGTGGCCTGCTAGGGATACAGTGGTCTGTTAGGGATACAGTGGCCTGCTGGGGATACGGTGGCCTGCTAGGGATACAGTGGCCTGCTGGGATATAGTGGCCTGCTAGGGATACAGTGGCCTGCTGGGGATAAAGTGGCCTGCTGGGAATACGGTGGCCTCCTAGGGATACAGTGGCCTGCTGGGGATACAGTGGTCTGCTGGGGATACAGTGGCCTGCTGGGGATACAGTGGTCTGTTAGGGATACAGTGGCCTGCTGGGGATACAGTGGCCTCCTAGGGATACAGTGGCCTGCTGGGGATACAGTGACCAGCTGGGGATACAGTGGCCTGCTGGGGATGCAGTGGCCTGTTAGGGATACGGTGGCCTGCTGGGGATACAGTGGCCTCCTAGGGATACAGTGGCCTGCTGGGGATACAGTGGCCTGTTAGGGATACAGTGGCCTGCTGGGGATACAGTGGCCTGCTGGGGATACAGTGGCCTCCTAGGGATACAGTGGCCTGCTGGGGATACAGTGGCCTGCTGGGGATATGGTGGCCTTCTAGAGATACGATGGCCCGAGGGACTGAGAGCCGTCAACCACCTAGAAGGGCTTGGAAGAGGTCCAGGCTTCAGAGGAGGCCCAGCCATGGGAGACACCTGGATGGCAGCCCTGTGGGAGCTGAGGGCCCGGTTGCTGGGTTTCTGTGTGTGGACCTCTGAGATAACAGGCGTGTGGAATTTTGTACCTCTGGGTTTGTGATAAAAACCAATGCTTGTGGTCTGCCTTTCATTTACGTGGTTTTTGATCTTGCAGCGAGTGCATTGCCTGTTGGGGTCTGTGGCTCCAGGTCTCACCTGTCCAGGAAATGGGCCATCCTATATCTTTGTGCATCCCCTCCCCTCCCTGTCCTTCCCTCCTGTCTCTCTGTGTTTCCAAGGATTTGTCCATCGGACATCTTCACGGTGCTGTGTCTTTGGGGTCCGTGTCCCGTATGTGTAGACCTAGCCTGTCTGCAGCTTAACGAGTCTGTCCACAGGCTTGCCCCCGCCTCCCGCCTCCCACCCCAGCACCTCGAGATTCCTAACATGTCTCCGCACTTCCTGGCACTGTGGCACACCCTCTCTCCTCTGTTCTCGGCTGCTTGTTCACACATGCTCAGGTTTGGTTGGCCAAGGGCTTCAAGAGGGAGCAGCCTGCAGGAAGTTGGGAATTGGGTTTGTTTCTCTGAGTTCTCTTGTTTCCGGGATCTTATCCTCTCAGCCCTGGCTGTTGGATGGCCTCAGCGCCAAGTGGCGTCTCCCCAGTACAGCAAAGCTCCCCTTGCAGCCAGTCTGCAGCGCCCTTGTTCACGTTTCTGCTTCTGAAAGCTGAGGAGCGATGTCGGCATTGAAACTCTGAGCCTGTCCAACTCACCTGGGTTTGTTTTCCTCCTCTCTGGAATCTGAAGTCTATAAATTCTGGTTGTCTTTACCGATTTCTGGTTCTTCTAATGCTTTAAAAAACTATTCAGATTTTAATGTTCTCCTTGGGAGAATTCTAGCACCACTACCAGAACTCAGTTTGTAAGGCCAATTAGGTCGTCAAAACAATGTAGTAGACATATTCTAAGTGAATTCCCTCTTACCAAGGAAGCGATGCCAAGTGCTCAGCTAACCTTAGCAGTATAGAACCAGGATCTGAAGAAAACACAGTCCGTGTCATGTTTATGGTTGAAGCGTGCTCATGGTCCAACTGTCTGATAGATTGGAAATACAAATACTTTGAAATAAAGAGAAAGGTGCAGATGAAAGCCATTGCCACTAACAATAGAGAAGGGTGTGCAGCTTTGGTTCAGCAGCTTGGAGCCAAAGCCATGCCACGTGACCTTGAGTAGCACTTGTCCTGTGCAAGCTACCTCCACCGTGCAGACCTCTGTGGCTCGTAGGTACCCTTGGGAACTGCTCCATGGGCCCCCTTTCAGTCCCGGTCATCCCCCTGGCTTGGAACCAAGTCCAGCCACAGCAAGGTCATTTCACAACGGAGGTGTCCTGGAGACGCGCAGGCCTGGGAATCCCACGGAAGGTGGTCTGCACCATACTCTGCGCTGGACAAATGACCCAGTGTTCAGTCTCATTTTCCGAATTAGTGAAAGGAAGTCTGTAATGGCAGTTAACAAGTGTTTCCGCCCACGGCTGGCCCCGGAGAGCCGCCGGTGCCCACGACGCCCTCTCCTCTTCCCCTGGGCACTGCCTTCCACCTTCGGGGAGTCTTGCGTGTCCACACCACCCTCGTACCTATTTCTCATCTATCTGCTTCAGTTTCCTTGGGGTGGGGATGTTTGCCGCCGGAATCTTCTCCATCACCTTGCTGACCAGCCCAGCAGCCTCTCGAGTGCAGGCAGGTGGGCCTCCCGTCCCCATGGCGGCAATGCCGGTGTGGCCCTGGAGGAAGCAGAGGAGCAGTTCTGCCGTGCGGGAGTGGCGGCAGAGGGAGCCCCGTGGGGGACTGAGGAGGCCGGGCCGGCAGGCGGTCTGCGGGGGCACTGCACAGGTCCGCCAGGCCCTCACGAGGGCAGCCACCATGGGGCGTGGTGCGGAGGCTCTGCGCTTGGGCCCACCCAGATGGCCATGTGGGGAGACAAGTAACCAGGACCCGCCGTTGTAGGGACTGTCATTCTTCTCAAGTGTCTGTGGGACCAGGAAGGGTGGAGGACCAGGTGGAGGGCCAGGCGCGAGGGCCGGGGCTGTGCGGGGAAGGTGGAGGCAGAGTGGAGAGAAGGGCTTTACGGGGCGAGTTGTCCCGGCTGGGGCGTGGGAGCGGGTCTGAAGCACGGAGGAACCTCCACACCTGCAGGTTTCCTTCGAGTCCAGGCTGCAAGGTGTTCTCGGCAGGCCTGTGGCTTTAGTCACTGTCATTAGGAGGAGCCCAGGTCCGGCTGCTGGAGAAAGTGCAGCCCACCTCTGTCTTCTGACCATCTCAGAGGCGTGGGAGACGTGGACGGAAACCCCCGTGCTGGGGACGGAACAAAGGAGCGTGTGGGGCTGGGACAGGGCTCACACTGGGCAAGGCTGGGTCGCCCCTCGCCGCCCCTCCCGCTTTATTCCAAGGATGTTGCAAAAGGAGGGATTCAAGAGGGCGGGAGAAGGTGTCCTGGAGGGACGCTAGGACGTCCTGAGGAAGGCTCAGGGACTTTGACGGAAAGCCAGTCTGTTGACGGAGCACGCCCATCGGAACGTGCACACTGCACAGCACTGGTGACAGATGCAGGGCAGCTTCCAGGTGTGCACAGGGCCAGCCTTGGTACCCGTGCATGGGGACTGGGTGAGGGCAGGGCAGGTGCCTGCCAGGCTAGCCTCTGCCACCACCAGGTTCAGGGCAGTGCCAGTCACACTGATGGTCTGACTTTGAGCACCTTGAAAACAGAAAGGCCTCTATGCACCTGCTAAGAGGACAGCAGTGGGCTGGCTCTTGGTCCAGCCATCACCTCTCTTGCTCCCGCCCCCAATGGGTACCGACATTCCTTCACTCTGTGCAAGCAGAGCCTGATCGCAGACCAGAGGCTCGCGGTCTCTCCCACACCACGTCTTGCCAAGCAGCAAGGGGTGTGTGGGGCCAGGCGCTCTGAGTGGGAGGATCTGCCCCTGTGGGGCGGAGCTGAGGCCCTGCCAGCCATCCTCCTCCACCTGCGGAGGCCTTGGGGGTTCACGGCTGTTCTGCTCTGCTCCTCCCCTATCAAGCCCTTTAGGGCCCTTTGGGTGGTGATGGATTTCAGTCAGGTTGCCGGGGTGATGGGGCCTCTCCTGCAGTGAGCCGGCGGCGGGTGGATGCGACCTGTCTCCTGCTGGAAAGCGGGGCAGACAGGAAGGAAGATGGCTTGACTGCAGCCAGGCGGGCGGGGATGAGTGCGGCCTCCTTTTGGCTTTGGACTCCTTCCGTAGCCTTCAGAGGTTCCACTTCCTGCTGTGCATATTGAGAAAACTGTATGTGAGGAGGCTGAAGCCCCGCCTGCTCACCCGAGCGCCCAGGACGAGGGAGCGCTGCTGTCTGCCACACCGCAGGGCTGGAGCCCTCCTCAGGAGCCGCTCAGAGGGCCTGTGGAAGGGACCCTAACTGGAGGGGCTTCAGGGCCTGGAGTGCTTCTGCACCCTGCCACCCTGCCACTGTCCCTGAGCTGCAGAGTACAGGGATCAGAGCTGCCCACTGTGCCCTGGGAAAGCCCAGCTGCAACCCGGCTGCACACTGAAAAGCCGTCTCACCAATGTCCTCTTTGCAGGTGGGATGGAGACGGTTTTCCATTTCCGAGGTGCTCGAGTTCAGACCATTCACTGGCACTGCAGTGACTGGCACTGCACAGGGAGGCTCTGTTGCAGTCCCCCGAGGATCAGTCAGCCAGGCCCTTGGTGGTGGAAGGTGGCCCACACGGCCGAGCTGAGATTCCACTGCTGTGTGCTTGTCCAAAGTGAGTTTGTGAGGTTCAGGAATCCAATTTTGCCTGGATTACACCCTGCCTTGCTTCCGAATGGAAGGCTGTCTTTGTCGGTCAAACAAAGGATGAAAATGATTTAGTCTGGATTTCATGCCACTTTCTGTCTAGCTAGCAAGATTGTTTCAGAAACTGCATGTGTGGTGAGTGTCACAAATACTTCAGAACATGGAGAGGAATGGCCTGTTCAGTGCAGAACAAAGAATAGAAATAACAATCCCATCTGCTGAGCTTTTATGTCTAGCAGGTGCTTTGTATGTATTACCTCATGTATTCAAATGCCCTGAGCAGGGACTGACGTCCGATTCAGAGATGAAGCTATGGAGGTGCTGAAGAACTGGAATCTTCAGGAAGGTCCTGATGCTCAGCATGTGCTCCTTCCACTGGCTTTTGCTTTTTGATGCAATTAAGAGTGATTTTAGTCCTTGTTCTCACTATTCGGTTGTACTCTGCTTGAGTGTGGGGCCACGTCAGCCTGTGGCTTTGAACCACGTCATGCAGCAGTGCTTTCTGGTTTCCTGTTTGGTTGGCTCCGGGCAACCACGCTGTGGTCCCTGCCAGGTGCAATTTGAACGTAGCGCAGACACGTCCACAGGGCTGGGGAGCAAGTTCGCTATGGCCCTGTAGAGCCCAGGTCCTGGGCTTCCCATCTGTGTGGCTGGAAGAGATCCTTTGGCTGAGGGAAGAGGAAAAGACCGTCCAGAGGCCGGCTGGGAATGGCACTTTCCCTGGGGGTGATGGGCACAGACACTCCCCCCGTTTAAAGAGATGTTGACTTAGGTTGAAAGGGAGAACATATGGTCATAGAAAGCTCCTCAAGTGCACAGCCTGGTTGAAAGACCAGCTTATTTTTACCCCACAGTACGTGATTAACGAGCAAGTGATTTTCCCGGTGTCTCTGGGATCCACCCATCTCTTCAGCACACCCTCAGCCTGCTCCGCCTGGAGCCCCAGCTCTCTGGTGCTGACTGTGTGGTGGAGTGGTCACGTCTCCACGACCCTCTGCAGCTTGGCCTCAGACGCCAGTGGCCTTGCAGGGTGCAGGCCTCTTCTGCCTGAGCCTGGGCTCCACTCACCTCTCCTGCTTCCCCCTCCATGCCCACTCCCTGGCTCCCACTCCACGTCCTCCTGGGTCCAGGAACTGGCCCCACTGTCCTGGGCACCTTCCCATGTCCTCTGCACTGTGTGGACATGGGCGTCACTGCCCTGACTCTGCAGTGTTGCCTTTTGTTGACTCTTAGCACCCTTTCCCTGGACCCCACCTGGGGTAGAGCTGTCTCTCTTCATCCCTGGCATGCTGCTGAACAGTAACAGGTCCTGGTGACCGTCTGCTGAATGAGCAGCACTGTTCCATGGGGTTCCTCGATGGCTGCTTCCACACCAGGAACCTGCTGCTCTGGATGTGGCAGTGACAGGCATGAGTCCTGGGGTCTCTACCTTGGGTGCTTTTGAGGTATGGGGAGGGTGCCCAGAGATGGCCAAGCGACTAATTCAAAAAATGCTCAGCCTGATGAGGGTCTTAAGATGATCTGGTCTGTGCCTTTACCCACTGTTCAGCAGTGGAGCCAATTATTAAACGACAGCATACAGGGAACGTCACGAAGCAGCTGAAACACTACATGAGGTGGCTGAAGTCCAGTGGTGGTCTCGGACTCTTCCCCTCCTTGAGAGGGGGTCTGAAAGCACCTGACACCTTACACTACAAGAGAGGAAACTCAGTCTCTATGAGGAAAATGACCTGTGTGAGCTCACACAGCTCATTAGGGGTAGGGCTTGCAAGAGAGCTGAGCTCTTTATCTTCAATCCAATGTCCGTCTTCTTGAACCTGTCTCCACATGGATGCCTATTTGTCTACTCTCTACCTATCTATTGTCTACCATCTGTCATTTATGTACCTATCATCTCTCTATCATCTATCATCTATTTATCTATCACCCATCTATCATTTACCTACCTACCTACCTCCCTACCTACCTGCCTGCCTGCCTGCCTGCCTGCCTACCTACCTACCTGCCTACCTACTTACCTGCCTACCTATCTACCTACCTACTTACCTACCTACCTACTTACTTACCTACCTATCTTCCTGCCTGCCTACTTACCTACCTACTTACCTGCCTACCTACCTCGTCTACTTACCTGCCTATCTACCTGCCTGCATACCTACCTGCCTGCCTACCTACCTACTTACCTACCTATTTACCTGCCTACCTACCTGCCTACCTGCCTGCCTACCTACCTGCCTGCCTGCCTGCCTGCCTGCCTACCTGCCTGCTTACCTACCTGCTTGCCTGTCTGCCTGCCTACCTACCTGCCTACCTGCCTACCAACCTACCTACCTACCTGCCTGCCTGTCTGCCTGCCTACATACCTGCCTACCTACCTACCAACCTACCTACCTACCTGCCTACCTACCTGCCTACCTGCCTGCCTACCTACCTACCTGCTTACCTACCTACCTGCCTGCCTGCCTACCTACCTACCTACCTACCTACCTGCCTGCCTGCCTGCCTACTTACCTACCTACCTACCTGCCTGCCTACCTACTTACCTGCCTATGTGCCTACCTACCTGCCTACCTGCCTACCTACCTACCTACCTACCTGCCTACCTACCTACCTACCTACCTACCTGCCTACCTACCTGCCTGCCTGCCTACTTACCTACCTACCTACCTGCCTGCCTACCTACTTACCTGCCTATGTGCCTACCTACCTGCCTACCTGCCTACCTACCTACCTACCTACCTACCTGCCTGCCTACCTACTTACCTGCCTATGTGCCTACCTACCTGCCTACCTGCCTACCTACCTGCCTACCTGCCTACCTACTTACCTACCTACCTACCTGCCTGCCTACCTACTTACCTGCCTATGTGCCTACCTACCTACCTACCTGCCTACCTGCCTACCTGCCTACCTGCCTGCCTGCCTGCCTGCTGTACCATCCCCATTCCTCTTCCCCCTCCCCCACTGTCTAATTAGCTTGCATCACCTGCTACGAGGACAGGCAGCTTGCAAGAGGCTTCCCATGTCCCCCTAGTGCCGTGGCTTTCTGTGTCCTGAGCTCGTCTTTGTGGGACCGACTCATCCAGGAGCTCTGGGCATGCAGACCCATTTGGGAAGAGCTCCTCCCATCACCTCCACTTCCACCTGATCTTTTCACCTTTCGCTGCTTCGGAGTCTGGAGTCACCTTCATTTCCAGTCTCTGTTCCTCCAGTTTGGCACCTCTCCTCTTTTCTGGAGGTGGCACTATGGCTGACTTCAGGGTCCCTTGGCAACAACCCCCGGGACTGGGAAGCAGTCTTGCCCTACCTGCCTTCAGACCCTGGACTAGACTCCTCCCCTGCACTGGCTGGCTTCTGCTCGAGTGGGACGCCATGATGCTGGGCGGCCAGGAGCGGCCATGGAGACCAAGCTCCAGCCACCTTGCTGTGCCATTGGTGCAGGAGCTGTGCTGGGCAGGCGGAGAGGGGAGAGGGCTCTGCCAGGCGCTGTCCTTCTGTCACTCCAGAGTCCAGCCCACAGAGGCACCCCTAATGCCAGCATGCTCCTCCCCGTCATCCTGGGCTCAGCATCTGCAGAGGATGGAGGTGGTGTGGAACCTCCCTGGTCCTCCTGGGCTGGGCCAGGAGCAGGCGTGTCAGGCCCCTGTTCCCTGGTCCTCCTGGGCTGGGCCAGGAGCAGGTGTGTCAGGCCCCTGTTCCCTGGTCCTCCTGGGCCCCTGACTGGCTTGGCAGATGCTGTTACAAGGCTCCATCTGAGAACAGGGCCCTGGATACACTGTCCCTGCCTGGGCAGCTGTTTTTGATGACATATGGCATTGTTGGACAGTCTTGGCCTCTTGGGACTCTGGTGTCAGTGTTTTGGAAACTTCCTTTTTAGTGTATTTTGTCCATTTATTGGTCACTTCAGGCAGGACGGTAAACCCAGCTCCTTAGCTAAAAGTGGAATTCCCTTACTGGCCTCCTGTTTTACTTCTTTAGACATTTTACTTAGAGTTTTCCCTAGAAATTACAATAGGCACCTTTAGTCTACAGGGTCTCTCTCACACTAAGTAACACCACTGCATTTGTAGTTTGAGGTCTTAAAATGGTGCACTCCTGATTTCTTTGTCTTGCATTTCATTTTTACCTGTGTAGTAAGCCCACAGGACATTGATTCTATCTTTGCTTTAGACAATAAATCAATTATGTTTAGAGCAATTAAAATAAAAATGCTTTTTATGTTCTTTGATTCATGCCATTTTCAGTTGTCTTCCATTTCTGTTTAGATCCAAATTTGACTGCTGAACTGAGGAACTCTCTTTAATATTTCTTGCACATCAGGTCTCATGTCAACTATTCCTCCCCGTTTTTGCCTGAAGTTCCTTTGTCTCCCTCTCTTTTGCAAGACACGTCTCTGCAGACTGGGGCTCTGAGCTGTCTCTGCTCTCAGTGTGGTAAAGGTCAACTTCCATTGCCTTCTGTTTGCATAATTTTTGAACAGACATTGACGTTGGTCATAATTCTTAGTTCTTGTTTTTGTTTTGTTTGCTATTTATATGCTTTTTCTCTGGCTTTCTTCATATTTTTCTTTGCTTTTAGTTTTTGGATGTTTGATATGATATGATCCTCTTTTCATCTGTTTTGTTATTTATCCTGTGGGATTTCTTTGAGCTCCTTGGTCGTGTGATTTGCTGTCTTTCATTCACTTGGGGAAAATTCTGTGCTGCCATCTATTACGATATTTCTTTTCTCCCTTACTTCCTTCCCTCCAGTCTGGGATTCCAGTTGTGCCTGCATTAGCCCATTTTATCTTGTCCCCAGCCCTTGGGGCTGCTCTGTTGTGCTGCTGTGTCCTTTGTGCTCAGCATGGCTGACTGTCTCTGACTGCTCAGAAGCCTGCAGCTGCTGACAAGTCCGCCCAATGTGTCCAATGCGTCCTCTGTTCTTGTTCCTGAGTCTCTCACCATCCCCGGTGTTTCCTGTTGGTTCTCTGATAGCTCCCACCTCTGTACTGAAATTCCCCAGAAGATCGTGCATGCTGTCTTCTTTCTACACCATGACCTGTGGCATCTTAACTGCAGCTCTTCTGAACCCAAGAGAGCTGTCTGTCCGTGCTCTGCTGCACGCTGCCTCTTGTGTGCGTGTGTGTGCAGTGCGTGGTTTGGGGACGTCTTTGGTAGGACGGTGGCGTCTGAGGGTGACACAGTCTCCTTTGCTATGTCTAGTGTGGGAGCTGAGTTGGTCTAGCCAGTGGTGGCTCTTGGTTGGGGTTCCATGCAGGCGTGTTGCCCGGTGCCCCTCGGGCTCCTCTGCTCTAAGCTGGGAGCCGCTTTGGGGAGGAGTCTTGTCCAGGCCGGTGCTGCCTCAGCTCCAGGTCCTCCCTCTGCGTCTGCACCCCCGAGAGTTCTCTGACCGTCACTTCACTGTAGCTCTGTTCCTCGCCTCGGCTGCCTGGTGATGCGGAAAGAGTCTGCGGACTCGTGCGAATTCTTCCTTGTCTTCCTCCGCGACGCCACGCTCATGCTCGACTATACTTGTCCTATAGCAATTTGTTCAAAATCTCAATTGAATTTTTCTACCTGGCCTTTCTGTCCCCTGCCACAAGCAAATGCTGCCTGGCATTTCTGCTGCAAGGCTGTGTGTCCTCAGGGTGTGGGGTCATTGGCTCCTGAGCCTCCACTCTCCACGGGACTGGAGTGGGGCTATGGGTTCCCAGGAGCAGGCTCCTCTCCTTATGTGGTAAGGGTGGGCGTGATGCCACCTGCTTCCTTTGTTTTAAGTGGAAGCCAGAAGTCTCCCCCCATATTTTAAATTGCTGAATAGCTCTTTCTGTTCTCTAATTGTTTTCTTCATGAGCATCCTGTTCTTACTAAACGGCTGCGTATCTTCTCCTACCTCATTCTTATGTTCTTAGCGACAGTCTCCTCCTTAGTTCCCTTTCTCCTGCAAAGCCCCTGCTTCCTGCAAATTGCTTTTGTTCCTGTCTGATTGTTCTGGTCACTGGCTTCCTTGTTAGAAGCACTTCTCAGATGTCTCGTGTTGCTTGACCATCTGGTCATGATTAAGAGTGACAGGCTAGCAATCAGTCCAGCAGCTCTGAGCGTGTGGGCGGAGCCGGGCAGTCCTGGGCTTTACTGAAGAGTGGTCGGGGAGGGTTTGGCAAGGAGCTCTGGTGCAGCCGCTTGGCTCTCTCCTCCTCGGTGAGCTGGATTCCCAGAGGAGGTCCTTGCAGCCTCCCGCATGGGGGAAGGAGGACTGGCCATCCTGGAAGCTGGGCACACCTGCTCCTTCAGAATTCCCAAGGGTTCCATTTAAATTGTGAGGGGGTTTTGTGAGTCCTCCTGCAATTCTAGTCCCTCCCTTCTCATCACTCCTTTCCAATGCCAGGGAATTGCCACCCACTCCAGACGCCTGGAGTGGCCGAGCACTGTCTTCGAACTCTGTGGTCTGTCCTTCTCTACTTCCCGGGGCCTCTTGGGATGCAGACATCAGCCCTTCCCTCTCAGGGCAGAAGCCCCTGGCGTGCTTCGTCCGAGGCTGAGACTGAGCGCAGGTTCACAGCTGCTGCAGGTTCATGTAGAAGTAAGGGTCACCAAGAGGCCCCTCAACCGAAGCCTGGCCCTGACCTTTCCCAGGCGGGTAGTGGCAGGGCCCTACTGTGCACCAGCCAGGGCACTTGGCATTTGGCCTCTCCTCCAGGGCAGGGGCTACCCTGCACCCACAGCTAGCAAGGGTATGGGTACCTGGGCGGGGAGGCCTCAGGGGGCGGCTGCACAGCAGGAGGGGCGAGGCCTGGGCCTCAGCATCTGCATTTGCTCAGGGTCACAGCATCTTGCTGAGCTTTTTGACAGCCAGTCTCCAGAGTCCTCCTAACAGTGTGCGGACCAGCGAGAGGGAGTTGTATGACCCCATTGAGATGCTGGGCACCCGAGACTGAGGATGGGGATCTTGACGTCTGAGGGTCTTGGTGCTGTGGCCCTTGGTGAATCAGGAGCTCAGGTGTGGGCCCCTCTGATGGGCTGGGCCTGCAGAGGGCAGTGCCTAGGGCCGGGTGGAAGATAGGACGAGACTTGCTTGTGGGAGTGGTTGGTGAGCAGGCCACGCCTGGCCTCTGGGGGTCTTCTCTGCACTGGGTTCTTGGTCGTGAAGCTACAGACAAACACGCTCTCCAGTGGCCCAGCCGAAGCTGTGCTCCCAGCTTAGGGAGTGGAACCTTGCTGTAGGAACGGGCAGGGCCTCTTACGTGGTAGAGGTCACCTACTTTGTTCTCTGGTGTCAAGCTGCGGGCAGAAGCACACCCAGGCTGGCCACTGGGCAGGCGCTGCCCTCCAGCCATGGGGGCCTGCGGTCTCCCGCCCCCCAGGGCTGCTCCGGTGCAAGGTTTGCTTGAGTCTTAGAAGTTCAGCCGCACATTTTTCTGCCTGCACAGAGCCGACCTCCTGGTTTCCCTCGATTAGACTCTTCATTCGAGCCTCTTTAAAAACTCTCGATAGGAGCCTCTTAGTATTCCGGCAGGGCTGTCTGCGGTAATGTGCTGGAGGATATAGGTGCCACTCGTGCGCAGAGAGCTTGAAAAATGACCAGACAGAGCCAAGCTCGCCGTGTCTGTTGTCAGCAGCGCCGGCAGGATAATAAATCAACCTGTCTCGAGTCAGGGGTCAGTTTGCTTGATGTTTAAAGGGTTTGGGCCACAGTCTGATCAGGCTGGGCCTGCCGTGCGTCTGCCAGCTGCTGGTGCCACTCTGGTGCTGAGAGTGCCTGAGCTCCTCTCCTCTGCCCGGCAACCTTGGGGCCTCGGGACCACGGGGCAGGAGCCGGCCTGCCCTGGGGGCAGGGGAAGCGTGGGGCTCTGCAGCTGGTGCAGGGCACCAGGCTGGGCTTGAATGACGCACTTTGGGGTGCGCTTGGGGAGACTCAGGAGCAGGCCTGGTGCTGGATTTTCAGGGCCCAGCATAAAGTGAGCTTGTGGGGCCCCTGTTACAAAAGCTGGACAAAGTGCCATCGGAAGCAGTAAAACGTAACCCCTCTGTCCTTCCCGGCTGTGATGCTTGAACTTGATGCATAAGGTAGTTCTAAGTAAAGAGAAATCAAAATTTGAATTATTGAAATGATTTTCGTTTTCATCTTTATACTGCGTGATGCTAGTTTTAAAGGCAAACATGAGAGGATTTAATTCACAAGCAGAATTATGAAACCGCACACTTCATACTTGTGGCGTGCCTTCATGGGTGCCTCTAGCTGCCAGGAGAGACCAAGGGAGCCACGGAAGGCTGAAGGAGGAGGAGGCTCCCAGGTAGAGCTGGTGAGAGCTGCTGCCCATGGCATGGGTCCACCCCAACCCGTGTCCTGATCAGGAACAGGCTAGGGGATGTCCAGCCAGCCATGTCCTTTTCCAGGGTCACAGCCCCAACCCAGAGGAGATAGGCGACCCCTGGAGTTCTTGCAGGTCAGTGCAGGGCCATGCTCGGGACTCGAGTGGCCACACGTGGCTCCCTCAGCCTGCGTCAGGGCACTGCTGGCGTGGCATGTGGATGGCCCTCCCACTGGCGGTTGTTCACCCCAGGGTGTGTGACACCTGAGGTGGTCTCGGGCAGGGCAGCAACGCCAGGATGCACGGGGCGAGGTGCTGTGCCCGAGACCCATCTGGGGAGGCACAGGCCCCATGCCTCCAGGAGAGCAAGGATGACCCGGCGCCTGCTGAGAGACCCTGCGGCGGCTCGGCTCGGCTGGGGAGGCGCTGGTGTCCGAGGCCAGGCGGCAAGCTCAACCGAGTCAGAGCGAAGCCGCTTAGACTGTTCAGCAGCCAGAAGGAAGCGAGGCTCGTCCGAGTTCAAGGGCAGGCGCTCACACGTTTACCTTGGCCTTCTGGGGAGGCCGAGGGGAGAACTTTGTGAGCATTTCGAGTTTCTAAGCAGCTGCGCTGCACTCGGGTCTCCGGCAGGGAGGGGGCTCTCACCTCCAGCTCCACCACCCCTCTGCGACACGGGGAAAGCCCTTAACTTCTCTGTGCCTCACTTTCCTCTCCTGTTACATCAGGAAAAAGGTGAGGTGAGAAGTGGCAAAGGCAGCACTGCCTGCGGGAGGTGGGGCAAGGCCTGTGTCAGGCAGTGCAGGAAAGCGTGGTTCCAGGCCTGGAGAGAGGGCGGCTCTGGCCGCAGAACCTCGCGTGTCCTGGGTGCAGAGAGCAAGCGTGGGGGCGAGGGCGCTGCGGTCCCTGCGGCAGGTGCTGAGAGCTGGGCTGGTGGGCAGGCCCCGCGGAGACCGTGAGCACGTGGGGCCGGGCAGGGCCGGGACACCCAGAGCCATCTTCCCGTCTTCCCTCCATTGCACAGGCTGGCACGCCTCAGCCACCTCACCCAGGGGCGATTCTGCTCAGGTGAAGGCGACAAGGCCGGTGACGGAGGGGCCGGTTCCCTGAACCAGAGTGCACGGTCCCAGAGCAGGAGCGGGGTGTGCGGGGTGGGCTTCCTCATCTGCTTGCTGAGGGCCATGACCTGGCAGGACCCTGAGGGCAGAGCCGGGCCCTGTGGGCGCCTGTCAGGGAGCCTGGTGCCCTGGCCCTGCGGAGCCCTCCTGGGACTCTGTCTGGACGGCAAAGCAGCCCTTTCCCTGAGCTGCCCCCTGTCGGGTGTCCTGTTGCTCAGGATCCGCTCCTGGCAGGCGGCCACGGAGGCTCCTGCTTCACGCCATGGCTCTCTACTTGGGTGCTGCGGGTCTCACCTGGGTGAGACGGCCACACGTGGCGGCCCCAGAGAAGGGGTGAGGTGGGGCCTTCCGCAGAGGCACAGGAAAAGGCACCAAGGGATGTGGGGACCCGATGACACTGAGAACACACAGAGGCCATGGGGGAGGGAGGGCAGGAGTGAAATCCCCGTGTGCCAATGGCCAGGCCACTTAAAGCATGGAGGCAGCCACGTGGGGCTGGGAGTGCTGGAGGCCCTACTGGCCGTGTGGTCTCCCTGAGGTGGGGAAGGTGTGGGCAGGTGCCGTGAGTCCAGGCAAGGCGGCCTCGGGCTGTGACCACGTGCGTCAGACACGGGGCCCGGGCGCTGCTCCTGCCCAGGCCACCGTGGGGACTCAGGCGTGCGGCCCTGGCAGGCACCAGCCCTCCCGTCTGCAGGGGATGAGGTGAGCGCCGTGACTTGTTTTGGTTTTTGAAAGTGATTCCCAGGTAGCTGGGGCGTCGGCCTGGTGCGGGTCCCTCAGCACTCGCTCCGGGGGTAACCCCAGTGTCTGAGTTCAGCCTCCGACCTGTACCCCATGTGCACCCCTGGACTGGTCACTGGCTTGTAATGACGGGAGAGGAGGAGGACAGGAAAACAGGGAAGTGGGCCCTGGAGGGGCGGCTCAGCAGGAGAAGGGCCGGGCCTGGGGTACCACTCCCAGCTCCCAGCACAGGGCTGGTCACCTGGGGAAGCCACAGCAGAGAGTGGGGACAGTACACACACTCATGGCCCCCACAACCAGGGCCCAGAGGCTGTGAGGTCACTGCAAGAGCAGGTAGTGCCTTTCAAGTCTCTCCTTCAGAGTTCCGCACGACCTTGTTTTCCTTAAATGAGGAGGGTTGGCTAGATGTTCGTGGTCTTGGTTTTTTCTTTGGTAAAAATTAAGTCAAACACTCAATGAGAAGTGAGAACCAATCCCTCATTGTCAGTTTCCTTCTCTCTCTTTCACCGAACACTCATAACTGTCTGGAGGAGCCAGGCCTGCTGGCCCACACCTGTAGTTCTCTAGAGAGGCTGAGGCAGGAGGATCCCAGGTTCAAGGCAGCCTGGGCAACTTAGCAAGTCCCTGTCTCAAAATAAAAAACAAAAAGGCCTGGGGAGGTAGCTCAGTGGTGGTGTGCCCCTGGGTTCAACCCCAACGCAGTCCATTCCTCAATCACTTGAAGGAAAGCTGTCCAGAAAGGATGAGTCCGGGGCCCTGGCGGTCAGGGGGAGCTTGCCAGGCTCAGAGGCAGGCAGTGTGCAGCAGAGGCTGGACCGTGAAGAGCTGCCAGTTTGATCCGAGGTCTTTGTGCAACGGTCATGGGAAGAGGAGACAGCTCATGCAGCGCAGGTGTTTCGGACTGCCCAGGCCAGTTCCTGGGAGCCCATGCTGAGCAGGTAGTCTCCACCCAGGGCCTTGGCACTGCGCAGGTGACGGGGACCTGTACCCCAGCCGCGGTGTCTGCAGGATGTGCAGGCACCAGTGCCTCTTCCTCCCCCAAGAGAAGTGTGAAAGGCCCCTCCCTGAGCTTTGTGGCCTGGGCCACGTCCTCTGCTGACGGCCTGGCCCTGAGGGGGCCACTTTATTTCTCCAGGCCTCAGTTTCCCACCAGCCAGCCTTGCTTGGGTGAGGGTTTTGTTACCTCAACTCCAGGGTTTCACGGCCTCAGGTTAACAGGAGGGAGCCCAGGCCTGAGCCAGCATGAGGGACAGGGCAGAGGTACCAACAGGGCTCTGGCTTCCAGGGGGAGGGGCTGCTGAGTTTCTAGGTCGTCACAGGAGAGAAGGGGGGAGGCCCATGAGGCCGTGAGGAGGGCCTGAGGAGACCAGAGATGAGCCCATGCAGCTTCCTGAAGGACCTCCAGGACTCTGCAGAACAGAGCCTCTGGCAGGGGGTCCCAAGTCCCAGATGCTGTCCTGGGGGGCAAGGCCTGTCTGCTGGAATCTTTCAGATGCAGCATCCAGGCCACAGGAGGAGCACAGGAGGGGACCGCTGGTTTCCCCGCTTGCAGCCTTGGCCAGTGGCACCCAGAAGGGGGTCGGGGCAGGCAGCCTCCCCTGGGGGTGTGAGAACCAGTGGACCCTCACCCCGTATCTGCCCAGCGCCTCAGGAGGGTGCAGAGGCATCGCATGGGCCTAGCCTCTTCTGTTTCGGAATGTGATCCATGGTCTGGGCCTGCTCATCTCAGCCATGCAGAGGGAGCTGGTGGCTGAACGCGAGCTGGCTGTGATGAGACGCTCGGCTACCAGCCCGAGGTGAGTCTCAGGAGCAGCCTGGGCCTCCGCGATCCTCAGGCCACTGCTCCTGCTGGACCTCCCTGTGGATCTGGCCTGGCTTACCCACCAGCACCACGTGGAAGGTGGTAGACAGGAGTGGAAGGGGCATTGCTGCACCCCGAGGGGAGTGTCCAGTGTTCAGGTGGGATCTCAGCTCAGAGGCTGCAGGCGCCGTCACTGGGGGTCAGAGGGAAGGCACAGGGTAGAGATGCCCGGGATACCTGGTTCTGGATGCCGGTCCAACCCGAGTCCCTGCGTGGCCTGCAAAGGGTTGAGTTTGGAATATTTGTTTTCAACCTGGATGGAGGTTTAGTTTCTGGTTTGTTTCCAGGGGATGAGGTAGCAAAAATGAATTTTTAGTTTGAATAAAATATTCAGACCTATCACATTAATACACTTGTCATCATATCAATGAAGTCACAAGGCATAATTTTAGTTTTTAGTGGAGGAAGGGGCTCAGGGGGCAGAAGTGCTCAGGGACAGAGCAGGTGAGCTGCCCTGCAGCTGGTGGGTCGAGGTGTGTGCAGAAGGTGCTGTGGACAGAGGGCGTACTCCAGAGGCTGGAGGCCTGGCTCAGACCCTGTCACGGTCCTTTCAGCCCCGTGACCTTGCACACGTGGTTCAGCACAATATGCAAACTGTTTAGAGTTCCTGTGGGAATCAGTTGGATACGTGCTGACACACGTGCATGTGCAGATGCTACACACAGGCACATGCATGGGACTGTGCATGCGTGTGCATGTGCACACACAAGGCCCTTGCCTACCTGCTGATGTGCAGCACTGGGAAGACTGCGTTTCCTGCCCACCATTAGAATTTGGGTTTGGCTTCTGACCTGGGTCTGCAGCGGGCGGCCCCTAGCTGGGCTTGGGGGCAGTGACTCAGAGCATTGTGAATGGCTGGGGTAGGAATGGGGGCCAAGAGAAAATCCTCCCCCTCAACATCAAGCCCAAGGACAGACCTGGGGGGTGCCTCCCAGTGGGCAATGCCAGGATAGACTTGTCTCTGGCAAAGGTGGCCCACGAGGCACCCTGGTCCACACAAGTCCTGGCTTTGCCACGGTGATGGGAAGATGAGTGTCAGGTGCTCTTCCTCTGTACCACCCACGGCACTGACGGCCTGTGCCGACTGGCACATTGATGGAGGCTGCCAATTTCCTGGGCACCACACTGGGTGGGGCTCTGGGGGTGAAGTTCTGGCCTCCGTGTTGCCAGAGGGCAGCCGCAGCTCAGAGCAGCAAGGACTCAGGGTTAGATGGTCATGCTCCACTGCTTCCCTGCTGAGTGTCTGAGGGCATGGGTGCCGAGTCTCACCTCCTGGGGTGCACGGGGTGCTGCACAGGGAGGACACCTGGGGGCTGCTTATGCTCACTCTGAGTGTCCCCTGCGAACAGTCTCCTGCTGACGCAGGGTCTCCAGAGCTCCTCAGCAGCTCTGAGGTGAATGCCTGTCTCCGGAGTGCCCTCCCTGGGGAGCTGGTCCCTCCCGCTCTCGTCCCTTCCCTCCTCCCTGTGCCCAAGCCTGCACCCAGAGCTGCAGGGACAGCAGGGGGTTCCCTGGCCAGCATGACGCATGGCCAAGTGTTAGCTCCTGGCTGTGCAGTGCAGTGGCAGGTCTGTCACCCACCAGGGAACCCAGGGCTCCTGTCCCTGTGTACCAGCAGGGTGTGTGACTCAGGGGATCCTCAGTGCATGCCACAGATGCATCAGAACAGAGAGCTGCTGTCCGTGGTGATGTGGTGTGACCTCCATCAGAGACAAGTAATGTTAAAAGGGACTTGGGACATCAGCAGCATAAGGATGGACCTGCCTCAAAACATTTTTTTCAGCTTAAATTCCATTTAAGTCTTTATATTTAGTTGGCACAGGACAACTACTTGTGTTTGTGGACAAAAGGGACTCTAGGGACTGCACTGAGTGGCCCATCAGGGGAGCAGCCACTGTCCCCCCATGCCCGTCATTTCCAGGTGACTGTAGTTAGCAAGGTGTTCTGTGCCTTGACTTATTTTTGGTTTTTAAGTTGGCTTGGTTTCTCCTTTGAGTGGTTTTTCTCTAAGGTAGTTCCTCCCTTTGCTGACCTACATTGTTATTTTTCATTTCCTCCTCGTGGAATATTTTGTTGAGAACATTCTGTAGTGCAGGCTTTCTATTTGTAAATTCTTTTAACGTTTGTTTATCATGGAAAGAATTTATTTCATCTTCAAATCTGAAGGTTAGTTTTGCTGGGTATAGGATTCTTGGTTGGCAACCATGTTCTCTCAGAACTTGAAATATGTTGGTCCAGGCCCTTCTAGCTTTTAGAGTCTGGGTTGAGAAGTCGGCTGCTATCCGTATTGGTCTCCCCCTTTATGTAATCTGATGTTTTTCTCTCGCAGCCTTCAAAATCCTATCTTTATTTTGAATGTTAGGCATTTTCATTATAATGTGCCTTGGTGTGGACCTGTTGTGATTTTGTGCATTTGGAGTCCTGTAAGCCTCTTGTATTTGATTTTCCATTTCATTCTTCAGGTTTGGGAAATTTTCTGATATTATTTCATTGAATAGGTTGTTCATTCCTTTGGTTTGTATCCCTGTGCCTTCCTCAATCCCAATAATTCTTAAATTTGGTCTTTTCATGATGTCCCATAGTTCTTGGGGATTCTGTTCATGATTTCTTACCATCTTCTCTGTTTGGGCAACTTTATTTTCAAGATTAAATATTTTGTCTTCATTGTCTGAGGTTCTGTCTTCCAAGTGGTCTAGTCTTTTGGTGATGCTTTCCATTGAGTTTTTTATTTGGTTTACTGTTTCCTTCATTTCAAGAATTTCCGTTTGTTTTTTTTTTTTTGAGAATCTCTAGCTCTTTGTTGAAATGATCTTTTGCTTCCTGCAGGTGCTCTTTCAGCTTATTGGTATTATCATTCATTGCCTGAATTTGCTCTCTTATCTCATCCTTTGCTTCACAAATCATCTTAATCATGTATAATCTGAAGTCCTTTTCTGACATTTCTTCTAACATACTGTCACTGGATTCTATTAATACAGAATCTAGATTTGTTTGGATCATTTTCTTCTCTTTTTTTTTCATGTTGTTCATGTATCTTCCCCTCTAGCAGTGCAGATCTGGGGTATTGCAGATTTCCCCCATAGGCTTATAGTGGCCCTATAGGTTTCCAAAACCCTTTCTTCAAGGGGAGATCAATATTAGCAGTGCCCAATTCAGACACTATGCAATCCTAGACCAAATAGCCCCTATGAGAACAATAACAAAATTGTCATAATAAACAGAAAGAGTTCAAATATTATCTTTAGTAAAACAAACAGATTTGCAATAAGGTCTGCAGTTTCAAATGGAGGACAGAGAGGATGCAGAGGGATGTAGAATATGGCTGTTAATGGGATAAGAAAAGAATATACAGAAGTTCTAGATAATAGAAAGGGTGAGAGTGTAATCAAAAGAAATTGGATGTTAGCATGCAAAAAGGGAGAAAGAGACTCTGAGGGAACAGGTAAACAAGAGGAAAAGAGAGCCAGAAAAGCAAAGAAATAAAAACTTCAACTTTTTCAATAAGGAGAAAAAAGAAAATCTACAGTATAACAGTCATATAGTAATGAAACCTCCCAGTGTTCAGTAGCCTGATGCATGAGAGGTACCTGACAGTGAGCTTCAAGCCTCCAGCAGGCGTCTCAGGATGGGATTTGCCCCACCCAAAGATCGGAGCTATGGCTTCCAGGATTATCCAAGATGGCTGCTCTGGCTTCGAAATGTGTTGGCAAATGGGGAGCTGCAGCTCAGGGGTGGACGTGGTCAGCAGGAGGTCCTGGAGGCGGGATGCGGTTGGTCAGACAGGGGTCCTGGAGGTCGGGTGTGTTTAGTGTGGTTGTGGGATCCTGGAGGCCGGGTGCAATTGTCGGTCTGGGATCCTGGTGATAGGGCGCAGTCAGTTGGTCTGGGGGTCCTGGCGGCAGGGAGCAGTCAGTGGATGTGAGGGCCCCAGAGGCAGGGAGTGATCGGTCGGGCTGAGGGTTCATGGAGACGGGCCTCAGTCAGTCCAGCCAGGGGTCCTATGGGGCCTGGCTGTTGTCTCAAAATGGCGGCAGCCACGTGTAATCAAACCTGCAGGTACTGTCACAGTGAACTTCCAGGCAACAGCAGGCAGCTGGTGCTCCACGGGCGGTCGGTGATCAGTCTGCTGACTGTTGTCGGACGTTTGGGTGTTCTGAGCCTTGAAATAGCCAGCAGAGAGGGTTCTGGATGCTCCCACCTAACAGCTCCAGCTCATGTTCTTACCCTCCAGCCTTCAAATCTCAGAGGCTCTGGGCACCGGGTCTGCTTTGTTGGGCTGGGGGGCCTGGAGGGCCTGTCCCTGGGGGATGCACGGCCAGAGCAGAGTAGAAGGGCTGCACCAGTGGCCTTTATGACTCCCTTTTCCACAGTAAAAATCACCCCTAATTAAGAGGTGGTGTTGGTGTACCAAGGAATAAACAGGTGTTCCTGCCACAGGACCTGCAGCCTCTTTGCCAGAGTCTTCCTCCAAGTCTAGAGGAGGCCCGGGTGGAGGCTAGGCAGTGCCATCTGGGTACTTAACAGCACTGAGTGACTGCTCACTTCCTGACTGCAAACAGGGTGTCCATGGGAGGAAGAGCTGCCCTGGTGCCTGTGGGGCTTCTCTCACTAGGTCAGCGGAGCTGAAAGTGCTGGCGGGCAGATGCCCGCGGGCAAGGCCAGCTGTTCACAGGCCCGCACCGGGCAGCCTCTGGAGCAGGGCTCTGGATCAAGAGTCTGACAGCCTGGTGACCTGACTGGGCTTTATACACCAGGCTAACTTGCAGCAATGTAGGTGTGGACGGCCACTGGCCTGGGTCCCCAGGCTAATGGGCGGCAAGACATTTTGTGGAAAGGGAGAGTTGGCTCCCTTGGGGCCTGCGCCTCAGGGGTGGGGAGCATGGGGGCAAACCCGCAGGCTTCCCCTGCCTCCCCTGTGCAGAGGACAGCAGGGACCCTCGGGGCAGAGGCTGAGGCTCTGAGAAGCCAGCCCGCTGACGTTCGGAGGATTGGGCCAGCGTCCTGGCTTCTCTGGGAAACTCACCACTTCCCCTCTGCACAGCTGGAGGCCCACATTCACAGGCCACAGACACGAGGAGTGACTTCGGCCTCGCCGGGTGGGCGCCCGGGCTCCCTCCCTGCGGTGGGACTATTCAGGGGAGGGCGAGAGGGATGGTGGAGGGAGATGCTCGCAGGACGGCACGTAGGCTGGCAGCGTCTGAGTGTCGGAGCGTGGTCCCTGCACCCTAAAACTTGCCCGGCCTCGCCTTTCCGTGGAAGTCAGGGGGGCACTGTGGAGGCCACTGTCCGGCCTGTGCTCAGGAGGGACTGGACCTGGTGCTGGGACAGCTGAGGGCCTGTGCTCAGGAGGGACTGGACCTGGTGCAGGACTGCTGAGGGCCTGTGTTCAGGAGGGACTGGACCTGGTGCTGGGATCGCTGGGGCCTGTGCTCAGGAGGGACTGGACCTGGTGCAGGACTGCCGAGGGCCTGTTTTCAGGACGGACTGGACCTGGTGCTGGGATCGCTGAGGGCCTGCTCTCAGGAGGGACTGGACCTGGTACTGGGACAGCTGAGGGCCTGTGCTCAGGAGGGACTGGACCTGGTGCAGGACTGCCGAGGGCCTGTTTTCAGGAGGGACTGGACCTGGTGCTGGGATCGCTGAGGGCCTGTTTTCAGGAGGGACTGGACCTGGTGCAGGACTGCTGAGGGCCTGTGCTCAGGAGGGACTGGACCTGGTGCAGGACTGCCGAGGGCCTGTTTTCAGGAGGAACTGGACCTGGTGCTGGGATCGCTGAGGGCCTGCTCTCAGGAGGGACTGGACCTGGTACTGGGACAGCTGAGGGCCTGTGCTCAGGAGGGACTGGACCTGGTGCAGGACTGCCGAGGGCCTGTTTTCAGGAGGGACTGGACCTGGTGCTGGGATCGCTGAGGGCCTGTTTTCAGGAGGGACTGGACCTGGTGCAGGACTGCCGAGGGCCTGTTTTCAGGACGGACTGGACCTGGTGCTGGGATCGCTGAGGGCCTGCTCTCAGGAGGGACTGGACCTGGTACTGGGACAGCTGAGGGCCTGTGCTCAGGAGGGACTGGACCTGGTGCAGGACTGCTGAGGGCCTGTGCTCAGGAGGGACTGGACCTGGTGCAGGACTGCCGAGGGCCTGTGTTCAGGAGGGACTGGACCTGGTGCAGGACTGCCGAGGGCCTGTTTTCAGGACGGACTGGACCTGGTGCTGGGATCGCTGAGGGCCTGCTCTCAGGAGGGACTGGACCTGGTACTGGGACAGCTGAGGGCCTGTGCTCAGGAGGGACTGGACCTGGTGCAGGACTGCTGAGGGCCTGTGCTCAGGAGGGACTGGACCTGGTGCAGGACTGCCGAGGGCCTGTTTTCAGGAGGGACTGGACCTGGTGCTGGCATCGCCGAGGGCCTGTGCTCAGGAGGGACTGGACCTGGTGCAGGACTGCTGAGGGCCTGTTTTCAGGAGGGACTGGACCTGGTGCAGGACTGCCGAGGGCCTGTTTTCAGGAGGGACTGGACCTGGTGCAGGACTGCTGAGGGCCTGTGTTCAGGAGGGACTGGACCTGGTGCAGGACTGCTGAGGGCCTGTGCTCAGGAGGGACTGGACCTGGTGCTGCGAAGCCGAGGGCTCGGGGCCTACACACCCCACCCGACCACTGGCTTCTATGTAGCAGCGCTGGAGAGCTGAAGGGCGAGCTGCAGGTCCCACTAAGAAGCAGCCTCAGGGAAGCCATGGCAACAGGCGGCAGGAACTAGAAGCCAGAGGGAAACTTGGCCTCTAGAGCCACAGGCACATGGAAGAGCAGTTAGCCCAGCTCCTGGCCAGACCGTCTTGGGTCCCCAGTGAGGCTGTTGACCTGAGTCCTGAACCTGGGGCGTCAGGCCCACCTTGAGGAAAACCTATAAGGCCAGGTAATGGGCAGAACTGTGGACGGCAGGGCAAATCCTGCACATAGCCACCCTCGCTGAGGCGGGGACTGTGCGGTTCTCAGACTGGGAACGAAGTAGTGGTGGCTAAGGTGCCCATGGCTGTACCTGGCCAAGGATAGCCTGTGAAAAGGGTCAGAAGTGCAGGCAGAGTGTGGAGACACCAGGAGAGGCGCCAGGAGGCATTCGGGATCAAGACCAGCCAGGCTGCCTCTGGTGGGCCCGTCGCTGCACTGAGGCGGCTGAGGAAAGGACGTGACCTTGAAGAGGTGTCAGTGTGGCTCCCCAGCCTGACAGACAGGAGAAAAATGAAAACGTGGACGAGCAACCCTGAGCTCTGAGCAAGAGGCCTGGCGGGAGCACAGCGGGAGGACCAGAGGAGGAGGGAGGCAGTGGAGACGGGAGAGCCTCACGGGCGGAGGCCTCAGGACGACCGCCACCTCGGCCACCCGTGGGCTCCGGAGGTGCCTCTGCCGGGACACGAGAAGGCAGCGCTCGGAGTGGCAGCCTGGAAGGGCAGGAAGACCACGTGCATCCCGCTGAGCATGCAGCCAAGGGAATCGGGTGGAGGAGCAGCGGGCGTGGCTCAGTGGACCCAGGGCCCACCACCCTCCAGGCCCAGGGCTCCATCCCCAGCTCCACAGAAGGAAAACAGAGAAGGAGCAGAGGTTCTCAGACAGACTGGAGCTGAGGGGCTGGCCTCCTGAAGACCTGGACTGTCCAGGGTCCTTTGGAGGGAAGGAAAATGACCCAGGCCAGGAATCAGACCTCAGAGAGGAAGGAGGAGCACAGGAGATGGGGTGACGGAGAGAACGGGAGGGGTTTGTTAGGGCTGGGGACCACGGCGGACCCAGCAGCTGCCCAGTCCCTGTACCCTGGACTGAGTCTTTCCCCTCTGCTCTGCTGCACCCCTAGGCTGCGGTCCAGCTCCCAGGAGGCTCCCTGAATGTTGCTGGGGCTCAGGACCTGGTGCCCACGCATCGGCAGGTGTGCTGCCTGGCGGTGCTGCCTGTGCTCTTGGGGAGTCCTTTCTCTCAGGTGAGTGCTTGACCAGCAGGCACCCCTAGCACCCTCCTCCCGCCACCCATTCACATCACCCAGGAGCAGGCGCCATGTTTAGCATATCCCATAGGCACAGGTTGGGGCCCAGGGGCTGCATGGTTGGGAAGCTTGGTTTAAGGTACCGTCTGCCCACTGCATGCTCCACTAGGAGAGCGGCTCTCCTGGCAGATGGAGCATGTCCACACCAGCATCACACTCTGGACTGTGGGGCCAGGCCCCGTAGGGCTGGGGCAGCGTCAGGCAGGGAGCCGTGAGGATGGTGATGGAGCTGGGCACAGGCCCTGGGGAGCTCTGAGGTTTGGAGCAGGTAGGAGGAGTTGAGCCCCAAGCGCGGGAACTTAGGTCTCTAGACTTGGTGATTTCCACAAAGCCAGGCTTTGCCATTTGCCAACAAACAAGTTTATCAGCAAGTGGTCCTTGATCACCTCATAGGGTGGACGCTGGGGTAGAGCAATGGCTGCCCACGCTCTTTTCCTTGGTGAGATTTTGCATTTGGTAATCTGGGCTGTTACTACTAGTAAGTTCACGCCAAGGGTAAATCTTACCATCTTTTAGAAACCAAGATTTCCACAGCTGCCTCCTCTGTGGTCCCTCTTCCCCTGGCTTAGCTGGCAAATGTCTGCTCTTCTCTTCCAGTAAGGGCTCTGTCATTGCTCATGATGACCTCTATTCCAGAGAACACATTTTGCTTAAGTCCTTTAAAATGATTAATTGACGATGACCTCTGAATTAAAACACAGTATTTCTTGGTTCTAAGATGTATAGCTTTCACCTGTGTTTCTGAACGCCAGATTCAGCTTGTAATTGATGGCTGCTTTTAGCATGGGCTTTCTTTTTTCTGAAAAGCTGTTAATAAATAGATGGTGCATCTTATAATTGATGGCATCTGAGAATCAAGGAAATGGGTAATTCTCTTTTGTGTTGTAGAGTGGGATGGCTTACCACCTGATCAGCACAATCAACTCCGTCTGTAAAATTCTGGCAAAGGAAAGTTGAAACGAGAAACCTCACCAAAACTCTCAGCAACTCCTTTGCTTTACCCTCTGTTTTTTCTGGTTTTAGATAGTTTTCTGCCTTTGGTTCCAAAGCAGTGCTCTCCACACTAACAAGCTGCAGTGCTGGAGGAGAGCAGAGCGGGCCGCTGAGCCCTGCTGCTGACAGCTAGCCACGCCAGCCCCGTCTCTCAGGACCTGACAGGCCCTTCTTACCTGGCAAGTGTGAGGGGTTTTGCCTGAGGGGTTTTAAGGTTACTAGTTTTTCTTGGGGAACCCTGCAGAAAGAGGGCAAACATTTAAAAATACAGAGGCATTTTATTCTGAAAGAGTTCTTGTGGATGAAAGAAGGATAATCAAATTTATTATTTTAAAAAAATAAAGATTTTTTTTTTGTTTTTTTCTGGTACTGAGGACTGAACCCTGGGGCCCTCTACCCCTACCCTTTTTATTTTTTTTTTAATTTTGAGACAGGGTCTCGCAAAGTTGCTAAGGCTGGCCTTGAACTTGCCATCCTCTTGCCTCAGCCTCCTAAATTGCTGGGCATGCAGGCGTGTGCCTCTGCACCTGGCATGTTCAAAGCTTTTCAAAGGGGGAAAAGTGTGTTTTTTAAACTCCCCTTAAAATAGATGGCTTTTGCCCTTACACTGAAAATGTAAGCAATTAGGAGAAAATGTAGCAGCCTGGGGTTCCCAGGTGATGCTAGTGGAGTCTGTCGCTCTGTGTGGCCCACCTGCCCTGCTGCCTGGGCGTGGGCTGCGTGCTGGCCCAGGGCTCATCCAAGCCATGCTGTGGGTGTTTAATTCAGGAACCAAGGTCTCTGAAAAGCAGATGCTAGGGGATCCAGTGTGGAAACAGACACACCAGCATGAAGAGTGAGCGGGCCTCATTTCTTTGTGCTTTGTTCTTTCCCCGGCTATGGTGTCCAGCTTACATGCATTTATAGTATTTTTTGAGTCCTGAAAAACAAGATTTATTGTGCCGTAAGAACACAGTCAGAAGACACCACACCGCTGCAACTCTGGAGGGATAATGCGCCCGGGAGGTCCCTTCCCACCTCTCACCTGCAGAGGCGGGCGGGGAGGTCCTGCCAACAGCTCTGCTCACCCTGGGGGTCGGGATGACACGTCCGAGCACGCTCCTGTTCAATCCACCTTTCTTTCATTTTCCCTACCGTATTTCTGCTCTGTGAATTATTGCCATTGTCTCTGCACCACTCCCAGCCCAGCATCGCCACAGCTGGCAGATTAATTGCCTTAACGACCTGGCCCGTGAGTCTTGTGCTCCGTCATCGTCAGTGGTCCCTGCTGCCCATGGAGTGGGGCAGGGCTTCTTCCCGGGCATGGCAGACCTTCCTCAGGCCTCTAACTGAAACCCAAGACCGTCCCCCAAAGCTCCCAGGCCCCACATCAGACCGAGTGACCCCAGTGGTGCCCCAAGCGGTGGTCAGCTGTGCTTGAGGAGGGAGAGCAGAGTGTTTCCTAAGTCCTCGCAGAGCAGAGGCATTTTGTTTATCCACGTGCCACCTTTGGAAAACTGCAGACAGTCATCGACTCCCTGATGTCCCAGGGGCCAGTCTTCCGACCCGAATATTCCTGGCTGGGGCTCTGGCTGCCAGTGCAGAAGGTTGCTCCAGCCGGCTAAGCCGCTGCGGCTGGGAGCTCATCCTTCCCCGGGGCTCCTGACTCCTTGTGGTGTTCTCGCTGCCCTCTGCCCCTGACCGTTTGTGCTGTGAACCCAAGCCCTCCTCCAGAAGCCTTTCAATCCGCTTCTCGGCAGTAGTATGCTAACGCACGGCACAGGGGCCGTTGCCTGAGTCCCTCCAGCTCTGCCCTGGCGTCTGTTCCAGGGTGCTCAGCACGCACAGCCTTCAGCTGTCTTGGCATCCACGCAGAGGCCAGGCCCAGGCCCAGCATCATCTCAAAACCAGCAGCACAGAGACCTGCCCTGAGGCTCATAGAAGGTGCTGGAACTAATCAAAGACATCGCTCTGCCTGGTGCCCTTAGTTTACAGAAAGCAAATTGGGACTCAAGCAATTTTCTCGAAGCTCCACAGCCCAGGTCTCTGGACCCCTGATCCTGGGTTTGCTTTGGAAGAGAGATGAGTCTGTGGGTAGTGGTTTTTGACACTGTCCACTCAGAGATGACGGCTCCCGAGGCCTGGTCAACGTGGTCATCATCCCCGTGACCGCCGACTGAGGAGCACCCCGTTGTCTCCACATGAGACCTAGGTCCCGGAATGTCAAGCAGCAGCCCCACCTTACAGTCACCTATCAGGGCAATCTTGATAGATCGATCGTAATCTTATAGCATGGTGATGAAATATCTTAAAGTGTCTGCTCTTTAGGAAAGAGAAGAAACCATCGCCTTTTAAAATAAATCAGGCAGCCGAGGAAGTCCATGAGTGTCTGTAAATGTCACCAGCCTACTCCAGAAGCTGGAGAAAATACGGAAGACGGTGTCCTGCCGGTCACCCCAACACCGAGCTGGCAGTCCATGCCCTGCTGGTCGGGGGGAGGGGCTCACACGGAGGTGACCCAAGTGACACCTCAGCTGAGGATGAGAGACCACAATATTAAATGAACAGCATCAACATTTACGGCTGACTTGGGGCAGGGACACAAGACAGGCAGTAGGACAGGCCCTGAAGCCAAAAAGCAAGTCCTGAGACAGGCGTGAGATGGGCCCGGGGGGACTTGGTGGAGGGCGAGTCCTTGGAGACACAGGTCAGAGTGGACCACACCTTCACCCCTCGCTGCCTGCCGGACATGGTGCACTGGGTTACTCCTTACGAGTGAATGTGTGTGGCTGTCAATTTCTCCTGTCAGTTTCCTCGTGGTGATAAACCAAAATAATGACAAAAAGTCATTGAAATACAAACGGCCTTGCTTTCACTTATTCATAGGAGCAAGTATACAGAGCGCCTGAGGTTGTGGACACTCACCGAATGCAGAAGGCGGCTCTATTGGGAGTTGGCCCGGGGTGCTGCTCATTGTCTGCCCACTGACCGAGCCTCCTATCCTGCTGCTCCGGTCTGCCTGTGTTCTTCTAGGGGAGCACGTTAGAAGTGTCCGGGGCTGCAAGAGCCTGTGCCTCAGGCCAACACGCCTGGTGAACGGGCGCTGTGGACGCCTGCCCTGGACTCACGGTCCCATCCTGCTCTGTGCTCTGGATCTCCCAGCCCCGTCCAGCCACAGGCGAGTCCTCGAGGCCCGGCAGCCCTTCCCCTTCTCAGGTCCACGGTGTGCGGTCCTGTCCTCCCCACCCAGGTGGGCCTTTCCTGCTGTGCACGCCTCTCGTGCAGGAGCTCTCCAGTTCCACGCAGCCCGCTGGTTCATCTTTGCTTTTGTTGCCTGATCTTTTGGTGTGACACCCCCAGATTGATTTTCCTCCACGTGCAGACTCTAGGAGGAGAGGTGGACTACACAGACGCAGAGGCAGGAGAGAGGAAGTGGGGGAGCCGGCAGAGGTGACCTGGCAGGACCAGTCCTCCCAGGCTCTGAGGAGCTGTAGACTTGGAACGACCCAGGAGACCCACACACATAAGGCGCCCTGGAGGGGCAGAGGAGCTGCGTTTGCGCAAACACAGCCACCATCTCATGAGGTCTGTTAACACATGGTGGAAAGCGTCCGGGCAAGGGTGTACGCAGCAAAATGCATCCAAGACACTTCCCGGTGCAGTGAGCAGGTCCCGAGCAGCATCGCGGTTGGTTCAGGACAGGGTCCCTGTCCTCAGAAGCCAGCAGCTCACAGGGAGATGGAATCAGGCACAGGAGGAGCCGTTGCAAACCCGCCTGCTGTTCGGCATGTGACTGGTTGTTCAGTCAACTGTACACTCCGGGACGGGGTCCCCCCGGTCACGGATCTGTGTTCTGCATTTCTTATCTCTGACCCCACCCACCATGCTGTTAGCTCCAAGAAGACAGACTCCATGTTTGCTTTTGAAGTTTGTCCTCACAGCACCTAATCCCTGCTCTGGATGCTCGGAGGGGCTCAGGAACACTTCCTGTGAATGGCTGAAACAATTCCAGATGAGGCGCCCTGTGAGCTGGACATGGAGGAAGCTAGAGCGAGGACGAACTCTTGGCCCACCCACATTGGCTGAGTGGCAGTGACTGGGCTGCCAGCAGGCCGTGCACAGACGGGAGCCCTGTTTCCGACCTGGGTGTGGAGCGCAGAGGGAGGTACGCGTGTCTGGCCACCCCGAGGACCACAGCTGTGCACAGGGAACGTGAGGGTAGGATGATTGATCCTCTGTGGCAGGGGTGACCTGGGGGTCACTAGGAGGGAGCCCTGCAGCCCTCTCTGCAGCCAGCATTCTGGGGCGACCTACGGCGCGTGCTAGCCAGCGGGTAGCTGCCTCCTTACTGAGACCCTCTCCTTTGCTTCCCAAGTGTGTGTGGCGATGGCCCCTCTCCTGCACCTGGACCCAGAGCTGGGTTCTTACCTCGCTCCTGATGCGCTTTCTTGAAACTGCCCAAGAATCCTTGGGGGGCTCCAAGCCCACCTCCTAGTGATTCCCCGGGCTGCAGGAGCTCTCCACATGGCCACTACCTGAGCAGACCCTCCAGATGTGCCCTGCGTCTGTCCCGGCTCAGCCCAGGTGTGATCCCCCAGGCCCTGCCTGACCTCTGCCCTGTGCCTGCCCGCATCCCTGTGTCCCTGCTCTTCCCGTGGCTGGTACTTCGGTCTCTTCTCAGCCGTGCTGCTGTGACCTGTGACTGAGCTTTGTGCCAATGTCCCAACTGGGGACAGAATCAAGGACCCGACAGCTGGGTTTTCTCTGCTCTCACTGCTCGTGAATTTTAGTTATGTGTTTTAGGTCATAAGCCTCATTTATAGTCATTCTTAGCTGATGACTTTCTGGAAGAAACAAATAGCACACATCATCCCAATATGTTACAAAGTATTTGATTTACTGAGGGTGATCGTAAAGAAAAATCACTTTATTGTACAAATACATGTTAAAAAGATCACCTTCCAGTCATTCCCTCTAAGAGTATTAATTGGAATTTAGCTATTATAATATTACCAAAGGTGAGTTCTTTTGTTGATATATGAAATAAAATGGGTAAAAAATGTTATTTGGAAAATCGCATTTCAGAATCTGAAAATCTGCGAATGCTTTCTCTTCTCTCTGGAGGTATTGATTCCACACAGGGGACCCTTCCTGGACCTCCTGCCTCCCTCTGAGGGACCAGTGGAGAGTGCCCTGCCCTGGGCTCCTGCCTGTCTCCCAGGGATGTGAGGGACACAGTGTCCTCCCCGGGCTCCTGCCTGTCTCCGAGGGAGCAGAGGGACACAATGTCCTCCCCGGGCTCCTGCCTGTCTCCCAGGGAACAGAGGGACACAGTAACCTTGCTGTGGATCTCCTGCCCGCACCTTGCTCTGTGTCACGGTGTGTGAGGGCCAGCTCCTGGGGCAAGGCTGGGTCAGCATTGGGAAGGGCCTGTCCTTGGGGAAATGAGCAAGGACGTGAACTGTCCTGCGGAGCGCAGCTGACTGTGTGACCCTCCAGCCCGTCACCCTCTTGCTCTGACACACGATGTTCCGGCCCTGGTAACACACGGCTTAAGTCTGTGCAGTCTCAACCCCCAGGTTCTGCAGTGGCCAAAGGCATTTAACCGCACTGTTAGGTGCAGCGGGCTGCTGTCTTCTGTGATGGTGCTCAGGGAGGGCAAGCGCTCTGTTTGCATGACAGCCCGTGTCCCTGTCCCCAGAGGCTGTCCGCTGAGGCTGAGCTCTGGGCCCTCTAGAGGAGCACACACAAGCCGGGACCACTGCTGGGAACTGGAACTTTCTGCTTGACGAGGAAGAATAAGCCGTTGCCACCTGACTGCCTCCTAGCAGACGTGCCAGGAGGGGGCCTGTCCTGCTGAGTTCTGAGCGAGGCCCGCAGTGTGCACTCCTGAGCCCTCCCCACGAGCCCCTCCCCACCCAGCCCCTCCTGGAGCTCAACAAAGGGACAAGCTCCGTCTGCCAGACCGTGCCCAGCCTCACCTGCCCCCAGAGGGCTCCCAGGGACCCTGGGACTTCCACAGGTAGTGAGGGAGGGGACTGGGTCCCTGCCCCCTGAGGAGGCCAGCTGCCCCCCAGAGGAGCAGGAGGGCTGCCTGCTGAGGTCTTTGTGAAGAAGCCTCCAGGCAACTGTGCGGGGGCAGCTTTGGAGGCCTACTGCCCCTGGAGCACCCTAGTTTCCCAACCATAAAGCCAAACAGGCTGCCAGGCAAACTGGGGATTTCCACTTCACCTGCAAATGCCACCCTTTAATTTTTATGACCATTCTGAAAAGGGAGTTGAAGATTTACTGAGGAGTCTGCATGGAGACCGCCTGTGGGAACGAGGGCTGGGCAGTGGAGAAGCGTTGCAGGTGGGACATTCTGTTGGGTGCAGGGGGAGAGTCCAGCCCCAGCATGGGCTGCTGTCACACAGTGCCCGCCCTGCTGCGTGGGGGTGGTGTGGCGAGGCAATGCTGTGCTTGCCAACTGCAGGCGCCATCTCTGCATCTTGTAGTGTCCCTGGTCTGGGTTGGCTGCGTCATTGCCCAGAGCCACAGACCTGCTCTGGACCAACATGCCAGTGGCACCTGGTTTGGCAAGCAGTGGGGCTGGACCCCTGTAGCCCAGGGAGCGTGTCCGGTGCCAGGCCTCCGAGTTTGCTCAGGCCCTGCCTGCAGGCTGGGGCAGCATCTCCCGGGCAGGCTGTCAGGGTGACATGTGAAGGGCGTGCCTGGCACAGTCAGTGCGAGACGGCTTCGCCTGCCCTTGGACTACATGATCAGGATGTAGAGGGTCCCAGGCATGGGCTTGCAGCATTCTTAACCCCACAGTGCTTTCTCATACTGAGCCCGAAAATCCACCAGGAAAAATTCAGGGAGGTGAATTTCTGACTTTCCCCTGTTGCAAATGTGTAGGGGCTGGAGGTGTCCTTGACGTGTGCCGAGGGGTCTCTTCCCACTACATCCTTCTCGAGCCTGGGGACCCTGTGATACTGACCTCTGTGGGCAGCACAGGCCTGCGTGTCCCCGCTGGGCAGACTGCAGTGGCAGGTGTTTTGCTGGCTCCTTCTCTCTGTGGGATGGGATGCCACACGGGGCTGTGCCCTGTCTGGAGTGAGCCTCGGCCCCCTGCCATAGGGAGCTGTGGCCAGGCAGCACCATCCACTGGCCTCTAGGTGTCTGCTTTGTGTCCCCTCTGCCACTGCCTCTATTCTGGACACAGCATTTCACCCCAGATCTCACAGGGGACTCCTGGTGGCTACCTCTTGCAGTCCATTCTGAGTCTTGCAGTGAGGTCATGCTTGGAACAGAGCCACCTTAGGCCACCTCAGGCCTCTCTCCAGCGTGCCTCCACCTGGCCCTCACCCTCTCTGCCTCACGTGGGGCTTGTGCATGGCTGTCTTGCCTCAGTTCCTGGCTCACTGTGGTTCCATCCTGAGCTCTTGTCCAGAGTGGTGCCTCTCAAGACCCCAACATTCCTCAAGTCGATGTCCTGAGAGAGCAGCTGGGCTCACTGCCCTCACTCCCAGCACACTGGGCTCTGGTTAGACCACCTGGGGGGCTCCAAGAGACTCTTGCCAGCAGGAGCCTGGCTGGTTGGGGCCACTTCCCTCCTTCCCCCTGCTGCCTGCTTTCCGCGTCTGGAAATGTGTCTTCCTACCAGACACAGAGCCTAGGGCTGTAGTGGGGGCCGGGAGGCTGCCGTCCACTGCTGCAGCCCCACCTGTGAGGTGGCCTTGCTCACGCTGGACAGCGCCGTGGGGGAGCCTGCCGCACCTGTGGTCAGTGCAGGAGGAGGAGGGGGCTGTGGTTTCCTCCTCAGCCTTGTTACCAAGTGGCTGCCATGTCCGTTGCATGCTGCTGGAGCTGAGGGCTGTGACTGAAATACTGGCCGGGTGGCCGTCACCTGCACAGCCTCACCAGAGGCGCGGTCCGGACCGTTCCTGGGCTCCAACCCTTTGCTGCACAGGTGGCGAACGGTCTCAGGGAGCAGGAGGGCTCGTGTTGCCGCAGGCCTGAGTTTCATCACTGAGCACAGCCTCCTCGGGGAGAGGGCCAGCCGGGACATACAGGTAGGGAAGGACCGGCGTTGTTCCTCACCCTCAGGAGTGCTACCCGAGTCGAATGACGCTGTGTCCATCTCCAGCCTCAGGGCTGCAGCGAGTCATGGGAAGCTACCGTTAAACGCAGGCTTGGCTACTGTGGACTCCAGTTCTGGGAAGAAAAGGGAGAAGGAGAAAAGGAAAGTGAAAGGGAAACGCACTGGACACAGGAGGGAAGAGTGGCCAACAGGAAGAACAGGGGCGTGGAGGAGCCCGCCAGATGCTGGTGGCAGCAGGCCGCCTGGGGGCAGCTCAGCCTCATACACTGGGGGCAGGGGAAGCTGGCCTCCTCCAACTGCCCCACTACTTTGATCCAGGCAGACTCAAAACAGAAGGGGAAACTGTCCTCTGCAGGGGCACCCCCACCACGCAAAACCACCACCCACAGAGGGGAAAGACGAGGGGCCGGGGCATTTGGTCCTGACCACCTGCCACAGAGAAGTGAAGGAGACCTAGTCGTAGAGGAGGTGGTTATTCAACACTGTAGCAGAGACCCGAGCTGGCCAGGTCAGGAAAGGGCCGTTTGGGTCCCAGCGTTAGGAGGGTCAGTCCAGGAGGTTCTGGGCCATGGCAGCACACCATGGCAGCGATGTGTGGCAGCAGACTGCCCACCTCGGGGCTGAGAAGGAAGGAGGGTCCACTCTTCCTTCGGGGCATGCCCAGCCACCTGGAGGCCTCCCACAGGCCTCCTCCTACAGGTGCTGCCCCTCCCCACAGCCCCCCGCTGGGACCAGGCTCGCCGGGTGGACCCGGGACAGAGCTAGGCACAACTCCTGAGTTTCCAGGTTTGCTGAAGCCACTCGTGCCCGCAGGATAGCCCCCCAAGCCTGGCAGGAGGCTGAGGGAGAGGACTGGGGCTTACTATTGAGGCCAACGAGCAGCGAATCCAAGCCAGAGTGTTTGTGGAGGCCAAGTACACGGGAATGGAGGAAGCTAAGAAGTGGCAGGGCTAGGGGGAGAGGAGGCAGGAGGACAGGTCAGAGCCCAGCCACAAGTCCTCCCATCCGCTGCGTGTGGGCCAGGGGAGGCCATCGGCCGAGCTGAAGCCACCGGTCACAGCAGATAGGGCCCCGGGACCAGGCGACAGGACTCTTGGAGGCCAGAAGAAAGCCAAGGAATTGGCTCCCAACAGGGCCAGAGCCGCCTTGGGCCTTGCCTTGGAGGACGGAGGCCCTTTCTCAGACCCCCTGCGTTTGGGGCGTGTCTCTGGTGGATCTGCGCCCTCCTGGCTAGGAGTGAGGCACGGATGCCCAGTGCCCTTCCTTCAGGGTCAGAGATGTGCCTCTGCTGCCTGGCTCTTGCCAGGGGACTTGGGGTGTGGCCCGCCCAGGGCGCTCTGCTCTCCCTGCCTGTGCCCGCCTGCGCGTCGGCCCTGCCCCCTGCCTTACTGGCCTGGAGCCCACAGAGCCCCGGACTGGGCCATGGCCTCCCAGGCCTTTCTCTCCACTGTGGCCCTTGGCACCTGAGCTCCGATGCCTGCGTCCCATCCTCCTCTTTGATTCGGGGACCTGTTTAGACATCTCCCTGGCTACTGAACTTGGCTCTCAGTTTGAGACTTGATTCCATGTATTTGTTGAATAAATATTGAATGAACCGAGGCCTTTGATCCTCCTGCCACTGACAGCTCTTGGCGCGAGTCTCCCGTATCCTTGATCTTAGAGGCCTTGCTGGTGCGGAGGAGCGAGGCGCTGTGGTTTCTCGCCTGCAGAACCCGAGCCTGGGGCAGAGTCACCTTCCTCTCTGCAAGGCCTGAGCAGCCCTCGGCGTGGCTTTCGCCCACGAGAACCCCACGGACCGCAGTTCGGAGCTTTGTTCCCGGTCCACGGGGCGGCTTGCCTCCGCCTGGCGTGCAGCAGGACCGCTTGGCAGCGGGGGCTGGCCTTGGTCGCCATGGAGATGTGCATGCTGACGGTGGCCGTCCCCGAGGACGAGGACGCTTCCCAGGGCTGCTTTCCTTTTCTCTTTCAAGGCCCCTCTTTTCAAACCGACCTTCAAAACCCAACGAGTGGGAAGCATCATGGGAGCCCTGAGAGGCTCTGCCTCAGCGGGGCCGCGTGGCAGCCCCTGGTGCGGGCACGCCGCAGGCACCTGACGGGTTTCCCGGCTGCCCGGCCCGAGGGTAGATCACCCCCTTCAGCCCAGTCAGGTCTAAAGGCAAACCTGAAGCCCTGGTGCCAAGGGTCTGCGGTCGGTGGCTGCAGCGCAGAAACGGCAGCTGCACTTCTCGAGCGTGGCCACGCGCCACACACCAGGCTCTGGGAAGCGTGGAGGACGCCAGTGTGGGGCCAGCGTGCCTCGCCTCACAGCCACCTTGAGCCTCCCTCATTGCCTGTCACCCGGTGACGGGACCGGCAGGGTTCCATTCTGGATGGCCCGGCGTCATGGGGCTCCCCCGCTGTGAACCACAGGCTTCCTCTGCAGCCCCAGCTCCGGAGGTGGCGGCCTGACCTGGTCTGCTCTGGACAGTCCAGTGGCTCCGTTGGATGGCTTGCCTTCCTACGGAGGGAGCACGTGGGCCAAGTGCCTCCTAGGACCCCGGGTGTCCTCCAGGACGAGTGCGGGCCAGGATGGAGGCGTGGACCTGAGAGCTGGGCAGACGTGGCCTCGGCCTCGGGCAGGTCACAGGTCGTTCAGAAACTACACAGAGAGCAGCTGTGTGCAGGGCGCGCACCGGCCGGACTGCAGATCACCCAGGCGGCCTGCCGTCTCCGCGCGAGAGGAGTTTGAGTGCGGTCGCGGGGCAGCTCTGGGCGCTGCTCTGGTGGGTGTTGGGGTCACTGCTAAAGAAGAGCCGCCGCCCTGGCTCCGCCCTCACAACCGCTGGTCTGCACAAACATGCGCGGAGGTGGCTCCCCGTCTCCAGAGCGGCAGCTTCCGGCCCCTCGTGGTGTGCAGGTGCCTGCGCTCTCCCTCCCACATGCCCCTCGCCTCCCCAGGCCGCTCAGAACACCTGCACCGCACAAGGCCGAGCGAGGCGCCGGCCCACTGAGCCGACGGGGACGCTGACAAGCACAGAGCCCCTCAGGAGCCCCGGACTCGGGGCGACGGTGGCCGCGTGTCTTCCCTCCTGCGGTCTCCACGGAGAAGCGGTGCCCACAGAGGCTGCTCAGCCGCGTTGCTCCCTGGCTTCCACTATGACCACGGCCGCGGCGGTGAGTGTGGAGATGAGCGCTTTTCCACTTTAGCTCCTGTGGGGTCGGGATGGGCGCTTGGAAGTGGCGGGCTGACGAGGAACTCATCTGAAGACTGGGTGTGCGTGACACCTTGCCCTTCCGAAAGGGCTACTCACGTCCACTTCCACCAGCCCAGCTAAGCCTTAGCCGGCTCCCGCGCGTTGTCAGCGACAGTTGGGGTTTAGGGTGGGAGCGGGTCGTCCTTGTGGATCTGAGCCTCACTCCCTGGGTTTCCATTTTGAATATTGACATAGGCAGTTAGGCCTCGTTTCTTCAGACTATGGGCTCTGCCGCCTTCCCACGTTCTCTCGTTGTCTGAGTTGTCCTTCTAGTGGTGTGTGTAGTCGTACGTTTCTGAGTAGCTTGGGCGCCAGCCTTGCGTTATTTCGCTAACTGAAGGGAAACTTAGATTTTTTTGGGAAATTTTCCCTTTCCTTTCCTTTTCCTCCTCCTCCTCCTCCCTCTCCCTCCTCTTCATCTTTGTCTTCCTCTTCTTGTTCTCTCTCCCCCTCCCCCTTCCTCCCCTCCCTCTCTCCTCCTCCCCCTCCCCCTCCCCCTCCTCCTCCCTCTCCCTCCTCTTCATCTTTGTCTTCCTCTTCTTGTTCTCTCTCCTCCCCCTCCCTCTTCCTCCCCTCCCTCTCTCCTCCTCCCCCTCCTCCTCCCCTCCCTCTCCCTTCTCTTCATCTTTGTCTTCCTCTTCTTGTTCTCTCTCCCCCTCCCCCTTCCTCCCCTCCCTCTCTCCTCCTCCCCCTCCTCCTCCCTCTCCTCCTCTTCATCTTTGTCTTCCTCTTCTTGTTCTCTCTCCTCCTCCTCCCCCTTCCTCCCCTCCCTCTCTCCTCCTCCCCCTCCTCCTCCTCCTCCCTCTCCCTCCTCTTCATCTTTGTCTTCCTCTTCTTGTTCTCTCTCCCCCTCCCCCTTCCTCCCCTCCCTCTCTCCCCCTCCCCCTTCTCACCTCCCCTCCCCCTCCCCTCCCTCTCCCCCTCTCCTCATCCCTCTCGTGTTAGTTTGAAGACTCTCTAGCTTTGTGGCATTGAGGTAGCCCATTCGACAAGCCTCTTTGTTGTGGACTCTGCCCTCTGCAAAATCACAATGGCCCTCTGTCTGCACTTGTTGTCTTCGACTTGTGGCCTGGCTTCCAGGGCCAGCAGCACTGAGGACGTGTCTGTGTGCACGGTCTGAGTGGGACTCGCAGTGCCCCCTTCAGGGACGTACGTGGCCACGGCAGATCCCACTGTTGATATTGTCATCTATCAGGATGCTAATGATTGATTTATTATTCCTGTTGCCCTTTAAGAATGCACTGACCTTACCCTGTTCATTGCTTACTCTCATGTTTCTGTTAATGCCTGGTCCCTTCTGTTGTATTCTATAATCCCATTCCGAGTCGATTATTTGCAGATATTTTAATTTTTTGAGAAAGGTACACAATGCCTACTATTTCTTTGCTCTTCTAGTTAGATCTTTTTGCCATCTTTGAGTTTTAATGTAACCCTTTCCAGGTAAAAATCTAAAGTTTTGAAATTGTTCATTTATTTTCTTTAATGCCAGTCTGACTTTTTTCATTTGTAATTAGCCAATCACCTTATTTATAATGGTGTAGATTTTTAAAGCTCTGTGTATATGCACAAGTGACTTTTGGAATGTGTCAGGAAATGTAACGATTTAATGCTTCTTCTTGATACGAGGTTTGGATCTCTCCCCAGCCCTGGATATGTTTGGACTTTGAGTTTCTCCGCTGGTTTGCTTCTGGAATTCCCAACTGGTAACTTGTAATTCCTGTCTCCTTGTTTTCCCCCATCCTGGTCCTAATCCACCAATTTTTGTTGCCTGCAGATTTTGTCTTCCTGTACGTTCTCTCCAGATTCCAATCCCCAGCTCGGCTCCAGGGTGTGCGCGTTCTCTGAGTCGGGGACCGTGGCTTGGGGTCCCCCATCGTTCCTCCCTCCAGCACAGTAGGCCTGTCCGCCTGCAGGGAGGGCCGTTCTCGGAACCTCCTCTGGGTCTTTTGTGACTCTCTGGCTTGCCCTGCACCTGTTCCCCGCTTGCCTCTGAGCGGCTTCCCAGGAGTGGAAGCCAGGGCGACTTCAGTGATGACTTTGTGGCCCCCCCAGGAACCGTTCAGCCCAGGCAAGGGGAGGATGAGGGTCTTGGGTGGTGTGCTGCCAGGTGAACAGCCTCCCAGCGGCTGAACGCAGAGCTGAGGCAGGGCTTGCGGGAGCTTCACCTCGGGAGGGTTTCCATTCTTTAGTTGCTTCCCTAGAACCTGGCCATGCCCCGCCCGCTCTGGGCATCCTCTCCTGCTCGTCTAAGCCCGCAGTGTGTTCTGGACCTGGCTTGCAGCTGCACGTAGCTCAGAGAGACGTCAGGGAGCCTCTTCCCCTTGAGGTCTCTGCCCCGCCCTCCTGTCCCCACCAGGGTCCACACCGAGTATGGTTCAGGCAGAGTTGTAGAGCTGTGCAAACCCGGAGGCCAGGACCTTCTGTCCCACTCTGGGCTGGGTCAGGAAACAGAGAAGGCCCTTGACTTGCGGAGTGAGTCAGCACCCATTGGGAGTCACAGGAAACTGGAATCAGGTGCAGTCTCACCAGGACACTAGCTGAATGGCCTCAGCAGGTCGCCAAGTCACTCAGCCTCCTCTTCCTTAACTGGACATGGGGACTCCGAGGGTGAAATTCAAAGGGTTGTGCAAGGTTCAGGGACGATAGCGCACATGCCCTGAGGTGGCCCAGGGTGCGCCCTCAGTCAGCAGGACTTCTTGAGACTAAGAGGGCGATCTGGTTGTGTAAGGCCAGGCCCTCGTTAAGTGGAGGCCTGCTGGAGTGTTGGGCATCAAGGCCATGGTTTCTGCCACTCTGGAAGCGGCTCAGCAGAGGGGAGAGTGTGTACAACATGTGGAGATGCGGAGGAAGCGTGCTAATAGCTGAGTCTGCCTGTGGTCGGTGACGTGACGTCCTGTCAGCGCCGTCTGTAACATGCAAGCATAAAGGCAGGAAAGGCCTACCTCCTACCTTCATGGCTCTGACAATTTTTGAGTAGGTATAAAGCCGGCGCCCGGGGCCTCGGATCTCCCTGCAGCAGTAGGGACCATGGCCCTATTGCCGGGTGTCGCCAGTGCTTGGTGGTGGTGACGTTTTGCTTATTATACTTTCCTACATTAAAGTAAGTCTTCATGCTAAAGCAAAGATATGCCACCTTCCAAGTTCCTCGCGCATCTCACCCACTCGTCGGGGGGGTGCAGGGGTGGGTGCAGCGCCCTGTTACGCAGGTGGGACTCGGCCAGGAAAGCCCTGGCCTCCCACATGTCCGACCTGCACACGCCCTGCATCCCGCTGGGTAGCGTCAGGACTCCTGGAGTGATGAAGCCGCTCAGGTCCCTGGTTGCCTGGCCGTCTGCAGGCCTTTCCTCCACAGCCCAGATGGGTCCTGGCACGAGCCATCAGGCCCCGAGCATCCTGCCCCGCTCCCAGGAAGCCCCGGTCCTCCTGTGCCTCCAGTGCCCGCATGCGGCCGCCACTCCTCACTCCCGTGGCTCTGCCCTGCCAGGCTGGCCTCCCGCTCCCCTCCGGGTCCCCACCCCTGGCTTCTTCTCAGTCGCTGGTCACCTTTGGCGCTGCCTTCTCAGGGAGGTGGCCTGCCCGGTGCCGGGGACACCGGCTTTCAGCTGACACGCGGCGCCACTTCCCTGTCTTGCCCTGGGTGGGCTGCCCTTCAAGCCCGTTCTCTTCAGTGTGAGCCTGGTCAGGGCGGGGCGGGCAGCCCTTCGGCACCTCTCATGCCCGACCTGATGCTCAGCACCCAAGGCCTCAGGGAAGTTGGCAAAGATCAGGGCCCTGGGGTCTGGGCAGGCCTGTGGGCAGAGGAGTGCTTTCTGGGAGTTGACTCGCCTTGGAGTCACTGCACGGCCCCACAGGCAGGCTGGAGGGCACTGTGGGCCGGCCAGTGTGTGGCCATGCAGGGGCCTCTGGGCCGCCCTGAGACGGGGTAGTTGACACGCGGCACTTTTCTGGGTCTCTCTTGCTTCTGTGACGTGGGAATGCAGACAGCATGGGGGCGGCTGGTGAACCAGGAAAACTCCAAGGGGCGAGCACAGGTGGGGAGGTCAGGGCACACCCGGAGTGGGCCTTGGGAGAAGCTGTCTGTTAGAGACGCAGAGCAGGGGGCGCCGGTCAGCATCTTTAGGGACGGTGGACCTGACGAGCTGATGCTGGCAAGGCTGTGCGTGACGCGAGTCAGGCTTCCTTTCTTCCCAGGCCACCTCCTCTGTGACAGTGGTGACAGCCCCTGGACAGGTGGCACTTCAGTCAGGCCGAGCTGGAGCGCAGAGGGGAAGCCGCACCTGTTCCCGGCGCTGGAGCTCCGCAGCAAGTGAGCGCTCTGATCAAATCAACCTTCTTATCCGCAATCAGGAGGCAGGAAGCGATTGACACAGCGCTTTGACTCAGCGTGACGGGCTGGGGACGTGCTCTCTGATAAGCGTGCTCTGCCAACCTGGGCCTTCGCGCTGATGGCAATCAGCAGCCCTGGGGAGCTGGGCCAGGTGTGCACTGCCCACTCAGGGCCCTCTGCCTGGAGCCCGAGCGCTCACTGCCGGGGCGCCAGCATACGGCCCCTGGCTGGATCCCTGCCCTCTGGCTCCTCTGCCTGCGGCACAGATCGGGGATCAGGGGAAACAAAGCAGTCGGCTCCTGGCAGGGGGAGCAACTCGCGGGTGCAGAGAGGGATTCCATCCATCCGATCACATCACGGTTTGCCTTTGCTCTGTACAGGAGTCCTGGCAGACCTGCTTTGCTGAGCGAAGACCAAGACCCCCGAGACGGGTGCTGGCCAACGGGGTGCGGCACCGAGTCACGGAGGAGGGAACCTGCTGTCTCTCCCAGACCTGGGCCCCGTCCATCCTGGCCTCACCGTGGTCTTTCCCAAGGTGGTTTGGAGGACGATCTGTAATCAGTTTTATGCAGTTAGTCACGTCACTGTGCGAAGACAAGCAGACGTGCGGGTGACTCACCTCTGATCTAGACGTGCTTTACTTACCACATACTAACAGTACGCACTTCAGTGTGAGTGCACAGAGTCAGATTGGGGGCTGCGCCACCTCAGACCATCTCATTTCTTTGCGCTGGGAACATCAGAACCTCTCTCCTGGCTATTTTGAAGTATGTAATCAATGGCCGTTGGCTGTGGTGTCCATCTGTGCTACAGGGCATTAGAGTGACTCTTGCTGCCAGCCACACCCTGTGCCCAGGTCCAGCCCTGCCACCCTCCCTGCCCACTTCCCCCAGGTCTGGTAGCCAGGCTCCTTCTCTGCCTCTGTGGGTCCGCTTTTTGCCCTCCCCCTGTGAGAGCAGGCACACTTGTCTTCTATGCCCGGCTCATTCCCCTTGGTGTCCCCCAGTTCTGTCCACCTCACTGCCAATGTCAGAATCCCATTCTTGATGGGGTCTCACACCATGTTCTCTTCATCCATTCATCCGTTGATAGGCACCTCGGTGGCTGCTGAGCCTCGGCTGCTGTGAGCGCGCTGTGATCACCGGGGGTGGGCACCTGTCCTTGACTCTCGCCTCACGCCCCGTGGACACACACCCAGCAGTGGGACTGGCCGATCCCACGGCAGATCCGTTTCCAGTTGTTTGAGGAACCTCCACGCTGTTTCCCATGGTACCTAAGCTGACTTACATTCCCACCAACTGTGCTTGAAAGTTCCCCTTTCCCACGACTCTGGGGCGATTCATTACTTCTTGTCTTTTTGACATAGCCTCTCTAACTAGGGTGAGTGTTGTCTCATTTTGGTTTTGATTTCCTTTTCCCTGGTGATTAATGATATTGAGCATTTCATATACTTTTTGGCCACTAGTCCATCTTCTTTTGAGAAACATCTAGTCATGTCATTTGACCATCTTTTAATTGGATTATTTGTTAAAAACTCTTTTTTTCTGTTAAGTTGTTTGAATTCCTTGCATATTCTAAGGAACAGTACAGAAATCACATCTCCCTTCTACTGATTGTTTCTTCAGTCTGTTGATTGTTTTCTTTGCTGTGCAGACCTTTTTTTTGTTAGATGTAATACCATTTGTCAATTTTTGTTCCAGTGCCTCTGCTTTTTGGGTCAAATAACAAAATCTTCACCTGGACCAATGTCCTGAAGCATTGCTTTCTTCTAGTAGTCTCCCAGTTTTGGGTTGTATATTTAAATCTTCTATCCACTTTGATCTGATTTTTGGAGGTGGAGAAAGATGAGTCCACAATTATTCCTCTGCATATGGTTCCAGTTTGCCAGAAACTTTCCTTTCTTCAAGGGATGTTCTTTCTGTCTTTGTTGAAAATGGGTTGGATGAGGCCCTGTGGATTAGTTCTTGAGCTGGTTCTTCTTTTCCGTTGGTCTGGGTGTCTGTTCTATTCCAGCACGCCGATGTACCTTTCTAGCATGTTTTGAAGTCAGGTATGGTTAACGCTTACAAGTTTTGCTTAGGATTGTTTTGGTTATTTTGGGTCTTCTGTGGCTGCATACAAATTTTAGTAATGTATTTTCTATTTCTATTTCTCTGAAGAATGTCATTGATATTTTGGTTGGAATGGCATTGAATCTGCAGATTACTTTGAATCGTGTGCACATTTAAACAATGTTCATGCTTTTAATCCATGAACATCATAGGTTTTTCCATGTTTTGGCAATCCTCTTCAAAATATTTCACCAGTATTTTGAAATTTCTCTTGTAGAGATTTATTCTTAAGTGTTTTATTCATTATTATAGCTGTTATGAATGGACTACTTTCTTGATTTCCTTCTTAGCATTTTTATTGTTGATGTATAAAAAAACCCCAAAAGTTTTTTATGTTGATTTTATATACTGAAATTGTGCTCAATTTGTTTATTGCATTTAACATTTCTTGTACAGTTTTTAGGTTTTTCTGTTATAAAATCATGCCATCTTCAAACAGCAATAATTTGATTTCCTGCTTGTCTATTTGGATGCTATTATTCCTTTATCTTGCCTTATTGCTCTGGCTAAGATTTCCAATACAACTGTCAAATAAGATTGGTGAAAGTGGACATCCTGTCTTGTTACTGATCTTAAAGGAAGCACATTGGGGCAGTTTAGGTGGGTTTATGGGGGCTGGCGGGGCGCGGGGCCCAGGGCCTGGCCACCCCCACAGCTCCAGCCAGGCACACCTATGGCGTTTCCCAGGTAATGCACAGACTCTCTCCACAGGCAGAGGCGACATCCATGATCCCTTTGGCAAACTTCTTCACTGGGCACCAGAACATTGGGTCAGAACTTGAGAATTCCACTACTGAGAAGCAAAGGAGCTACAGGTGCTCATTGGAGAATGAAAAGATGGAGATAAAGAACTCAATGATGTGACTGCTGTGCATCCAAGACAGCTTCTTTCCTGGGAAGAGGATCAGCAGACAGTGTTGACTTTGGAGGAATGTCGCAGCAAATTAGAAGGTGAACTACAGAAAAGAACTGAGATGATCAAGTCACTCACAAAGAAGGTAAAAGTCCTTGAGTCCAATCCAACTGAATGCCAAATAGTCCTTCAGAAGACTCAGCTGCAGTTTCAGGAGATGGCTCAAGGCAACACATTCCTCCCTCCTCTCTGAAGACCTTGAGGACAAAGATATTATTGAGGCAGTCAATCACATTGCATATTGTTCGGGTGAATTTAAATTGTGAGAGCGTGCTTTATGTAAGGCTAAGATGGTGGAAAACTGCATTGTGAAAGAAAAGCAAGATTATAAGCAGAAACCAAAGACACTTAAGATCAAGTCAATAAACTAAGAGAGGACCTAACCAAAAAGACTACAGAAAATAATGAACAATGAGAAGATCTCATTCGCCTTAAGCAAGAGACAAGTTACCTGCACAATGAACTGGTTTTTACTGGTACAAATAAATAATTAAAGTGATTGAATAGTTCAATACTAGTAATCTAAACTCTCTGTGGTACTGGTATGACAGCCAAATGGAAATATACCTGTCTCAAAACAGGGAAAAAAAAAAAAAAAAAAAAAAGAAAGCAATATTAACATTTCCTCTCTTACTATAATGTTGACTGTAGGTTTTTCATAAAAGGTCTTTATTGCATTGAGGTATATTTCTTCTGTGTCCAATTTAGGATATTTATCATGAAGGGATGATTAATTTTATCAAACACTTTTCCTGCATCTATTGTAATGATTATTTGTTTTTGTTCTTTGTTGATGCAATGTACTAAATAAACTTAGTGGTTTGCAAGTGTTGAACAATTCCTATATCCCTGGAATACATCCTACATGAGAATGCTGTGCAATACTTCTCTTGTCCTGTTGGATTTGAATTGGTAGAATTTTTTTGAGAACGTGTATATCTTTGTTCATCAGGAATGATTGTTTTGTACTTTTCTTTGTTGCTGTGTCCTTTTGCAGTTTTGGTAGTATGATACTGCTAGATTCAGAATGAGGTTTTTGAAGGATTCCCTCACTTTTAATGGTTTTGAATAGTTTGAGAAGAATTGGTGTTAGTTCTTTAAAAGTTTGACCAAATTAATAATGAAACCATCTGGTCCTGGATTTTCTTTGTTGGGACACTTTTTATTACTGATTCATTCTCATTATGTTAATCATCTATTCATGTTTTTTTATCTCCTCGTGGCTGACTTTTGGTCGGTTATATGTGTCCAGGAACTTATCCAATTTGTTGGTGTATAGTAGTTCATAGTAGTCTCTAATGATCCTTTGTATTTCTGTATTAGTTGTAATGTATCTTTTTTTCATCTGTTTTATTTATTTGACTTTTCACTTTTTTCTTGAATAGTCTAGCTAAAGGTTTGTTCATTTTGTTTGTCTTTAAAAAATACGATCTTCATTTTTTTGATCTTTTGTATAGTTTTTTTCTTATCGCCTCACTTATTTTTGCCCTGATTTTTTTTTCTTTTTCTTTTTTCTTCTACTAATTTTGAATTTGGTTTATTCTTGCTTTTCTAGTTCCTTGAGCTACATTGTTACACTGCTTATTTGAAAATTTTCTCTTTTTTTCTTGATATTAAGAAAAAATTCCCTCTTAGCACTACTCAGAGTAGTACTAAAAATTCCCCCTTAGCCCTACTCAGAGTAGTACTAAAAATTCCCCCTTAGCCCTACTCAGAGTAGTACTAAAAATTCCCCCTTAGCACTACTCAGAGTAGTACTAAAAATTCCCCCTTAGCCCTACTCAGAGTAGTACTAAAAATTCCCTCTTAGCACTACTTTTGCTATACTCCATAGATTTTGGGGTGTTGTGTTTTCATTTTCATTTGTTTCAAGAAATTTCTTAATTTCCCCTTTAATCCTTCATTGATCATTGGTCATTCAAGAAAATTTTGTTTAATTCTATGTACAATCTCTAAAAGTTATTATTGGTTTCTAGCTTTATTCTATTGTGACAAGAGATTATATGCTCTAACTTAAAGTTTTTCAATTTGCTGAGACATGTTTTGTGGCTTAAGATATATGATCTATCCTGCAGAATATTCCATGTTCTGATAAGAAGAATATTTATCCTGCAGCTGTTGAATGAAGTGTTCTGTAACTGTTTGGTCACCTTGCTCTGCATGGTAGTTTAAACCCAATGTGATGTATTGAAGTCCCCAGCCATTATTCTGTAAGTGTCTATCTCTCCTTGTAGATTTAATAATGTTTTCTTCATGTTTGCAACATTGGTACATATACATTTACAGTTATTATTTGCTCTTGTTGACTAGATTCCTTTATCATTATATAGTGACTTTTATTCATTTTTTTACAGCTTTTGTCTTACAGTATATTTTATCTGATGTATGTGTAGATGCTCCTGGTCACTTTTGGTTTCCATTTGTAGAATGAATCTTTTCAATCTCTTGACTTTCAGGCTATGTGTATCTCTGTTGGTGAAATGGGTTTCTTGTAGACAGCATGTCATTGGATCCTGGTTTTTAATCTGTTCAGCCAGTCAATATCTTTTAACTGGAGAATTCAGTATGTTTTACATTCAAGATTGTTGTTCTTAAACAGAGTCATATTCTCATCACTGTAATATTTTTTTGTTTGCTCTGTATATCTTTGTTCCTTTACCTTTTGTTGTTTACTTTTTTGGCTTGCTGCTTTTCTGCATTGACAAAATTTGATCCTCTTTTTCTTTTGCATATCTGCTGTACTAGTGAGTTTTTAAAAATTTACTATTTGTTGTGATGGGAATTTTCAGTCTTTCACTTATAGTGTAGAACTCCCATAGCATTTCTTAAAAGGCTTAAAATTCCTTTAGCTTTTGCTTTTCTTGGAAAGACTGTATTTCTCCTCATTTCTGAAGGATAGCTTTTTGAGGTGTGATATTCTTGGCTGACAGTTGTTTCTTTTTTCTTTTTTCCTTTTAGGACTTTGAATATGTCATCCCATTATTTCCTGGCCTATAAAGTTCTGCTAAGAAGTCTGCTGTTAGTCTAATAGGGATTCCCTTCTAAGTGACTTGACACTTTTATTGTTTTTAGAATTTCCATCTTGTACTTTTGACAGAAAAGACCTATTTTGGTTAAATCTTTTAAAGGTCTTTTGGACTCACTGAACCTGGATACCCATATCTTTCCCAAGTTTGAAACATTTTCAGCAATTAGTTTGTTGAATAGCTTTTCTATGCCTTTTGCTTTCTCTTCTCCTTCAGGCACTGCCATGTGAATATGTGCTCACTTAATGGTTTCCCATAAGTCTCAGGGACTTTCTTTGTTATTTTCAACTTGTTTTATCTTTCTTATTGGGTTATTTAAAACTGATCTGTTTTAGAGCTGGTAAATTCTTTCCTCTGTTTTATTCTGTTAAGACTCACAAATGCATTTTTTATTTCATTTATTCAGATTTACTGAGTTTTTTTTTTTTTTTTGCTCCTAGATTTCTGTTTGGTTCCTTTTTATGGTCTCTATTTGCTGAATTTTCCATTTAGATAGGAATTATCTTTCTAATATTGTTCAATTGTCTGTATTCTCTTGTATCTCATTTTTAAAGTATCTCATAAAAATAATGATTTCTTTAAAATCATTGTATTGAATTCTTTTTCAGGCAAATAATCGATTTCCTGTCTTTGGAATCTGTAGTTAAAAAGCCATTGTGTTTCTTTAGACGCATTGTGCTCCCTTGTGTTTTACATGCTTCTTGTGACCCTACACCGATATTTGTGTATCTAACTGATCAGTTGTCTGTACTACTTTTATAGGGTGACTTATCAGTAAAAGACTTTCTGCCGCTGATGTTCTAGAGTGTTGGCGGGTGGACAGCATTGATTTAGGGTCCAGGTGGGTGCCTCGGAGTGGTGACTGCGTGGCTTCCTTGGCTGTGACCGATGTAGACAGTGTCTGTGGGTGTCTCAGCAGGCCGCGCTGCAGAGCTTGTCAGCCTGTACCGTAGCTGGGACGGCTCTCTTGGGCACTCAGGTTCACGGGCGGCTTTGGGCACAGCGTGGCGTGGGTCGAGTTGGGCAGGGATGCTCTGGCAGGTGTGTGCAGGTGAGGCATGGCTGCTACGGCTTCAGTGGCAGGTGCCTGTCAGTGTTCAAGGGCTCCGTGGGCGTGGGTCCACACTGCGGGTCCGGAGGGGCCGGCGCAGCATGTTCTGGAGAGGAGGAGCTATTCCTCGGGGCCGGGGTGGGTCGGCAGGGCATCCCACGGGCTCACAAGGCTGGGCCAACCAAGCAGTTGGGGTGGCTGCTTGATTCCTGAGCAAGACCGAGACCGAGGTGAGTGGTCCCCGAGCTGATGCTGGACGTCAGGAGCCGGGTGGGGAGGGCACACCTCAGGCTGGGCCCTTTCCCTGCACTGCAGTGTGTGGCAACCTGGCTGCTCCTCAAGGTGGGCTCAGGACTTGTGTGGGCTGCAGGTTCCTCCAGAAGCAAATACTTCAGGTGGCTGGCATGAGTGGGGTGCCTGGGGGCTCCCACTCTCCTGTGAAGTGAAGCTCCTTATTGTTCAGGGTTCATCTCAAGAGGGGAATGGTAGCTGCTGGGACCTCAGTTCCCTTTGTACATGGCCGTCCTTTCTCTGTGTGCGGCGACGCTCTGCCTTGTCCCCACTGCACTCTGGTACTCTGCTTCAGGCACTCCAGTGACATGGCTGCTGTGCTTGGCTCGTTTGGTCCTGTGTTGTGGAGGGACGTTCACCAGGATCCCAGATCAGCCATCTTGCTGATATCACCCTCAGGTTCTTAGCTGCATTTGTTATGATGCTTAAAACGATCCCTTCTGTCCACTTATTTATTTATTTATGATTAAAGAAACCTCAAGCGCTGCCCTTCTTTTCCCCTCCCACACGGGAGCATCTGGGAGGGCCCCTCTGCAATGCAAAGCTCCCCTTTTCGTTCAGATCTGTGCCACGGACAAAGAGAAACTCCGTGGATCAAGGGTCTGCTGTCAACAGGAGAGCAGGTTATTGAAAAAATGAGAGCAAGTTACCTTCAGGGCCGCACGCTCGATCCCAGAGACTGAGTGGCCTTCGCGGCCGCACGCTCGATCGCAGAGACTGAGTGGCCTTCGCGGCCGCACGCTCAATCCCAGAGACTGAGTGGCCTTCGCGGCCGCACGCTCGATCCCAGAGACTGAGTGGCCTTCGCGGCCGCACGCTCGATCCCAGAGACTGAAGGTGCGATTCCCATTTACCTCTCTGGCCCATGATTATCACATTTCAAGTGAGCAAGTCAAAACATGTCCTGCACGTTCCAGGAGACACGCGATTCCACACCACGGAAGCTTTGGACTCGTCAGGTTCTATGCTGAGAATGTCCTTCAAGTAATTTCTACTTCACCTGAATTTTAATTGAAGAACTCATTCCTGCGGTCACTGCCCAAACGAACTGCGTCAGCGCAGCCATTCCTAGGCCCTCTACAGGGGGCTTCCGTCACTTCTCTGCCTCTGCCTTTTCACGGAGACCTCCTACTTCCCTCTGCTCATCACCGTGTCCTTCTGGAATCTGGGGTTGGGGTGCGCTGCAGAGGGGTCCATCTCCTGGCCAGCGTGGAAGCAAAACTAGGAAGGAAAGTCCATTGATTTCCGTCCCCTGTGGGGATTCTAGCAGTGCGCGCCTCTAAAAGTCATCCGTAAAATCAGGCAGTATTTTGAGTTTCTTCCTAAAAAAGGAAGGAACTTGATAGGCCCCATCGACTGGCTCAGGCGTAGCTTTAGGGCACCAAGCATGCCTCCATCCTGAAGTTAATGATCTTCAGGGATCAAGTTAATGAACGTCCTTCCCTCCCTCCCTGCCGTGCTAATCTCAAACTCTAACACCGCTGTCACACAAGCCCGTAACGTGGAGGCTGAGGTTGGACGGAGTGGGCCAGGGAGCTCTCGGAGGGCCTCGTGGAGACTGGGGAGGACTTCTGGTCTGGAAGAAAGACCAAGAGGGCAACAATAGCACATTACAGTCTAGTGTCTTTCAATTGAACCTTTCCAAAAAGGTTTTTGTGGTTTGTGGTCAGTCGGCCAGCTCTTGTGCTGCCCGTGGTTTCCAGAAGGTGGCAGGGGAGCGTGGTGCCCAAGCAAGGAGCAGGCGAGGTGGGGCAGGGCCCGGGGTTTGACTAAGGCAGTGCGAGGGTGCCTGTCTGCCCTGCGGGAATCCAGACGCAGGGGCAGGACTGCGAGGCCTGGGCGGGGCAGCCTCGAAGGCAGGGCCACGCTGGCCAGTAGGAGCCACGCCTTGAGGCCGGGAGTTCTTAGCTGTGCACGCAAAGGGAGACATTAGGGTCAGGGCAAGGTGGGGAGGACCCTGTCCCGGAGGAAGGCCAGCTGGGTCAGAGTAGTCTCCCTGGCTGCATCTCTGCTGCTCAGCCTGGAGAAGGGCATCAGCCGCTGCTTTCCAGAGGGGCCCTGGGCATGGGGATGACAGTGCCACAGGGCACCTCACATGAGGACCCAAGAAAGATGGCCCTGGGGGACCGGAAGGAATTCTGACCAGAGATTCCTCCTAGAGAAACAGGTGCTAGGTAGGGAGAGGGTGGTTTGTTGGAGGCTTTGTTAACAGCGATGTCACTTCCATGTTCTAAAGATTTTTAGAATGGCTTTCAGAAATGAGGAGATAGCCCCCAGGAAGGAAGTCATTGCAACAAATTACTCAAGTGGGTTGGTGACAGTTTACAGCAATGGAGGTTCTTTAGGAAGATGCTTGCGTTCACGGCTTCCCCAGCAGTGTGGGCTGGTTTATGTCTCCCCAGAGACGAGTTCGAGTTCTAAACTCTAGAAGCTCAGTGTGACTGTATTTGGAAACAGAGTCTTAGAGGTCATTGGGTGACCTCAATCCAATGACTCGTGACCTTGTAAAAAGGGGGGTTTGTAAAGAGACCCATAGGGGGAATTCGGTGCCCACACAAGGAGAATGTCCGGCGAAGGTGGAGGGAGACCGGTGACCCCATTGCCATCTATGAGACACTAAGTGCGATGGTCAGGTGACCCCATTGCCATCCAGGAGACACTAAGTGCGATGGTCAGGTGACCCCATTGCCATCCAGGAGACACTAAGTGCGATGCTCAGGTGACCCCATTGCCATCCAGGAGACACTAAGAGTGATGGTTGAGTGACCCCATTGCCATCCAGGAGACACTAAGTGTGATGGTTGAGTGACCCATTGCCATCTATGAGACACTAAGTGTGATGGTCAGGAGACCCCATTGCCATCCAGGAGACACTAAGTGTGATGGCTGAGTGACCCATTGCCATCTATGAGACACTAAGTGTCATGGTTTGGATGTGAAGTGTCCCCAGAAGCTCAGGTGGGACAATGCAGGAGGCTTCAGAGGAGAAAGGGTTGGGTTCTGAGTTTTAACCTAATTAGTGAATTAATCCCTTGCCAGGGATTAACTGAGTGGTCACAGAAGCGGTGGGTGTGGCTGGAGGAGGTGGGAATGGAGGCTGGACTTTGGTATATATTTGTATCTGGCAAGTGGAGACCTCTCTCTGCTTCCTGACCACCATGTGAGCTGCTTCCCTTTGCTACCCTCTCCTGCCATGATGTCCTGCCTCACCAGGAGCCCAGAAGAGTGGAGTCTGCTGCTAATGGACTGAGCCCTCTGAAACCCTGATGAGCCCTCTGGCAAACTCCTCCTCCTCCACAGCTGTTCTGGGGAATCTTTTAGTGGCAGCAGGGAAATAGCTGGCGAACATTAAGAACTGCCTCAAAGTCAGGGGAGAGTCCTGGAGAGGCCCTTTCCCTTAGAGGGGCGCCTTGCTGATATCTCCCTCAGGGCCTTCCTGTCCCCAGCTCCCTGGGACAGTGGGTTTCTGCTGGCCAATGCCACCTCGCTGGTGGTCCTTTGTTGTGCCAGCCTGAGGAAAATCCCACAGGACCAGGTTTCTGAACTCGGGCCTGGACAGCAGGAGCAGAGGGGTGGCCCTGCCTCTCAGCCCACCCTCCCTGGACAGGCCGGCCTGGGCCTGGGCCAGCTCTTCCGAGTGGGGTGGACTCTACTCCACCACCTAGGCTGGGCTGGGCTGGTCATCTGATGGTGCACCTCCTCACTCCTGGTCACTAGCTGCAAGGTGCACGTTCACAGGTCCAGGTCTGGCAAGGCTGCGACCCAAGCGTAAGGATGAATTTTCTTTTGGACCAGAGAGAGACACCTACAAGTACACACTGAATTATCACCTTCTCTTTCTTAAGGGTGATGAATCTTAGTAAAAATGCAATGTTGTTTAATAAAAAGTCCTGGGAACTGAAGTACTGTCCAAGTCATGGCGTTCTAGCTAGTGTCTGGTAGGTAGGACTTGCTTTGCCAGGACTGGACATCCGGGCTGGGACTCTTTCCTTGGGCTCCTCACATGCGTGTGGATGATGAGAATGGGCTTCTCTGGGGGCTCCCTGAGGGATGGGCAAGGGTCTTCTTCCCCATTTTCTGTGGCGGGGCCCGTTGGCATGGGCGCTGGCTGGGAGTGTGTTCAGAGGCGATTCAGGTGAGGAGGGGCTTGTAACTCGTGCTACCAATGATCAGAGCCTGTATGGACATCTTGAGGCCACGGAATCCAATTCTCACTTCTTCAGATGGAAAGTCAGAGGTGCAGGAAGAGCGTGCCCTGCGGCCAGAGCACAGGTCTTCCTGTGAGGGGCGTCTCAGCTCGGGAGCGTGCGCAGGGAGCAAGGCCACCCAGGTCTGCTGGGCATGCGGAGCCTCCTTCTCCCACCACGCAGACATCGGCAGCTGGAGACCGGGAGGAGATGGCTCCTTCCTCACAGCCTGTTCACGGAACGATGGCTGCCTTCCTTCACAGGTCCCTTCAGCCAGCATGAGTGGCCCTGCTGGCTGTGTCCCGGGCTCTGCTGAGGCTGCCGCACCGAGTGTGGTGGAGCCAGGCTCTGTCTGCAGCAAGGTTCGCGCACATTCCGTGCCCCTAGCCTTCGAAGGAAAGCCTGGCTTCACTCAGGACTTTACAGTCCGCCTTCCAGTTACGGCAGCGTCTCAAGGAAATAGTTAGCTTGCCAATTGCCCTGTTGCTCCTGAGCCCCACCCTTCTCCTTCCAGGGTCTCCACCACAGGTGGGGCTGGAAACCTGAAGCCCCTGTTCACTCTCCCACCAGTTTCTGGTTAACTCCACCCTTGGGAAGCGCAGGTGGTTGATTAGCTTGATTAGCGGGAGGAGGAAGCCCTTCCCTTTCTGCTCCAGCAGAAGCAGGAGGGCTGCAGGCCCAGGGCCCCTGCAGGCTCCCCAGGTGCAGCAGGGCAGCTCAGGCACCCTCCCAGAGGCCGCTGGCACTTCCTGATCTCGGGGTACCACTGCTGTCCTTCCACATATTAAGCCTCTCTCTGGGTGAAATATCTCAAGTCACTTCGGAGGGCTTCTGAGCAAACACAAGGTATTTACTTCGATTCTCCTATTCACAACTGCAGTTGTGTAACTTAGGGAAACTACCGGCCTAGGGGGAAGAGCAGCACCTTGCATTTCTGAAGGAGGCACACAGGTGTACGGCATAGGGCTGTAGGTACTGCTGACGGAGACGCTGTAAGCCAGGCGCACGCATGCAGATACTCAGACGTATTCATCGCTTCCAAAATGTCCCTTTACCTTTCTTTGAACCATATGTATACTCTATATTTTCAGTGCATCTACTCTCCAGTGGGATAGGGAATGAGATGTGGGAAGTTCTAACCCTCCAGTGTCGTCATCCCTAGTCGAAGCACTGAGTTTTGTTTTTAGGAGAAAATCTGTGTCCCTGGGTGAGTCAGTCTTTTGGTGATTCTAGTCAAGCAGGGCGAGTCTTGGTCCACTCACAATCTCAGAGTCCTCTTGAACATGCCCCATGTTACTTCTCAGGGAATTTTAAGATAACTAGGAACATTTGATGTAGCGCAGAGCACAGGGAGGCACTAGGTCAAATTTTAAAGAATCATTTGTTGAGTTAAGGGACAGGAAAACAAAAGAAGGATGAGCACAGTGGTCAGAAGAGAAGGGACAGAGGGAGGACAAGAGGCCGGTGCTGTCCTAGACCCCCCACGTGCTGGCCGCAGGTGTGAGCTGCAGAGGCCTGTCTTCCCATCCTGCAGTGGTGCTGCTCTGAAGTGGTGACGAAGTGGCCACCACTTCGTGAAGACAACGGAACCCAAGTGAGTGGATGGTTGGATGATAACCTTCCTACCCCAAGAACTAGGGACGGAAAAGCCAGCGCTTGCCGGGAACTAACTGCTTTATAGGTTGTGTTTCCTTTAATCATCAAATCAGTCCTATGGGACCAAGGCCACTGGGCTCCCTTCTCATAGAGGAGGAACGGAGCTCAGGAAGGTCGCCGGCTTCCTGAGCCAGGCACCACTACCCGTGGAGCAGCTCAGGGGTCTGACGGAGTGCGTGCTTAGCTACAGCACGGCGCTGTCTGGATATCGCTCCGCCGTTGAGTTGCTAACAGCTGTCCTGAAGAGTGGCAGCTTGCTGACCTGTGGTCTGTGTGACCCCAAGTCCAATCCCATGCTCCACACAAGGTAAATAGTGTCCTCTGAGGTATGTCTCAAGAAGATCAAAGCTACTCCATTTGTGCAAAGATCGATCAAATAATTTAAAACAGTAATGACCAACTAAGAAATAAAATAGAGAGATGCCATTCATACTAGCAGCCAGAGTTACAAATGACCAAGCAAGAAACATTAAACACCTAAAACCTTCACGAATTTAAAGAACATAGTAAGACATGAAGTCATATATGAAAAGTGAAGATGCAATACTCATGGATGAGGCAATTTCTTTGTAAAGAAGTACATTGCCCCAATAAATCTGAGTGTGATGCTCTCCCGATGAAAATACAAGAGCGATTGTTTCTAAAATCAAGTTATTGCCTTTTTAAAGTCATGGAATGGCCCATTCAAGCGAGTTAATATAGTCATCACCTCCAATGCTTGTTTCTAGTGGTGAGAACCCTTGAGCCCTCGCAGTGCCCTTCACAGTCTCCGTGTTAACCCTAGTCACCATGTTCCATGATAGGCCTCTTGGACTTACTCCTCGCTGACATTTTGTTTCATTTGAGCTTCTTCGCACACCCGGCTGCCATCCTGCCTCCTGTGATCACCACTGTTCCCTGTTAGTCAGCTTTCTGTCAGTGTAACAACATGCCTGAGATAACCATCCTGTAAAGAGGAAAAGGTCATTTTGGCTGGTAGTTCTGGAGGTTCCCGGCCATGACTGGTTTGCCTTGTGGTTTTGGGCCTGGCGTGAGGCAGCCCCTCCTGGAGCATATCATGGAGCAAAACTGCTCACAGCATGAATGGGGGACCAGCGGGGGAGAGAGAAGGACCAGCATGGACCATCCCCTGTGGGGCAGGACCTCATGCCTTCAGGACCTCCCAGAGTCTCACCACCTCCCAGCAGAGCCACCTCGGGGACCAAATTGCTGACACATGGGCTTTTGGGAGCCTGTCCAGATCCACAGCACAGCCACTTGTCTGAGTCCAGCTGTTTCAGATTCCGCGTGCAGGCGAGCTCCACGGGCGTTCTCCTCCCGTGTCTGGCTCGTTCCCTTGCACATTGTCCTCCAGGCCCGTGCGCTGGCCCAGGTGACGGGGCTCAGGGCTGACAGAGGTCCCTTCTGGCTCTCGTCACATTTCTTTGTTCACACACCTGGGGACGAACACTGGAGTGGCTCCGCATCTTGGCGACTGAATGAAGGGGAGTGATGCAGGAGGCAGATGTCTCTTCAACGCGGTGACCGTGTTTCCTCGCGACGGACTCCCAGAGTGGAATCAGGAACACAGGGAGCTCTCTCCTTGCCCCTGGCAGAATGGCTGTTACCAGCTAGGTGACGCCCTGGTGAGCCTGCGGAGAGAAACCCTGCAGCTGCTGCGGGACGTAAACCAGAGCAGCCGTCGCAGCAAGTGCGCCGGCGTCTCAGTGAAACAACATCGAACGGTACGATCAGCAGACCCACCCCAGGCAGAGTCAGACTTCCAAGTTTATGGGACAAGAAATGTCCAGAATGGAAAGACAATTCAAGAAGAGGGAACAGGAGGCGTTAGTCTACCAGGCATTAAAATGCTAGAAAGAGATGGGAGGAAAGGTGTCCCGGGGGCAGCACTGACCTGTGGAGCAGAGACGCGAGGCCGGTTCAGAGGTCGCCCACACCTGCAGGGTTCCAGCAGAGGTCATGCCCTGCGCATCACATCGCTGTGGAGAGAAGAATGCTTTCTGGCTGGCCTTGGGTAGCCGGCTCAGTCCACGGAGAGCCTTGTGTGTGGACGGCGGCCTCTGAGAGACTGGGAGTGGGCTGGAGAGAACGCTGGGAAGGTAATGAAGAGACAGTGGAAATGCCTTTGGAATCCGGCGGGGAAGGAGTTCTTCAGCCTGAAAGGGAAGGACCCGACGGTGCTGCTGCTGTCAGCAGGGGACACTGAGGGCGAGCCTCGGAGGAGGGGATCCCATCACCTGGCATGGAGCAGAGACCGCCCTCCAGGTCGCACGAGGTGGCTCTTTAGATGAGAAGGGGAAGGAGGCACCGAGGACAGCATGCAAAGAGAAGGAACTGGGACCGGAGAGGCCTGAGTGCTTGCCGGAGTAGCCGGCAGTGATGAGTCCTTCCATGATAACCCCACTGCACTTGCCATGTGGAAGAGACCAGCTGAGTCCAGTGGTTGGTAATGGGTGGATGGAAATCCCAGAACTCAGGGGGTGGGGGCACCTGGGCAATGTGTGGGCCACGGTTGGCAGTAACGAGTGGAAATCAAGGCTCCACATGCTTGCGGCTCAGGAATCCCACAGGAGTGTTCAGGGAACAGAGGAAGAAGGTACTCACTGCTGCTTGGGCAGAATTCCCAGCAGCTCTGGGATCCGGCACAGCAGTGGAGGAGCAGAGCAGCACAGTAGGGTGGCTCATGCTAGGCACAGCCTCAGCCACCATCTTGCCACCTGCAGCCATCTGGTAGCCGTGCAGAACTCTGTTAGGGTGCTACCAACTTCGCTGATTCTTTCCTACTCTATACCATTTGCAAATAGCCAGCCCCAGGAGAAACTGGAAAGTTGTACTCAGAGCCGAGGAATGGAGAGGGGAACTACAGTCACCTTTCCCCAGCAGACCTGGGGACTGAGCTGGCAGGGGCCATGCAGTAGGCAAGCTGTCTCCTCTAGGGGACTGGACTGGCGGCTGACAGCAGAGAGCAGGTGGTCATAGCCTCCAGCCACAATTTCCACAGGCAAACCTCACCTGCAAACAAGCAGCCCTTACCAAACAGGAAGTCACTGGGAGGTTCTGGGTGGGGAGGGCCGCCGGGCAACTAGAGAACTGGTTGAGAATCAGAGGGAGGTGCTAGCCTCTGAGCTCAGCTTAAAACATTCCTACATACAAAGCACTTTAAAGACACAGGACGTGGCTTTCTGGAGGTGGGGAAAGGATTTGGAGGGGGAGAGAGAGCATTAAGTGGAAAAATATAAAATAAACAAGGCAGGTGTTTGCAGCGTCCTCTGGTGGCTGCTGTGCATGCTGGGTAGGTGTTTCTGCAGGGGCTGACCAGCCTCTGCCAGGGTGCTGAGTGCTGGCACAGATTTGCCACCGAGAGCCTGGTCCCACTCTTCTTGGCTGACAGGCCAGCTATGCTCTGTGCGCTAGGGCTGGGCTTAGAATCCACTTCTGGGGGCTCCAAAATCCATGTCTTTCCAGTAGTAGAGATGATGGGTACTCAGACAACCCAAAGCACTCAGTGCTGGGCAAGCAGGAGTACAGGAGGCGGCTCAGGGGAGGGAATTGGGACACTTACTTGTGCTGGCAGGATTTCAACATGGACTTTGAAAGACTTTGAGCTAGAGAACTGGAGTACAGAGAGCTGCGTGGGTGAGACCACACAGCACAGCAGCCTGGGATGCTGGTGAAGGTATTCCCATGCCGTGCATCAGGCAGGATGGGTAAGGAGTAAGGGATGGTGGCCACACAGGGTGATGGTGTGGTGTGCACACAGTTTGGAAACCACTCTGGTGGCACTGGTGAAGATCCCTTCCTGAGGTCGAGGCAGTGGAAGCACAAATAAGAGGGTCCGAGGTTGAGCAGAGTGCGTGAAGAACCAGGTGAGAACCAGGTAAAGAACTAGGTGTGAACCAGGTGAAGAACCAGGTGTGAACCAGATGAAGAACCAGGTATGAACCAGGTGAAGAACCAGGTGTGAACCAGATGAAGAACCAGGTATGAACCAGGTGAAGAACCAGGTGTGAACCAGATGAAGAACCAATATGAACCAGGTGGAGAACCAGGTGTGAACCAGGTGGAGAACCAGTGTGAACCAGGTGGAGAACCAGGTGTGAACCAGATGAAGAACCAGTGTGAACCAGGTGGAGAACCAGTGTGAACCAGGTGGAGAACCAGGTGTGAACCAGGTGTGAACCAGATGAAGAACCAGTGTGAACAGGTGTGAACCAGATGAAGAACCAGTGTGAACCAGGTGGAGAACCAGGTGTGAATCAGGTGTGAACCAGATGAAGAACCAGTGTGAACCAGGTGGAGAACCAGTGTGAACCAGGTGGAGAACCAGGTGTGAACCAGGTGTGAACCAGGTGTGAACCAGATGAAGAACCAGTGTGAACAGGTGTGAACCAGATGAAGAACCAGTGTGAACCAGGTGGAGAACCAGGTGTGAATCAGGTGAAGAACCAGGGTGAACCAGTGTTTTAACCAGGTATGAACCAGATGAAGAACCAGTGTGAACTAGGTGTGAACCAGATGAAGAACCACTGTGAACCAGGTGTGAACCAGGTGAAGAACCACTGTGAACCAGTGTGAACCAGGTGGAGAACCAGGTGTGAATTAGTATGAACCAGGTGGAGAACCAGGTGTGAACCAGGTGAAGAACCAGTGTGAACCAGGTGTGAACCAGATGAAGAACCAGTGTGAACCAGTGTGAACCAGGTGTGAACCAGATGAAGAACCAATGTGAACCAGTGTGAACCAGGTGGAGAACCAGGTGTGAACCAGGTGTGAATGGGTGGAGAACCAGGTGTGATCCAGGTGTGAACCAGGTGTGAATCAGGGTCTGTGCAGGGCAGCCCTCGGGAATGAGACCTTCGGACTGAGTGCAGGAGACATTTCTGCAGGCTGCTCCTGTGGACGCTCGGCTACTCTGTGAGGGGTTGGTGGGCAGCAGGAGAGGGACCTGGTGAATCTCCTTCCTTCCACAGCTGAGAGGTCTTCTCCCACAGCCAAATGCTGGTGCTGGGGAGGACTTTGTCTGGCAAGCGCTCCTGGAGAAACCGAGGTGTGAATACACGCTCCTGTCAGAGCCGAGGAGGCCCCAGAGGCCTGTCTGAGAGGTTTTGCTGAACACGTCCACATCGGTGATGTCAGATGGAATCCTCCTTGGAAACCGCAGGCACCAGCTGACTGTGGAGCCACAAGGCAAGCTCCAGACCCAGGAGGGGCACCCAGGCAGGCACCCCCTTCCACGCAGGGCTCCTGCCATGAGAGCCAGTCATGCCTGAGTGGGCACCTCACTGCAGGATGGTACCGGATCTGCCCCACCAGGAGAGTGTGCTCAGGTGCGGTGCCAGCTGGGTCGACGGGGAGGAAGACAGCACAACCAGCTGTGGATGGTGTTGTTTGCAGCCAGTGCTGGTTCCTTGGTACAGCACCCTGGCATGGGACTCTCTTGAAAAATTGTTGTCAGTTCCATGAGCCTGAACGACCCTGGGGCTCTTTCAGTGGGCACAGAGGCTGCGTCTCCCTGTAACCATGCATCGAACTGTGGGCTCATTTTTGGCAGGGCAGTGTCCTCCAGCGGGGGCAGGAGGAAGAAGCCTCCTTCTCTTGCACTTCGATGCAAGAGAGTCAGCAGTGTCTGGCCCAGCGCCTGTCACGGGAGGGAGTCCTGGCTGTGCGAATGTGCCTTTCTTGGCTGTGACTCCAGGTCCCACTGAGGGGCAGTGACCCTAGTGGCCTCTGACCTCACCTCCTGTGACCTGACCTCACACTCAGATCTTTGTGGGAAAGGAGAATAACTGATGTTGACCTAGACTTGGTGTCACTCGTGTTAGGAAAAGGCAAATCACAGCCCCACCGATGGCTGAGCTGGGGTGGAGGATGGGCCCATGCAGGAAAGACCCTCCTGGCTGGAGCCACAGACCTCTGCCCAGTGGCAGGATGGTGGTGAGGAAGATTCCAACTGACCCGTGAGGTTGACTGTCCCAGGGGCCCCCTGGTCTGGGCCCAGCCTAGCATGGATCCTGAGGCCGCCTCAGGTTTGGGAGTCCACGCAGCTTTGCTCAGTTGACTGTGGTCTGAGGAGGGGCCCAGAGGGCAGGGCTGGGGCCTGAGAGAGTGCTGGGGACAGTGCAGGGTGTGCTTCCCAGATAAGCTGGCTGATCTGCAAAGGCCGGTTGGACTCCCGGGTCTCGACACACTCCAGAATTTGCTCTGGGGATCAACGGGGCAGAGACCTGGTTGTGGGCCCCGGCACTCACACTGACTCCGGCAGGCATGGAGGCTGGTCTTGCTGCTCTTCATGCATGTTCTGGGTGGGGAGGACACAGAATTTGGTGGCTGGAGGCAACTACACAGCCCTGGGATTAAAGCCGGCTCTGTGTCCAGGTGGAGGCTGAAGGCTGGGCCTTTGGGAGGCCAGTGCTCTTGGGGGCCGACTCCCAAGTCATGCTCCCAGCGAAGCAGTATCTCTCAGGGACTGGGTCCAGGCCACGCAGCTCCTGCTCTGGATCAGGTGCTCTCCAGACAGCCAAGCAGCCCAGAGCCATGCTGGGGCAGGGTGGGGCTGGAGGGCAGGGGCTTGAGCGTTCCCACAGTTGACTGACCCACTGCCCCTGTTCGCTGAGCAGCCGGAGCAAGTCACATGCTTCTGGACCAGTTTTTTCGTTAATTGGAGGGTTTCGTGGAGAACAGATAAAAAAAAAAAAATGCATGTGAGAGATGCAGTTCGTAAAATATGCAGCAGAAAGGTGGTTTTTAGGCCCCTTTGCCCTGGGCTCTCCTGCCAAGACCCTGTCTGCACGGAGGCCCCTCGCAGTGCGTCTTGAATCTCATCTGCTCTGCGGAGCCTTGGACTGGAGCTGCACGACCTTCGGAAGCCATCAGCCTCGGGCGTGTGAGGCTGCACCTAAATCATCCGGGGCGGCTCTGTGCGAGCTTTCAAGTCTTCCCGCATAATCAGCTCCTTGTCCCTGGCCTTCCTGCAGAGCCGGCACTTTAACCCTTGCAGTGGGAAAGTGCTGCCTGAAGTCTCACCTTCCGTGCCTGGCAGCCCCTCCTGGCAGCCTGCTCTGCTGGCTCCCGCAGGGCTGGGTGAGGTTCCCACGTGCTGCTCCTCCCTGGTAGTGGGCTCCCAACAGCTTTGGGGCATTGGGGTTCACCCTGGCTTCCCACTTGTTCCAGCTTGTCCTGACCCCCGCACATCTTCACAAAGAGACAGTCCCATTTTTGTGCCCTGGGGACTGTAAAACGGATTTGTATCTGAGAACCTCCTTGATGGTGTCCCAGTGCCCAGAATTCCCCTGCGTGGAGGCGGCTGGTCCTGGTGGGACGGCTTAGTGAGACGCCCAGTTCTGGGGGCCTTGACCAGTTTCTGGTCATCTGTGGCCAAGTGGCCCTTCCACACCCAGGTAGCCAGTGTGTCTCACTAGTTCTGAAAACACGGTGGGGGCCCTTGCAATTCGCCACTTGTGCAAATCCATTCAAGTGATCATTCAAATGATTTAGCACGCACAGGGTCAGCCTTCCCGGAGCAAGTCCTGTTTTTAATGTGCCTGTCTGAGTGACTTCATTAGGTTGCAGTGTTAAAGAGAAGTGTATACTGATGCATAACTTATACAAATGTATGCAAATGATGTGCCTGAAAGAGCCCAGAGTGAAATTCCTTGGAGATTCCCCTGGATTCCTCCGCTGTGTGGATCAGCTGTTGTCATCACAAAGAGCCGCAGCAGACAGCAGGGGCAGGAGTGCCACAGAGGCTAACGGGAGGGGGAGCGGCAGCAACACCCAGGCAGCTCTTCCAGTTGGAGCAGGGTCTCGCCCCGGGCTGGCTGCTCAGTAACGTCCCCCACTGCGCTGGGTTTGCAGCAGCTGCCTGCCGCTCAGAATACAAATCAGCTCTCAACTTTTGAACCCCTTTTGGTAGGAAAAGGAAAAATATCACAAAAAGACGCCAATTCCATGCCGAGTCAAGGGATGGTTTGGTTTCTTTACAGGGAGGGAGATTGGGAGAAGGGCCAGGCGAAGCCACTGGCTCCACTCAGACTAGCCCCTCGGGCGGCCGGGGAGTGCCAGTTGGTGCCAGCACAGCTTGGGGGGCTGCTCTCAGCCACACACGGGGCCAGATGAGGAGTGGTCCCTCCCTGGGGAGAGCAGCAGGGTTTCACTGGATTCTTAAGAGGCTCCATCATCTCTGGCCAAGGCCACGAGAGGCATCTCCCCTTCCCCTTCCTCTGCTGCTCAGCCCCCTTCCAGGCCACAGGGGGCCTTCTGCACCTCCTGCTCCACAGAGCCAGGTGGGATAAGGGGTGGGATCACATGGTGTGAGGTCCAGGAGGAGCAGTGCACCAGCCCTTTCTGCTGCCCGGAAAGGCCGCTTCCTGGGAGGAGGGCACTCATTGGCCTTGGGGCCTCTTGGGTCACCTGGGACCCTGAGAACAGATGCCTGACCTGAATGTGAGAGGCACTTTGTGGGCGGCACTCCTGCCTCCTTCACTGAGGGTCTCTGGGCCTCAGATGGGTCGATGGCCAGTTTGGATGTGAACTGGTGCTGCTGCCCCTTGCCCGTGGTTCCTGAAGTGCACTGCCCTCTTGCCCTGGCTGCGCTGGCACCTTGTGCTGCTCTTGGAGCTGACCTCTGGAGGTACCTGTCGCTCGCTAGACCCAGAGGAGCTGCCAGGTCCTGGTGGAGTCTGGAGTGCCTGCCCAGCTGGGTTAGGCTCCTGCCTCAGACCTCTGCTATGCTGGTGTGTGGCCTGGCAGGGAACGCCTGTCCTGCCCCAGCAGCCCCTTCCTCCTTAGAGTCAGAACCCTCCAGGTCCTCCAAGCCGCCGGCTGGGTTAGACTCCGCTGGGGCCTCTTCCTTCCTTCCTCCCTCTGCTCTGGGTTTGTCTGCCTCTGTGCCCCACATTCCCACACCCACAGATCCCTATGGGACAGAGATTGCTTCCTTTTGTATTTCACAGTAGATGATTCCCACGTGACGTAGACAGTAACCAGCATGTGAGGTTCTGCCCCTTATCTGTGGTCTCACCTTCAAGTTTCTGTTACCCAATGTCAATGGCAGTCTGAAAATATTATGTGGAAATCCAGAAGTAAGCAATTCCTAAATTTTAGGTGCACATTGATCTGAGTAGCAGGATGAAATCTTGATCTGTTCTACTCTGCCCTGCTGGGATGTGGAGCATCGTCTTGTCCTGAGTATCCACTCTCTATACACTACCCACCTGTGAGTCACTTAGTAGCTATTCAATTATCAGAGTAACTGTTGGGAACTGCAGTTCACTGAGCGAGGTTCAAAAGCCTAAGGGCAGGAATGCTGGCAATGTGGATGTTCCACAGAGAAGCTGCAAAATATCTCAGCTTGATAAGGAAAAAGATCATGTGCTGAGGTTGCTAAGGTTTATGGTAACTTGCTGCTATTATCTTACTGTGCCTACCTTATAAATCTAACTTTATCACAGTATGTACATACAGGAAAGTCAGGTGCATCTAGGACTTGGCTTTGTCCTGGGTGGGCACACCAGGGGTCCCTCTCAGGGGCGGAGTCCCTGTATTTGAGTCCCATCCTGTCCTCAGCCTTTCCCGACATGATCTTGGTTCTGCTACGGCCCTCTCAGGGGCTCTCTGTGGTCTAAGAGCCAGGAATGGCCTGCAGGGTCTGAGCCCAGCTCTCTTCCTTCACTCTGCCGACATCGTCCAGCACCTTCCGTGTCCGGGCACTGTGCTGTAACTGATCACGTCTGTCTGCTGCTTGGCCCTCTTCCCAGTGGACACCAGGAGGGCCCTGTGGTTTCTGGCTACCTCCATGGACTGCAGAGGCTCCTGAGGCTGTGCCACGTGGGGGACAGAAGGTGGCCAGCACCACGCAGCCCGGCACAGCCACCTGCCAGCGGGGCCATGAGGACACTGGCTCAGGCAGGCATTGGTCGTGGGAGATGACTCAGCTGGGGTGGCGTCAGACGTGACTCAGACTCTGCTGACATCCGGTGAGCTGGACCCAGCAGCTGCCACAGTGGATGCTGGTGTGTGTCACACGGAAGCCCCTGGTGCAGGGAGGTGACCTGGGCCATCCGGAGACCGAGCGTAGAGACCTGCTGAGAGACACGCGTGTGCAGGGCACAGCTCCCCAGGAGGGGCTGGGAGGCAGGGATGATTAAAAATGGCCCCCTGGCTGGCCTTGGAGGGTGGGCCCTGTGATTGCCCCATTGCGTCCTGAGTTCCAGCACTGAGCAGAGAGCTTTGCAGGGAGGGCGGCAGGGCCAGTCTGCGGGGAGACCACTCAACTGGTCCACTCGCACTCCTGGTCCTGGGGTATGGAGGGCCCTGGACACCGAGGCTGGCAGCTGCTGGCAGACAGGGTCCTCAGAGGAGGCTGCAAGAGGACAGAGAGGAGAGGAGGAAACAGGAGGCCATGAAGAACGTGGCAGGAGGAGAGCCCTGGGTGGGCTGGTGGCGAGCTGTCCTGAGGCGTGGGGAGGTGGCCCGGCCATGGCGGCCCAGCTGAGGATGACCCCGCGGGCAGAGCAGCAGGGTCTGGAGGGGCCCTGCGCCCTGCCTGTGGCCCTGCTCCCACGATGGCTCTGAGCCAGGCACTATCTCCTGCCCATGGGGTGCACTGGAGGCTCCAGGGGACACGCTGTCCACTCCCCAGAGCTTGGGCAGGACCTGACCCAGCCTGGGGGCCACTCTTCCCACTGGGTCCCACCCACGGTGCCTCAGGGACTTCCCAGGGACACTGGCAGCACCCATTCACACTCTCAGGGCCGTTTCCCAGAGAAAGAAGCTCCCCTGGCGGCACCAACATTCTAAGGAAAGGCCACTGTTGGGACATTGGTGACGATGTCTTTGTGGAGTGAGGGTTAGTGAGAGAAATTCTGTGGTGACCCAGAGCCTGGCCTCAGCCTTGCCGTGGACATGTTGAGTGCTGGGTGCTAGGTCTCTACAGCTGTGACGTCTGTCACCGCACACTGGGCAGACCCACCCCAGCAGCCAGGAGCCGCAGGCTGTGAGTGCATGGGACCCTCAGGGAGCCCGGGGCCCTGTGTAGACTGTGGCCCTGGGCTCCTGACGGGCCAGTGGGCTGACCCACTGTCTGCGGCTCTGCTCTGGGTGGGTCTGAGTGCCCGGGGTTCACGTGTTGGAAGGCTGGTCCCGTGTGGTGATGTGAGGGGTGGAGCCTTTAAGAGGCGGGTTAGTGGGGGGTCAGAGGGACCCTGGTCATTTTCTCAGAAGGGCTTCAGGTATTATCGCAGGCCCTAAGCTAGTTCTCTGGAGGAGGTTGTTGCCCCTCCTGACTCACCATGTGATGTCTCCCTCTCAGACTGCTGTCACGAGTGCCATCTGCTAGGGAGTGATGTCACCAAGGGGTCCCTTGCCACAGCTGTGCCTGTTGTTTGGCTGAATATACCTTCCCTTTTGTAAGTCACCTGGCTTCAGGTAGTTCATTATAGTAATGGAAAATGGACTAAGACTCCGACTCCTGGACTAAGCACTAACTATTACTTCTAGTTGGTTGGGCCAACCAGATTCTAATATAAAATTTGAGATTTTATATCAGAGATCTGCAGAGATTCTGATAAACATTGACTATATGCTTAACATATAATAGCCCTTCAAAATAGTGGCTGCCCATCTCCCTGTCCCAGTTAAAAAAAATCTGTCCCCTGAGTTCGAAAGTCAACAAAGGTAGCTTGGTGGAAACAAAAGATGGGCCTAGTCTTTGGGACAATAGAAGGAACACAGCTCAGGGCCAGGTGCCATTCTGAAGTGTCACGTGGCTTTGCTCAGGGGTTGAGAGTCATGGAAGCATTAACCCAATAAGACTGAGCCATCACAGCAAGTGTAGACCTGGAACGATGGCCCAGGGGACGCTGGTTGTGGATGTGGGTTTTCCCTTCCAGTTGCTATAACCAGCTGAATGCTGGTGACCCCAAACAAGATGAGGAAAGTAGCCAGGTTGAGAAGCACGGTTGAGATAAGGTGGAGACGTCAGTCTTGACCCTTCAGAGCTCCGTGTGCCGCTGGCCCCTCGTGCCGAACGGGGACTGGCTGCTTTAGTCCAGCCTGGCAGCTCCAAGTGTGGAAGCCACGAGCCACAGCCCTTGACGTGGTTGTTGGTGCTGCTGTTCTGTGGGCCTGGCCAAGTGACGCCTCTTGCGGGTCTGCTGAGCGTCGGGCCCTGGAAGTACTGGCTGCCCTTTGGTGTCGTGGTGGCTATTGTGACTGCGGCCCCCATCGTGACACTTCCTACTGGCTTTGGTGGGTCTCCCTTTCACCGTCAGCCCTCGACCCCTCCCTGGAGTGCCGCCCCTCTTGTTGCTCTCACGCCTCAGAGTCCTTTCCTAGGGAGCAACCTGTGTCGTTCTGCTGTTCTGCAGGCAGGACCTGGAGCGCCCTGCGCCCGCCGGAGCGTCCCTGGTAACGCGCTTTGTAGGCTCAGCGTGGTGCGGGTTCCCGGTCCCTCCACGCCCCATCGCCTTTGTTGGTAAGAGTCGTGTTCCAGTTCGTTTATTTGACAAGTGTGTCCTGAGCCCCTCTGTGCTCCAGAGACGGTCTAGCGCTGAGAGCACAGGTGTGAACAGAGCACACACCCGGCTCAGGGAGCCACCCGGGAGGGAGGGGAGGATGGGACCGTGAGTGAGGGGCACCGCATGGTGCCTGCGTTGGACAGTGAGGAGTGTGGAGGCGGAGGAGGGAGGCTGTGGAGGGGAACGTGGCTGCGGGGGCCGCCTTGGAGGATGGCCCTGGAGGGACACTACCTTGCAGTGACTGTGCCTTGCTGGTGTCTGAGGACATGGGAGGCACTGCGGCAGGGATGTGCTGTCCTGTGAAGGACTCGGAGCCTGCCTGGCCACAGGAGCGCTAGGCCAGAGGGAAGCCAGCGGGCAATGGCAGGCCAGGTCATGGGCACCTGAGGACCCGAGGGGCAGAGAGCCAGCATGAACAGGGCCATGGCTCCACCTGACTCTTGTTTTATGAGCTGTTATTCAGAGCGATTGACCTTCTGGCTTAGTGGACAGTGCGATTTTGACTCAAGCAGTCTTAACTCAACACCAGCCTCCTGGGGTGCTGCCTCCGGGGACGCAGGGATCCAGGCGTGGCCTGCGCAACCCTGAGGCCGAAGTCCGGGGCCTCAGAGTTCCTGCATGGAGAGATGTGGAGGAGGAGAAATGCTCTCAGTGACACAGGGACCCTGTCCGTTGGCAGGATGTCACAGGCCCAGTGTGACTGCAAGGGAGGCTGAGAAATGCCGTCCTCCCTGGGCCCAGGTGAGGGAGGCACGCCACGAGCTGTTGCCTGACCTGACTCAGCTGCTGCCTTGAGAATCAGAACCCCCAGGTTCCCTTGAGACCACACGCTGGCCAGTGGGTGCCCCTGGCTGTGCTCAAGGACACCGACTCCAAGCCATGGTGAAGAGGCTGGTGGGCCCTCTGAGGTTCCGCCTCACAGATGGAGAAGTGGAAGTCTGAGGAGCCACTGACCTGCCAGAGGCACAGGCAGTGAGGGGCAGGGCCAGGACCGTCCTCGCCCAGCTGGCCTCCCCATCACCTTACTCCTGCAAACCCGGTCAGGTCGATGTCAGCCCCCAGACGTCCCCCAGGGCAGGACCGACAGAAAAGGAGGGCAGGCGTGTGCTGCTCACAAGGGCAGGCGTGGGCCGTTGAAGGGCGTTCAAGGAAGGAAGCTGCAGGCTTCCCTGTAATTCAGGCACGACGTGTTCTTTCTTTACAGGATGACGGTGAAGGTGGGCACTGATTTCTAATGCCCTTACTCAGTGATACGACCACCGTGGCACCGGGCTGTGGCCATTTTCTAAAGAAACCCGTTCACTTGATGTTTGCACGCAGTCACAGGTCTCACCCTGCTGCCGAGTCGGGACCTGGCTGCGCTCCCCTGAGCCTGGGCCCTGCCCTGCGGGTCACCCTGCAGGATTCCAATGGGAATAGACCCACCAGTTTGACCTTTGGGTGCAATGCTCAGGGAGCAATCCGTAAATACCACTTTAGATGACAGAAAGTCTTCCAAAGAGCCAGGACACTCTCAGTACTGGGCTGGTTTAGGGTTGAGAAAGCCCGGGAGCCTGGCCCACATCCCGGGCTTCTCGGGCCTAGTCAGCTTCAGGGCTGTGGGTTGGGGCACCTGCCTCTCAGGTGGGGCCCATCCTGGCTCCTTTCATTGCACTATCAATGGGCACCTTGTTCTGCCTCCAGGGTCCCATCCGTGCCTGTCGTGGAGGCTGGTTACAGTAATGGATGCTGACCCTGCCAGGTAGGCCCTGCCTGGACTCTGGAGTGGGGAAAGAAAGAGACCCACGTTGCCCAAGCAGGTCAGAGGGTTGAGAAAGTAGGGCTTGGAAGAAGGAAGGTCTCAGTAAGACCTTGACCTGGGGTGGTACTCTGGCAAGTCACTTATCTTTTTGAAACTTGGTTTTATGGTATGTTAAATGGGAACAAAAATGTTGGCTTAGTTAGGCAAAACCAGCAGCAGTAAAGTCCTTGGGTTTCACAGATGCACCTCCAGCCAGGGGTCCCCAGCAAGAGCCTGGCTGGGGCTGCCTTCTCTCTCACGGGGACTGAGGACAGGAGCGTCTGCTCTGTGACTCTGCAGCCCTCAGGGTTCCAGGCCCTGCTAGTGGATGGGAAGAAAGACTGTGCAGAGGTCCCTCCCACGTTTTAAACACCCCAGCCTAGAAGGTAGCATGTCAACTCTGTCCACCTGCCATTGGCTGAAATTAATCATATGACCACTTGGGAGCCAGGGGGACCAGAAAATGTCGTCCCGTCGCTGGTGGACAGCAACCCTGCGGCCAACCTCACAGTATGGAAATGAGAGCACACGTTCTGGCAGGCAGGCGCCCGGCCCTGCCATGAGTCGCAGCCTGCAGGGTCGCTGGGAAGCTCCAATGCAGCAGCAAATGCGAGGCCCGACTGTGCAGGGCACGTGGTGAGGTCATCGCTGCACCCACTTACGCCCTAATTCCATCTCCTTATCTACCAATGCTTACTTTAGGATCAACTACCCCAACCTCCTCCAACCTCAGTTTCCTGTTGTGTGAAGATGGGGAGAGCAGCATCTATTTTAAAGGATCAATTTAAGGATTAAATAGCATGATATCTGGAAAGCACCAGCCATAAAGAGGTGAACAGTACATGGCTCTGCTCGTGTGGTCAAGGTCCCAGGGAGGAGCATGCTGGAGCCTCTGCCACACTCTGTGCTGGTCAGCATGGTGGGAGGCCCTGTTTAGGCTGCTGAACTGAGAGGAAGGTCCACTCTTCTGTGTTCTTGCGTTTTAGGCAGGTTTTGTGTCGCTGCGACCAAAAGACCAAAAGGTAAGAGCAACTTACAGGAGGAAAAGTTTATTTTGGCTCATGGTTTCAGAGGTTCAGTTGGTAACTGGCTGACTCCTTAGCTCTTGGGTCCGAGGCAAGGCAGAACCTGGAGGTGGAAGGGTATGGTGGAGGACAGCAGCTGGGGACATGGCAATCGGGAAGCAGAGCGAGCTCCTTCCAAAGGCATGCCCGCAGTCTCATCCACCTGCCCACAGTTACCACCCGGGTGATCCACACCAGTGGTCAGGGTTGCCAAAACTCCGTCATCTCACCTCTGAAAATGCTTGTGTGTCTCACACAGGAGCTGTTGGAGGACAGCTCGTATCTAAACCACAGCAACTCGCTACACCCTCCAGGTAGCTGCACAAAGCTGCTCCCTTGCGTCTGCCTCAGTTTTCAAATCTCTGATGTGGGAAAAACAACAGAAACCAGAGGGGGTTGCTTCTGCCTTTCCCCTAAGCTGGCAGAGCACGCGGCATTATGTTTCTTTGCTGCGAGTCCTCAGGCATGCAGGATCTAGCTGGAATCTGGGTAGAAAAAATAATAATACTAATGGCTGACGCTATTGAAACACTCCATTCTGTAGACGGAGTTAATCCTGCATGCACGGCGCGGAGCGTAAACAGAGGCAGCCTTCACCTCCTTAAACACGAGCCGGTCCCTAATGGGGATTCGCTTCTCCCTCTCCCGTTTCTCATGCCACAGGATCCTCACTAATCCATATGGAGGGCTTGATGGGAATGCTAATGAGGAGAGCGTTGGGATGCGCACACCCCGACTGCGCAGTCCTGCTCAGAAATGCCAGCTGACGCACACGTGTGTCTGGTATCGACCGATGTTCCTGCTCTGATCTGCTGCAGCATTTGCATTTGGAAGCTGGAAAAGGTCTCACCATTTGCGGTTGTGTGGACCAGGAGGCTGTGGCGTGTTCACAGACAATGGATGAACAAATACATAGTGCGTGGCGCCAGCAAGAGTGCTCGGCTGTGCCACGGGATGGACTCTGGCTGGCCCTGAGCCTCTCCAGGCTGTGCTGGGTGACGTCACGTCCCGGGCCCCGGCCTGGCCCTCCTGTAGGCACTCTGTACCCAGGTCTTGTTGAACTCAGGCTCACCGAGTTTGCTCCTGCCGGGGCCTGGCCTGACCACACGTCCCCAGAGTCCTCGGATGTCACCTCCTTCCACCTCCCCCATCCCGGCTCTCCAAGGCCGTGCTTCTCCCCGAACAGCACCAGGCAGCAGCCCTGCAGAGTCGTCTCTGAGCCCCGCCCGCTCCCTGCCGCTGCCTCTGCAGTTTCTCACTCATTTCCACAGTGGCCCTGGGGGACCTCCCAGCTCCTCGAGGAGGCCCTCTGCTCAGAGTGGCCTCACCTTTCAGGGATCTCCCCCAGCAGGGTGCTTGCTGCCCTGCCTTGCACGCCTCCTTCCCTGCCCCCAGTTCCCCTGCCTGCTCCCCTGCCTGCTCACCTCTTCCCCCTTACCTGCCCCTTCAACACTTGTCCCACTACCCACCTGCCCCCTTTCTACCTTCCCATTTGCCTACTTGCCCCCTGCCTACTTGTCCTCTGTTCACCAGCCCATTGACCCCACCTACCTGTCCTGCTGCCCACCTGTCCTCTAACTCTGCCTACCTGTCCTGCTGCTCACCTGTCCTATGCCCCCACCCACCTGTCCTTCTGCTCACCTGTCCTCTGCCCCTGCCCACCTGTCCTGCTACCCACCTGTCCTGCTGCTCACCTGTCCTCTGCCCCCGCCCACCTGTCCTGCTGCTCACCTGTCCTCTAACCCCCACCCACCTGTCCTGCTGCTCACCTGTCCTCTGCGCCTGCCCACCTGTCCCTAGACTCACAGCTGAGTGGAGCCAGCAGCTGGACATAGAGGCCAGCGAGGCACGTGTGTGGTCGGGCCTGGAGGCACAGCACCTCCAGCACTCTGGTGGATGGAGGAGGGGCTCCCAGGCCACGGGCAGCACTGAGCCAGTGGGTGGACCACTGTGGGGACCGAGCAGGCGAGTGAACTAAGGGCTGGACGGAGAGGGCTGCAGAAGGCCCTAGAGCTGGCGGCTGGTGGCTGCAGGCAGGACGGGACCACCACTGCACATGGCCTCTCGAGGGCCAGCAGCTCCACCGTGCTCCTGGCCACACTCTAGTGTGGACGTGGCCTGCAGCCTGCCACTGCAGTTGCCCCAGCAGGCCTTGCTGGGGACCAAGCCCCGGCCTCCTTAAAGGCGGTGTGGTGCTACCTCGTGTTAAAGTACGCCACAGTGTTTCGCTTAGCAAGTCCCCTGCTGGCGAATATTACGGTTCCCCAGAGAGAATCAGCCTTGCTAAGTCGATGGCCCAGACGGCACTGGACGTCCTTGCCTGTGGCGGTGTGAAGCAAGACAGCAATAGAAACCATGCTCCCCGTTTGGGCCCCTGTTCTCCCGGATAGCGGTACCTGGTGCCCTCCTGTGGGGCTGGGCTGTGGAAGGGAGCCGTACTCCCAGCAGCCTCTGGACCACAGAGGACCGGGGCTGTGTTGCCCAGCGCTGCTGCTGGTGGTGTGGCGTCGGGGCACTGGTGGTCTCCATCCTCGGGCGTTTCCAGCTTCCCCTGGGCTTGTTGGCCACAGCTCGTCATGTGTCAAGGGGCCTCCACAGTCACAGCAGAAGCAGCCACAGGAGTGCGTTCTCCGTTCTCTTCCAGCCTCCTGCTCTGCACCGCCTCCCAAAGGTCTCTGGACCGGGGAAGGCTACGTCCAGGGAAGGTAAATTCAAGTGGAGGAGCCTGTGGTTTTCATATGGGGCCGACTGGACTTCCTGTTTTCTGCAGGAAAGGCTTCTTGTGACCTGAGAGTTGCTGGGAAAGTTCCAGAACCTGCCCAGCTGTGACTGAGGGGAGTAGTGGAAAGAACAGCCCTGCAAGAAAGTGGCTTGAAAGAATAGCGTGGCTTCTGCTTGCAGGTCCACAAGCGGGCTAGGCAGACGGGTCGGAACCTGGCGAGTGAGTCAAGCCCCAGCCTGGGAGCAAGCACAGGCACAAGGCTTTCCAGAAAGGCTGCAGAAGCATAGGTCTTCCAGAGGCATCCAACAGAGAACTCGGTCAAGTCGTCTCTGTACATACCTGCCAACCATGGCAGTTGGCCATTAAAACAGAACTTTTGGCTTTTATAGCACTCTTCATTACGGGGGAATCTTTTTGTGTACAGCTATTAAGCATTTGCGCTTCCTGTTTTATGAAGGACAAACCTCAGTAGCTGGTGGAGAGCAGAAGCGATCTATTGGCCAGGGATGCTGGGGCAGGTGGCAGTCAGCGTCAGTATTGCCAACAAGGGCTGCCTGACACGTCTGCGCACTTACGTGTCAGGACACAGAGCTCCCTGACCGTGGGCCAGACAAGCATAACACACGGTCCTGACCTGCACCATCCTGGGCACCATGGTCAGCCAGGGACTTCAGGGACAGATGGTGCCCCAGACAGCTTTCCCCAGTGGCGATGGTGGTCCTGTGTTCAATTCCAGAACAGGCCGAGTTGACTCTGCGGGGAGCTGAGGTCCCGGACAGAGGGAGGTTTTGGTTCAGTTTAAGAACGAGTCCTGTCTGATGGGAGCGCTGTGGTACAGGCTGAGGGGGAAACAGCAGGAGAGCAGGAACACCTGCCGGTGTCTCTGGCAGGAGGATCAGCACGGGACGTGGCTTATGTAGTTCCGCAGCAAGCTCCTGGGGAGGAGGCTGGGAGCACCCGACCTCCGCTGAGCCAGGTGTGTGAACCAAGGGAGAGGCTCTTTGGAGATGAGAGGCTGTTGAATTTCAGGGAAGCCACTGCCTGGTGACAGAGAACCCTGGGTGGGCAATTTTTACAAAATTCCTGGAAGCCTCTGGAGAAGTCCTGTGGCGAATGTGTGCCTGCCCACGATTGTCGCTGGAGCAAGTTCTGCCGCTGCATTTCTGTCTTCCAAGCTTGACTGGATGCCTCTGTTGGATCTCTGGGTGTGAGGGAGATGGGAAGCCTGGAGGGTGGGTGCCTGTCACCAACAGGCAGCGTGCAGCACTCTTCTGTGGTTTGGGGCGTTTCCAGGAAGACCTGGTGTGCCGAGCGACACATCAGAGAACTCAGAAGAGCCTGTTGGCCCCAGTGCTTCCTGGCAGCGTGAAGTTTGCTCAGAGATTTTCGGGATGCTGGGAGGTGATGTGGGTGTGGCAGGTGTGGCAGGAGAGCTTTCAGAGATTCCTCCAGCTGCAGCAGAGAAGTCGGCTGTGAGTAGGTCAGGAGGAACCTGGGAGCTGGGTGCTGGCAGAAGACAAGGAGACCGGCTCGCAGCAGGGGGACGGGTGGGCTCCGCAGGTGCGTTCCAGCCTGGCTTCCAGGACGCGGCCATCCGATCAGCAGACGGGCAGGGCTACTGTGAGGAAGGCAGAGGTGGCCCTGGAACCCTGGCTCCTGGCTCCTGGCAGCTTTGGTGGGCAAGACCCACATGTGCTCGGGGTTCATGCTGCTCAAATGTCCGTGGGATGCTCTGGGGCGGGGTGCCTCTGGCAAGGCCATGGGTCTGCAGCTCCAGGCCCTGGTGGGACCGTGGAGGGGGTCATCCCTGCAGGGCGTAGAGCTGACTGGTACCTAGAGCAGACCCGGTCAACAGGGCGGGCACGCAGAAGGCCCCGCCTGCGGTGGAGTTCACTGTGTGGGAGCCAGAGAGGCCCTCGGGGAGCGGCTGGGCACAGCAAGAGGGGGCTCTGTCCCCAGGAGTGCACAGTCTCCAGCCTCTTCCCCATGCCTCACCATCTGCAGAGCACGGGCACACACGCTGTCCCCAAGGGCTCAGGAAGCTGTGTTCATAGGTGGGGCAACTGAGGCCCAAAGAAGTCTAGGTCAGGCACCAGCAAACGGCAGGGGTCCTTCCCCGCTCCCCGAGTCGTCCTCTGGGCCTCACAGTCACGGGCTTAGGTGGCTCCAGCATGCCACACCGCCCAGAGGCTTTGTTCAAGTACTTTGCAAATAGTGACAACGGCTGGGCGTGGTGGCACACACGGCTAATCCAGCGGCCCAGGAGGCTGAGGCAGGAGGATCCATAGTTCAAGACCAGCCTCGGCAGTTTAGTGAGGCCCTAAGCAGGTGAGGCCCTAAGCAGGTGTGACCCTAGTGAGACGCTGTCTCTAAATAAAATACAGAAAAGGTCTGGGCTTTGGCTCAGTAGTTAAGTGACCCTAGGTTCAATCCCTGGTACCAAAAAAAAAAAAAAAAAAAAAAAAAAAAAAAGTGACAATAACACGGAAATTACTTTGAGGTAGAGGCATCTGCAGCTATGCTGGTGTTCACAGGTTGGAAGTTGAGTGTGCCCATAGGTAATTACAGCAAATTTTAGCAACAACACGAACTATATTTTGGGAATAATTGGAAATTGATTTTTCTGTGTGGAGACAGGGAACACTGAGAATCACCATAGCTGAGACTTCCTGCAAAGAGGGCAAGTGGCCTTCTTAAGTTCTCAAAGGCACGGTGTGGCTGAGCCCAAAGAGCACTGTGGCGGGCGTGCTCGGTGAGGTGGAATTAAGCCGTGGCTCTGGGGTCTCGGAACTCGCTCTTGCCCGCCTCCTGGTGCCCATCCCCACCCTTTAGCCTCTTGCCAGCTGTGGGTGCTGCTTGGTTGACGTTCTCACCCTCTGCACTCCACGGGTCCCCTGTGGCTGGGGTGCTGGGGGTCAGCACGGCCTTACCCGGCTGGCTGTCCTCGTGAGGGCTGGATTGTGAGTGGCGTGAGCCATGGCTGTCTGCCCTCCATTGCTTGTTCAGCAGGAGGACCCAGACAGGCCACTGCACCAGGAACAGGGCAGCGGGCAGGGAGACACCCTGAGCCAGGCTTGCCCAGGCCCCAGCTGCCATGGTTTCCCACGGGTGCTCACCTGCTGTGCTTTGGGGACAGAGCCCAGGACTGGGAGGGGTGAGGTGGTCAGCTCAAGGCACACATGTGCCCAGCTATGAAGGCGAGCTTGCCGTCCCTCTGTGCTTGGGCTCCTTGGCTGTCCTCTGAAATGTGGTGCCTGCACCCCCTCCACCCCATTTACGTCACATCCACTCTTGGTAATCCAGAGATCAGCACATGGGTAACAGAGTCAGACTGATTCCAAGCCCTGCTCAGCCTTCTCTGGGCTGGACGTTCCTCTTAGAGTTCATCATCGCCAGCTACACACTCACTCTTCCTGAGATCTCCTTCGACATTCATAGAAAATGACAGATTTTCTAAAATCCTTTCTTTACAAAGAATTCTTTCATTCTTTGTGTATACTACGGTCTGATTCTAAATTTAATTCACTTATTGGTCCATTTGCCCATTCTTTGTTTCATTTATCCAGCATTCCATTGTCTAAAGACTTTGGGGGCCCTGTTATGTGTCAGGTGCTGGGAACGCCATGTGAGAAACTCAGCAGTGGCCTCTGGAGAGGTTCTGCAGCTGGGAAGGCAGGGATGACATGGGCCATGCTCAGTAGCGGGTACTGCTAAGCTGCGTGGCCTTCTGAGGGCTGGGGAAGTAACGGCCAGAGGGCAGAATGAGAGAAAAGACCAGAAGGAGGTGCCCAGGGCCCCACTCCAGGTGGCCGTGGGACATTCTTTTCTCTGGTGTCCATGTCCTGCATCCATGGGTCTTGCATTTGTGAATTCAATCAACCACAGATTGAAGATGTTTGGTTAAAAAAAAAAAGTGCATCCTTGCCAAACGTTTACATGCAGACTTTCTCCTGCCATTTTTCCTAATCAATATAGCCCAACAGCTCTGCATGCAGCCTTGCCTTCTACCGGGGACTCCAAGTCGCCTGGAGGTGGGTCTGTCGTGGAGGAGAGCGCAGGTCAGATCACACACCAAGGCTTTTGTATGAGGCTGAAGGACCTGCAGATTTGGGCACTGGGGGGGGGGGGGGGGGGGTTTCCTGGAACCAGCCTCTGAGGATGGGCAATGGTAGAGGATGGAAGAGTATCTATGGGGTTTGTTCCTTGCCTTGGTTCCAGGCCTCCTGTGAGGGTCTGGACACAGGGCAACGATCCTGTTCCAGTCCCGAGCCCAGTCTTGACCCTGACCACTGCCCAGGTCCCCTGTCCTGCTGTGAGAGAGCAGACAGGCCTGCCAGAACAAAGCACTCACCTGGGGGCTCGAAGCAGCTGGCCTTGGTTCTTTCCCAGTCCTGGGGGCAGGAAGCCTCCGTCCAAGAGTCCACGGTGACTCTCCCTCTAGGGACCCTTCACTGCTGGCCCAGTGTCAGGGGCCCCAGGAATTCCCGGGCTGTGGCAGCGTCTCTCTGGTCCTGCTGTGCCTCCCCTGCGTCCTCACAGCGCATGTGCCCGTGTCTCCTACAAGGACACCAGGCCTCCTGGAGGAGGCTCTGCCCCAATGACCTTGATTCCACCAGTGGCACCTGCCAAGGCCTTATTTCAAACACTGTCATGTTGGCTGGGACCAGGGCCAGGACTTCAGCACGTCCTTTCACAGCTGAAGCATGGCCGCTGTCCCCCGGGTTCAAGGAGAACAGGGCCACCCTGTGTGAACCCAGCCTGCCTGAGCTGCCAGCAGCCGGGCTCACTCTGCACACTCCACTCCTGAGCTCCCAATACTGTGGCCATAGAAGGGGTGGGGCGAGGCTGAAAACCCAAGGAGCCAGCCTCCGGAGGCCTGTAGCAGCCTGGCAGTACTGCAAGGTCATTCTGTGGCACCTCAGCAGGTCACACCACAGGTAGCCCAGTCAGTAGGAGGTTGTCCATGTCGGTAGAAGGCACAGGACCCTCATGTGTCTGCAGAGTGGGGTGTGGCCTTCCAGCCTCCAGTGCAGGGAGGTGTGTAGGTGGAGGGAGCCTTGGAGCAGCTGGTACTCAGGTGGTCAGGAGCACCTGAGCAAGCCGGTGGGGTGGGGGGGCTCCCAGGTTTACAGTAGTAAGTGCTGCTGGGAAAGGCGGCCTGGCCTTCAAAGGGGTCACTGCCCCTCTAGCAGAATGAGGTTGGTCTGGGGAGTGACTGGAGGGAAGCTGCCCCTTCCAGTTCCTTCTGCACTAGATAATGATGGCAATTTTGCCTTTGAGACTGTGAAGCTCTCACACAAATGAAAGTCTTACTGCCGGTAAAAGCTTGGCTCTTACAATGCAGGTCCTCTGTGCGGGTAGAGCAGCTGTTAGCAGTGCTTTAGGTGGATTGACAGAGCCCTGGGGAGTGGGGAGGGCGGCAGGCTTATGTGGGGAAGGAAGGGGACATAGGTCCCAAACCACATTGACTGCATGATTCTGTCCAGAGCGGCCCTGACTATCTCCAAATCCCCCTCAAAACAACAAAGGGTGACGTCCGTGTCTGTGGATCACAGAAATCCTTACACTTAGCAAGGACCCTTGAGCGCCTGCTGCTGTGTGCTGGACCTCCTGGTGCAGAGTGAGAGGTGCAGGCAGGGGTGGGGACCCACAGGAGGGACACAATTCCCAGCCCCGGCCACCTGGAGCTGGCAGCCAAGCTGGCCACAGCATGCTTGGGGTGGGGGTAAGTGGGGGTCCCCAAATCCTTCCAAGAGCATCGAGGAGCCTGGGTGGACAGCGAGGGTGAGTGTGATTAGGGCGGCGGCAGCAGGATAGTACAGAATGTGCTCCTGCCACAGGCCCAGGCACACAGGGGACACTCGGGCAGGACCTCTTCCATGGCCAGGCAACCAGGGTCGGGGGCAGGTTCACGGGCAGCGGGTGCCAAGGCCCTGTGTGCACACGTTCTGACCTCCTCCCGGGTGGCTGGAGCCACCGAGGCATCTGGTGCTTTCTGGGCTCAGACTGCTGTCACTGCTTGCTCTGAACACAAGCGCTCGGGGTGTCAGACTCTGGAGCTGGCAGGGCTGCCTCCCGGAGCAGGGACAGGCTGCCAGGAGAGCCCTGGGGACTGATTCTGTCAGAATGTCTGAGACGTTCCCGGAAGAGCAGCAGAGCCGGCTGTGGGGGTGGAGGTGGGACGGGGCGCTGGGCTGGTGCAGGGGCTGCCGGCCGGGGCCCGAGGTGTTCCACCTGCCCAGCCCTACAGCAGGGCAGGTATTGGCCCACCTGAGGGTCACGAGGGTTTCCTTGCCTGCAAAGGTGGGGCTGCCCCGGACTACCTCCCTCTGTAGCCCTGGCAAGCGAGGGCTTGGCCACACTTCCACTTTGGACACCCTTGCACTGCGCTCTGAGCTCGCTTGGGGGTCAGAAGTGCTCTAAAGGGGAATGTGAAGGACATCTGGTGACCAAGTATGGAGGGGTGGACATACTGCCTGCTCTGGGGCTGCTGGAACCTCAGGGAGGGTGCAGGGCCGCACTGAGGAGGAACATGGGGCTGGGGAGCTCCGCCCGGGAGCCCGGCCTGGCTCCCATGCCAGCAGCAAGCCCCTCCCTGTCGCCTCACCGTGGTTCTTCAGCTGGCAGGAGGGGCATTGCCAGCAAGCCAGCATGGATCTTGATCCTGGTGGTGGGGATTGACCTTTCCATCACTCGGGAGCCATTGTGAGTGGCTGCCCACGCGGCGTGCCCGTGCTCAGGCACAGGGCCCCCGGAGGCTGCAGAACTCCTGCAGGCCATGGGTGGGTGTGTGAGCAGGGCGCCCTGGCTGCCAGCCTGGACAGTCCTGGACAGGCCTGCTGCTCAAGGGCCATCAGCAGCTGTCCTTTGTTCACTTCCAGAAGTGTCCTGCCTGCGGATATAAATTAAATGTCTGGTTGACACAAGGCACGTGGAGAGAAAGGGGCTGGGACTGTCTAGGGGCACTGACCTTCCCACAGCAGAGGGGCCGGGAGAGTTTACAGCAGGGGGTAAAAATAAAGAGGCGAGTGGGAGGGAGGGAGGACGGCACAGTCAGGAAGGAGCCTCTGGGCTGCGGCAGAGGACGGCTGCTGGTCTGGGCCGGTGATGGAGGCCAGGTGGGGCAGAGGGAGGCAGGACCTGTGCACATCCAGGCCCACGCCCCACCTGTGTACGTGGAGGTCATGTGGCCTCCTGGTTCATCAGGTGCAAAGACGATTGACTGCTGATCGTGGCAAAGCTTGCCCACCCTGGGTAGGGTAGGTTTGCAGAAGGTGCCCTGCCTGGAGGGGTTGGCCCTTGGTGACTTCCAAAGGCCCCCCCGACCCTCTTCCTCTGGACTCCCCTCTGCTCAGGGGCCCTCTGCTTGCCCACCCCCACTCCAGGTCTGGGCTTAGACCCGGTGATTTGTCCCTGTGGCCAGTTTCTCTCTCACCTAACTGACGCTCCAATCTCTCTTCCTCCGCTCTGCTGCCTCCTGAGCTTCCCTGGCCTTGAGACCAGGATCACAGGGGCCAGGAAAGAAGTAGCATCCTTGGTGGTAGGTGGTGGGACACGAGGGTGGCAGTGTGGTTTACAACTTTAAAGAGCACAGTGGTGACAGCACCACACCCAGCTCCTCCAGAAAACAGGTGACTGGTATGGTGTGTGTGTGCACATGCACACTGTGTGTGCACGGTTGCTGCAGTGTGTGGGCTGTGCACGTGTGTGTGTGTGTACATATGCATGTTCATACCTGTGTGGTGTGCATGTATGTGATGTGTGCACATGTGTGTGCTGTGTTGCAGTGTGTGTGTGCATGAGCACACACCAATGGGCAGCTGTGGTCAGCACAGCAGGATCATCTGGGCTCGGAGGCTGATGTGTCCCCGGCTAGCACCTGGTGACCTCCCTCTCCTGTCCCAGTTACAGCACAGCCGCCTGTCCCCAGGTGCACAGGGGCTTGGGCACTCTGAAGTCCCTCTGCAGGTGGTCGCCCAGGCCTGCCTTCTGAGTGTGACTGCAGGGAAGTGACCTTGGCTTCCACGCGGGGGTCCTGATTTCTGGAGTGGGACGTGGGGCGTCTCTGTGGGTGCCGTTAGCGTGGGGGCCGTGTGGGAGCTCCCCGTCTGTCACGAGCAGAGTGCTCAGCCGGCGTTTTCCTAGGCCATAAATTGTCAGTGGCAAATAGGATTTGCAAACAGGCATCAAGGGAGTTGGGGCGAGTCTCGCGGGTGTCACTGGAGGGTTGTGAGTGATGGCAGAGCCGTTACCGGCAGGTTTATGGAGGCGTGGGGGGCGGTGTGGAGTGTCCGGGTGCCCTCCCTGGTTGCTCGCAGCACCTCCGGCCGGGTCAGCCCCTGTGCTGCGCCTTCCCTCAGGGAGACGCCTGCGGGCAGAGGCGGGGCCTGCTTCCCGGGCTGCTCCTGGTTCGCAGTGTCCTTGGTGCTCAGGTGGAGCCAGCTGTCTCTGCTGGAGGACACGTGCGGAGCTCGCGCGGCTCTCTGGACACAGCAGACAGAGTTCTGCGCCTCACTGGCTTGTTTGGAGCTGAGTATCTGGTTTGGGCAGTTGCTCAGAGCTTCCCCCAAGCTGGAGACTGTGCAGTTCACAGAGAAACCTCTCCTGGGAGGGCCGGTCCTCGCACTGGGTACTCCAGCCTCAGGGCCAGGAGGAAAGGCCGCTGGACCGTGCTCAGTGGGGGGACATGAGGAGCGGAGCGGGTGGCGGGCCTTTCAGCATGTGGAGCCTTACCTGGGCCATGGCAAGGGTGGTGGGCCCGGCAGAGGCCTTGTGAGGGCCAAATGCCACCGCAGATGCCAAGGACCTGGCATGTCGTAAGCAGCCTGTGCCTGGTGCAGGAGGTGGGCAGGGAGGCAGCGAGGGCAGAGCTACCTGCAAGGGCCTGCCAGGCCGTGCTGAGTCAAACACCTGCCTTGGGGACACCTTCCTGGAAGACAAGCCTGGCTGCTGGAGATGTGTGGGGTGGAATTGTGGCTTGGCTGGGCCTTTGTCACACCGTGCGTTGGGCTCTCTGCTTGTCTGCCTTCCGGGCCTGGTCGTGGCCCAGGGCCTCCTGTGGCCTCACCTGCCTCACCTGTGACTCTTGCTCTCGTGGCTTTTCTGCAGGTGCCCCAGCGGGCACCCAGTCCGCTGTGGGAAGGAGCGGCCAGGCCGGTGTGCTGGAGGTGGGGACACAGGTGTGTCTTCATTCGGCCCGGGTCTCACGTCCCTCGACTTGGCCGCCACTGGTAAGGTTTCCGATGCTTCTTTCTCCTCAGAAATCCTCTGCACAGCGAGGAGATGAGCAGGGCCCTTTCCCAGTGCACGTGTCCCCAGAGGTTCCGTATGGTACCTCTGTGCTTCAGCGGGGAGGAGAGGAGAGCATCCCAAAGTCGTCTCACTCACGGTGTCTGGGGCCACAACGTTGGAGCAGAGACTCCAGCTCAGACTGTGCCCGGAAGGTGGGCAGGGGACGTGGCCCTGGACCTGGGCCCAGAGGAGGAGGCCATGGGAGCTGAGCTCAGCCTTTCCGTGCGTGTGGCAAGGACAGGTGACCTCAGAGACCTCCCTGGGGACTGTTCCATCTCTAGCCAGCCACTTCCTGACAGGTGGGCTCCAGAATGGCCTCTGGTCTGAGGAGGCTTAGAGCCCCACCCACATGAGGAAACTGAGGCCCAGAGGAGACCTCCAAGCCCCTGTGTAGCGCAGACCAGATGCTGGAAGAGTTGGCACGGCGTCTGTCTGTGGGGCAGAGACGACAGGCAACACAATTCTATTCCTGAAATCTTCTTTCACCTGCTGAGAGATGTTCCAGAAAACTCTGGGCCTCTGTTTGTCCCCTTGAAGTGTGGAAGTAATGCCTTTGCCTCTTGGGTGATTTTGGCTGAAGATCAGCCGCACTGAGGAGCAGCTGCGGTTGCCTGAGCAGGTCGTAAAGGCATCTCACAGGCGGGGCGTTTGCTGCAGCGCAGGCTTCCGTCTTCTCACTTGGATGAGGGCTGGGTCCTGGGACACCCTCTTGGCCTGGACCAGAGTGCCTGTCACAGGATCAGCCTGCCCCAGCATGCCACCACCCAATCCACAAACACTGCCCCAATGCAGGCAAGAACACATGAGTGCTCAAGCTTGTGCACACCATCCATGCACACATGTTGGTTCATGTGTGTACCAACGTGTGAGTACATGGACACACCCTGCACAGCACATGCCCACACATACATGTGCACACAGAAAATGCATGCATTCATGCATGTGCTGGTACACAGACAGCCACACCTACCCACCCGCATGTACACTGGGATTCCCTTGGCACGTGCAGAGGGACACAGATTTCCTTGTACAAATGAAGCCCCCAAATCCTGTTGAAGATGAGGCTAGTCCTGTGCTCAGCACAACTGCTTACCTCTCTAGGACCCTGCATCCAGCGTACAGAACAGCAATTGGACACAGCGAGGTTTGTGTCCATCAGGGTCCTGGAGCATACAGGGGCAAACTCAAACTGGCTTCCGGGGGTCCACATCAGTGTGGCGGTCTCCTGACCAAGGAGGGGGTGCTGAGTCGGACACAGACTGCTGTGGGGCTGGGCCTCACGCCCCAAGCCTGAGATGTGCTCGAGTCCGCTGTCACCAGAGGTGGCAGGTGCTGGCTGGAGACCTGGGCCAGGGCCCTGGGGGAGCTCTTGGCCCCCACCACCCTGCCAGCAGGAGTGTAGGCAGCCACCCCCACCCCAGGCCTGCTGGCTTGGCGTTACCTTGGATTCCTGCCCTTCAGTGCCAGCTGCCACCATTCAGACAGGACAAGGGAGAGAAAAGGAGGTTACAAGGAACGGAGGAAGGGGACTCTCCAGAGGCCACTCTCTGGAGCCACTCAGGAAGGCAGTGGGAAGACTTGACAGGAGGTGACCCCCGCTGAGCCCTGCTGGGAGGCGTCTTGGCTGGGCTGGCTCTGCCAGTGGCACCCTCGGCAGGCTGGTGGTGTGCCCATGTGTGCATTGTGCCCAGACATGTGGAGACAGCGGTGGAGAGAGCTTCACAGTGTCAAGGAGCGTGTCCTGGGTGTGCACACGTGTGGACTGAGGCTTCAGGGGGCAGGGACACGACAGGGGTGGCTCGGTGCTGACACTCGTCTCCTTCCCACCTCCTGTGGTGAACCTGCGCTGTGGGGCACCTGGGGACATCCCTGCCACGCCCTCTAAACAAGAGACCGCGCCTCTGGCAGAGGTCGGCTCCACTCTCCCAGGAGAACTGGCTGGGCTGTCTTCTGTGGTAGTTTTAGGCATTTTCAAGTAGAAGAGGGACGGGGTCCTAATTGGCTGGTGGCCCGCCCTGGACCGCCAGGGCTGCACCAGCGGGAGGAGGGGAGGAGGGTGAGCAGCCCTGACCTGCCCCACACCAGGGATGAGGTAAGCACGCTCCTGGCGTATTCATGGGTTTAGAATGTCATGTTTTATTTGTGGCCAAGGCAGGACCTGGCCGATGCTGAAGGCCCAGAGGCTGAGAGGGGCTCGGGCCTGTGCCGGGCCCGCCCGGGTCTCCCCTGTTGCCTCTTTCCACCCTTCCTGTCCGGCTCGTCCAGGCTCACCTGCTGCTTGCCTTGCTTCCTTCAAGGAGGGCAGGCACCACGGCACCTCCGCACTTCCAGGGAAGGTAAAGGACTCGCTGCGTTTCCCTGTGCAGGGCCAGGCCTGCGTCCTGAGTGAGGAAGGTGGTGTCTCCTGGAAACTTCTGACCAGGTGAGCCATGCTGGGCTGGGGTACTTGCTGAGACCCCTGAGGCATGGCCTGTGGTGAGGGCCCAGGGTCCACGTGGCACTCTGGAAGTGCCCCAATGGACGAAGGCTTTGCTCTGTGTGGCTGGGCCTGAGGGAAATGTTGTGGTAACGCATTTGCTTCCCCCGTTGTGGTTCAGATGTGAGGTGTCCCGGGAAGCTCATGCCTGAGACAGTGCAGGAGACTCAGAGTGAAGGGACTGGGTCGTGAGAGCTGAATCCCTCTGTGGATCAATCCCTGGCGGGATTGACTGATGGCAACCGCAGGTGGGAGCGTGTGGCTGGAGGGTGGGCCGCGGGGGCATGTTTGGGTGTGTATTTGGTGAGCTAAGCCCAGGATCTCTGCTTCCTGGTGTGACACCCGAGCCACTTCCCACCACCGCTCTTGGCCCTGATGTCCTGCCTCACTTGAACGCTGGGGAATGGAGCCGCTGTCTGGACTGAGACCTCCGAAGCTGTCAGCCTCCAGATAGACTTCTCCTCCTCTAATGGTGCCTGTCAGGATTTCTGCTCACAGAGAGGAAAAGCTGACGAGAACACCCCTGTGCACGGTGCAGGGGCCACGCTGGCCTCTGGGCAGATCTGAAGAACGGTTTCCAGCTAAGGCATGGAGGGGCCCACCCTGAGTGTGAAAGTGTTTTACTGTCTCTGAAGTTTCCAAACCAGTATATTCCATTGACTTTTTATGGGAAGACTAGGGAACAGAGAGGGTTCCCTTATTCTAAGACCCGAAGCCACATCTACAAAAGCAGAGGCCACATCTACATAAAACCGAGGCCTTATCCACATACACCTGAGGACGCAGCTACATAGATCTGGAGACACATCCACATAAGTGGTGTGTTTCCCTGGGGCAGAGCCCTTGCGGGCAGGAGTGACTCTTGGCAGGTTCTCATTGGCCTGAGATTTCTTATGTATGTTCTTTTTAAAAGATATTTCTATTTTTTTTGTTCTAATTTGTTGTGCGTGACAGTAGAATGTATTTATACATTTTGATAGATCATACATAAATGGAGGGTAATCTCTCATTTTTCTGATTATACATGTTGCAGGATCACACTGGTCATGCAGTCACACATGTACATGAGGTGATAATGTCTGTTCACTCTATTATTCCTTCCCTCATACCCCCTCCCCTCCCTTCACTCCCCTCTACCTAATATAAAGTAACTTAAGTAGAGGATCCAGGATAGCAATGACCAGACTTCAAGCTTTCCCAAAAGCTCAGGAAGACATCTGTCTCCCTCCTTCCACTGTTGGTATTAAATAGTCCACTTCCAAATTATATTATGAACTTTAGGGAACTTAGTTCTCTAAATACTGCTTTTATGAAAACATTAAAACAACTGTCCTAGACCCATATTGCTGCTAGAACAAAACATCTTGACTAGGTAATTTATAACTAATAGAAATTTATTTCTCATACTTATGAAGGCTAGGAAATCCAAACTCAAGATGCCAACAGATCCAGTGTCTGGTGAGGGCCGCTGTCTGCCTCCAAGATGGCGCCTCGTTGCTGTGTCCTCACATGACAGAAGATGGAATCACAGATTGGATGAGCAAAGGCTGTGCCCTCACCTGGCAGAGGACATGGAAGAAGCAGAACTCTTTATAAAGCCTCCTTCATAAGGACATCCATCCAATTCAGGTGGGCGGAACCCTCATGGAACCTCCTTCCAAAGTACCCCTGTGTCGTACCAGGTATTGAACTCAGGGGCGCTCCATCACTGAGCCACATCCCAGCCCTATTGTACTTAGAGACAGAGTCTCACTGAGTTGCTTAGCACCTTGCTTTTGCTGAGACTGGCTTTGAACTTGCGATCCTCCTGCCTCAGCCTCCAGAGCCGCTGGGATTGCAGGCATGTGCCACCATAGCCAGAACCCCGTCTCTTGATACCATCCCTTGGGGTTTAAGTTCAAGACTGTGTTTTGGAGGAATACATCCATTCATTCTGTAGCACCCTGCCCCTGCTTCTCCATGCTGGACTCTTGTTCTTCATTCCATCCTGACAGCTCAAATCATCCAGATCATTCCAGCACCGACTCCAAAGCCTAAAGTCCAGCGTCTTGTCTAATCAAATACAGGTGAGTCCAACGTGCTTCGTCCTGGGAGACTCCCCTCCAGCTGGCCATATCAAGCACGCTGTGTGCTGCTGGTCACAATGGCGGGCTAGGCAGGGGCTAGACATCCCCATTCCAAAGCCAGGAGCAGGAAGGAAGGAATGACAGGTCTCCAGCCCAGGGTCATGAAGAACTTTTTGACTCAAAGCTCTGTCCTCTGGGCACAGGAGGTGGGAGGTCCCATGCCCAAAGCTTTGCCATGCAGGTGTTGGGCCCCAAGGTTCCCCGGGCCCATGAGCCCACCTGGCTGTCCTAGTGGGGCTTCTTCAGTGGCCCCATCCCTGTGGTGGTCTCTGCCAGGGTCCTGGAGCCTCTGAGGCTTGCTTTGAGATTGGGTAGAGGCACACTTGCTCCTGCAGCCCCTCTGCCCAAAGTGCTCACCACGACTGCCCGCCAGAGCTGCGTCTGGGGCAGCCGAGGTGCTCGTGAGGAGTGAGGCATGTGGGGCAGTTGGGGCCCCTCCTTTGGGGTGGTCCTGCCCCCCAGGCCTTGCATTCTGCGTCTGTGATGAGGAGGGCAGCCACAGTAGGTTCTGAAGTGCCTCGGAGGCCCATCTTGCCTTGTCTTGGACAATAATTCCTGGTTTCTTTTCAGGAGGCCAGTCTGTACTGATCTCCCCATAACATGGCCACACCACACTCTGTATCTCCTGAACAGGCTTCCTCCTCTTCCCTTGGATGGGCTGAGGATTTTCTCCACTTTAGAGTTCTGCCTCCCTTTTGATTGACAGTTCCATCTCTAGGGCATTTCCGTCTTCTACCATTTCACTGCAGGCCGTCAAGAGGCCCTCCTTCAACACTCTGCCTGGAAATTGCTTCGGCCGATACTCAATTAGCAGTCTCAGGTTCTACCTGTCACACAGCACTGTGACACCAGCACAGTGCCGCTCCGTGTTGGCCATCTTATAGAGGATCACCTGTCCTCCTTCGTCCGCTAGCATGTTTCCATTTCCACTGAGACCTCGTGGGAACAGCCTCTCCACCGGCACCTCGCCTTCTGTTCACGACCCCAGGGAGCCTGGGTTTCCTCCACAGCTCTCCTCCACTCCTGCACCCTCACCGGAAGTGCCTTTAATGGTCTAGACATGACCTAGAATGCATCTCCAGTGTCTTCCACTCTCCAAGCCACCAAGTTCCAAAGCTGCTTCCATACTTCTAAATATTTGCTATAGCAGGACCCCACTCTTGGCAAATGTGTTAGTTTTGTGTCACTGTGACCAAAGGACCTGACAAGAACAACATAGAGGAGGAAAAGTTATTTGGTTCACGGTGGTTCAGAGGTTCAGTCCATGGTTGGCTGAGTCCATTATTGCTCTAAGCCAGACAGAACATCATTGCAGAAAGATGTGGTAGAGGACTGCTGCTCTGTGCAGGGCAGCAGGAAGCAGAGAACGAAGGGGGAAGGGGCTGCCAGCAAGACACACCCTCCCAGGGCACAGACCCTGAGACCCAGCTTTCCAGCAACCCCTCACCTGCCTACAGTTGCCACCCAGTTAGTCCATTCGAAGCAGGCTGAACTGAGAGGTCACTCGCAACCCAATCATTTTACCTCTAATATTCCTGCATTAACAGAGGTGCTCTGGGGGACACCTCAATCCAAACTACAACAGTACCAAATTTCTGTCCTATTTTGTGTGGGTTGCTATAACAAACTGCCATTGGTTGTGTGACTTATAAACAATGAAGTCTTTTTCGTGTGTTTCTGAAGGCTGGAAAATTTGGGATCAAGGGACATTGGAGATTCTGGTGAGGTCCCGTTGTCTGCTTCACAGATGGCAGCTCTCCTTGTGTTAGCAGGGCTGAAGGAGCTTTCTTGGGTCTCCTTTGGAAGGGCACTAGTCCCATTCACGAGGGCTCTGTTCTCATGACCTAAGCCGCTTCTGGAGGCCCCTCTGAACACCACTTCCATTGGGCTGGGACTGCAGCGCGGGGAGTTTCAAGTTGGTGAAAATGGTGAGTTTGGTTTGGGTTTGGTTTTTTCTCTTCTGCAACGTACCTGTGCCTCCAGGTGCATTTTGCTGATGGTCCTGCTTACAGACGAAACCATTTTTGGAGGAATGGGTCTGACTTATGCTGTGGGTGTCCTGTGCGCATCTCCTCTCTGCAGCTGAGCTGCTGGGGAGGCCAGGAGCTGGCTGTGGAGTTGTGGCCGTGGTGTGCGGTGCTGATTCTCAACGGTTCTGCCCGAGCACACTTATGCTAAGTCCTGGCCCATTTGGGGCCGAGATGCAGCTTCACCTCAGGGCATCCAAAGGTGTGTTTGTACTTGTACTTGGTTAAGTCTGTTCACTGAATCGCTGTTGAGAGGTCTGTGTGGCATCAAGAAAGCCACCACAAGACTCTGGGCCTGTTCCCTCTCACAGCATGTCATGCTAAAGACACTTAAAACTGGGGCTTGGGAACAGGCCATGTCAGTTTTAAGCCCAAGACAGAGAAGTTATACATCCATTGACAGGCTTCCCAGGTTCCATCAGGGGCTCCCGTTCCGTGCCCCTCTGGGGCTGGCTCAGGTGGAGGGGCAGCAGGTGCCCTGAGACAGACAGGGTGGGCTGCGTGGGCCCGCCTGCAGGGATGCCCCCTGCGTCCACCTGCGTGCGCCCCCCAGGCCTCCAGCAGCCCTCCGAGCGAGCAGCACACTCAGGGGACCAGGGGTCCAGGAGAGCCTCTCTGGAGGGATGACTCACTGTCACTCCTGCTGAACCCAGGAGCCCTGGCTGGTGGCTGTCAGGTGATGCCCTGTGGCTCTCTGCGACTCCCAGAGGGTTTCGTTTTGTCTCAGGATCACAGGCAGACGATCCCTGGATCAGCACGAGAGGACAGACTGACTTCATGTTGAGAACCGAAACATTTTACATCCAGGAGCTGGCATCTGTCATGAAGTCCCCTTTCTCCTCCCCAGAGCGCCAAGTGGCGGCTGCTGTCAAGGATTGGCCACACAAAGAGAGAGTCTGTCCTGAGGTCCATTTCTTGTGCTGCCCAGGACCCTCCTTGGGATTGCTGAGGGCCGCACAGCAGCAGTGAAGGTCTGTGTGGGGCCAAGGCCAGGCATGCCGGCTGAGCTCACGGGAGCAGCCCTGTGGCTGCAGACCACGACCTCTGTGGAGCAGCCCTGGGGACACAGGTCGAGCCTCTGGCAGGGCAGGAATGAGCCACAACGTCCTCTAGAGGTGCTCCGAGGTCAGCAGGCCAGCCCGCTCCTCATGGAGCGGCTGCTCTGCAGATTCCGACAGGCCTGCCCACTGGGCCTGGCCCACACCCGCTCCCGGCACCATCTGCCTGCTCCCGGCTGGCGCTCTGTCAGCCTTCGCAGCCCCGCCACGAGCTTGGAAAGCTGGAGCTTGGCTTAGCAGAGTTGAATTTGAAATCTTCCCTCTGGGCCCCCCTCTTTCTGTCCCCCCTTCTCGGCCCCCTCCAGGACCAATTTATCTGCCAGTCCAGCCTCCAAATCGAGCTGGGGCCAAGTTGGCGACCTGCCCACACTTATCAGCCTCTGTGACCAGATGGCAGGAGAGCAGCCCACGGCAGGCAGGACAGGGCTGGGAAGTCCCCATGTGCAGAGCGTCTCAGCAGAGAGGTGGGAGGACAGAAGGTCCTCCCAGGCCACAGAGGGGGTGTGGAGGAGAGGGACGCCCTGCCCAGGAGGGAGACACTAAACTGTGGGTGTGTCTGTGTGTGCACGTGTCACACATGCACGTGTATGATTGGCACGTGTGTGCATGCATGTGCATGCACGTGAGCACACATATGGCTGTGTGCACACACATCCCTGGTGTGGGAGGTGGAACTGAGCACCCCCTGGCTATTTGGAGTCCCGTGTTTCCTGTCCTGGGGTGGCATGTGCAGACGGTCCTGGGCTTGGCAGGCAGCTTGCCAGGCTTAGGGCTGCTGTCGCAGTACAGACTGCTCTGCTGAGGCCATGGGGAGACCAGGGTCTGCCAGGGAGGGTCGCCAGCTCTAGGGTCCTCACCTGCTTGCAGGATGCAGAGTACATGCGACCGGTTCACAGACGCTTCTGTCCGCGTGGGGTCTCGATTTACTCTGGACTCCATGCCGGCAGCCGCCTAACACAGCAGGCACTGAATCTGAGTCTGCTGACCCACCGCCCCGGCTGATGGGGCCTTCAGAAGGGGGACACGGTCGCTGCCCTGCAGGACGTCAAGTAGAGCAGAGGGGACTCTGCGAGGCCTCAGGAGGTGAGGGGTCTGGATTCAGCCCTGTTGGGAGGGCGCGGTCAGAGCCAGAGCTGGGGCCTGGGGTGCTGGAGAGGCTGAGAGGAGGCAGTGAGGGTGCTGGTAGAGGATGAGCAAGTGCCTAGTGGGAGGAGCCTCACAGCTCACCCTGGCACCACTGCTGGACCTTCCTGCCAGCTGACTTTCCCTGTGGTACCAGAGGGCAGGCTCCCTGGGAAGGTCACTCCTGGCCTCTGTGCTGCCACTCCTGCCTGTGTCCCCTCCCTCCCCTGTGTTCTATTCCCGGACTCTTGCACCCTGGGGACAGTCCCCGGTGCTCCTGGCCACTCCTGCACCAAGGCCCGGCTCTCTAGCCCCTCTCTGGAGCTCCAGGCTGCACCCAGCCTGCCCAGGGACCTCTCTGCTTGAGAGCACAAGGTACTGGTGGGGCTCTAAGAACCAGCCAGCCAGGGTGACTTTGATCCCCTGTCTGCCTCTTTCTTGGGGACTTCCCTTTCCTCCCCAGTCCAAACCAGGAATCAGTGGGTCTTCGCCACTCCCCATGGCCCACCCACACCCCGAGTTCGGTCCTGCACCCACCAGTGTCTGCGATCCAGGTTTTCATTATCCCTGGTCTCAGCCGCTCCTGAAACCTGGGCTGGTCTCTCCACACCAAGTTACGTGGCCATCTTAGAGGGCCCCCAGGCCACAGTGCATCCACTGTGCCCAGGAGCCTCCTCACTGACTGAGCTGGCCCTCCAGGCGAGCTCTGCACCAGCTGCAATAGAACCTCAGCTCTGCCTCCCGCCATGGTGCAGATGAGCGCAGCTCCAGGGCCTGCTTCCACTCGGCTCCTGGCCTCGTCTGGCCCCACACGGGCCTGCTCGCTATGAGAGCAGCGTTGCCCTCAATTCCCTGCCACTTCCTGAGCTCTCGGGGCCAGACTGTGTCACAGTTGTCTTCGTTCTGCAATCAGAGCGTGACCTTAAGTGTCGTGACGGCAGGGATGCCGCTGTCCCCGCACTGAGTTCTGACTGGAGGCCCGGGCTCTGGAGCCGGGCAGCCCTGTTCTACCTGCTCTGGCTCTGACTGCGCCCTCCCAACAGGGCTGAATCCAGACCCCTCACCTCCTGAGGCCTCACAGAGTCCCCTCTGCTCTACTTGACGTTCTGCAGGGCAGTGACTGTGTCCCCCTTCTGAAGGCCCCATCAGCCGGGGTGGAGGGTCAGCAGACTCAGATTCAGTGCCTGCTGTGGTAGGCGGCTGCCGGCATGGAGGGTCTCCTCTCAGAGCCAAGTTCAATCTCATCTCATCACAGTCAGGTCAGGTGCTTTACCCAGATCTGAGCTGGATCCCCTGCAGATGCAGATTCTGACTGGGGGCCATGGGTGTGCCCACAGGAGCCGAGGGGCCTCCTGGTGCCATAGGTACTGGTGGACGCAGTCGGCTCTCAGGGAAGCTTCCCACCCTCACACTAGTGTAAAGACCCAGTTGTACTGGGAAGGGGCACACGGCCCTGTTCATGGAGGCCACGTCTGTTTTCTGAGCCAGGACAGTTAGAAGAGGGCTCCAGGACAGATATGGGTCAGTGCCATGTAAGGAGGGAGGACGGCCCAGCTCCAGACCCGCACAGACCATGGGGGTGCAGCAGGGCAGGGTGAGCCTGGCAGCAGAGGGCAGACAGACGCTCAGGATCTGTCTGTGCCAACATAAGGACCATGCGGAGCAGGAGGAGGAAGGGGAGGAGGGACAGAGAGAGACAAAGAGAGAAGGAAGGACCTAGAGAGAGACAGGTGGGGAGGGCAGAGGCTGGACCAGCTGGCTCCGATGTGGGTCACCTGGTGGCTCTCCTTCCTGGGCTCCTGCCTGACTCTGGCTTGGGAATCTGGGGTTTGACTGCCTGTCTTACTTCTGTGGCTGACTTGAGGCTTCCTGGCAGGCGTTTGTGAGCTCACTGAGGTCTGGCCATCCACTTTCCCCCTCCCTGGATGAGGGGCAGGCCGAGTGGGCTTTGCTCTCTGTGGGCTCCAACACCAAGGCCACACTTGGCTGCCCAGCTCTGGGCCCAGCCTGGGCTAGGTGTGCTTACAGCACCTGCTCCTGAGCCCTTCCTCTCAGAGATCTCCTTCACCTTGGTCCTGCCAGCTTTTAGGATGTGCCGCTTGGAGGCCAGTTGGTGCCCAGGGTTGGTGTTGGTCCCTCCAGGTCCCTGGGTTACAGCCCCTCAAGGCCTGCTCACTTCCCCAAAGCCAAGCAGAGTTCCCATCCCCAGGAAGCAGAAGGGCCAGTCTTCTAGGCACCTTTAGACCAGGAAGTCCAAGCATTAGTGACATTTGTGGGACATCTTTTAAACAGGCCCATTGTGACGAGGATAGAGGTAGGCCGAGCCCTGCTGCCAGGGGGACCCTGCCAGAGTGCCAGCCAGCCATTTCATCCCCATCCCTTCTCTCCCTGTCCAAGCCGATAATGCCCCAAGAGAGAAATCAGTCACGTGTCAGAATAGGGTCCGAATTCAGCAGGTGGCTTCAGAGCTTTGAACTAATGTTTTAAGAATGACCTCCACCATTCTGGCAGGCAACTCCGGATTCCAGCAGACAATGGATATCTTAGAGATCAGGATCAATTTGGCAAACTAGGAGGCATCACGCCCGCGTGAAAGGCATCGGAAGGACAGTGTGCAACCTCACATGGGAGCCAAGTCACTGGACAGCCACAGGATGGACCATGCCCCCTTCAGTGGAGCTGGGCTCTGTGCGCAGTGGGACGTGACGCTGGGACACAGGTCTGCACCCGTGGGGCCCTGCCAGCCACACTGCAGAGACCAGCTGCCAGAGCTCCACTCGCAGACGTGGGCAGGATGCGAATCTGAGAAAAGACTCCCAGGCTGCACTGCGTCTGCCAGGAGGAGTCTGCATTTTAAGATGGTGCGGTGCTCAGAGCTCGTGGCCAAGTTTTCCCGGGGCTGACTGCTGGCTCTGGCCACCATTTTCAGGCTTGGCTTTTGGAGACTGGGGAGGCATGAAGCACTTCGACTTGGCAGGTGGAGAGAGCACAGGGAGCCAGCAAGGAAACCAGCGTGCGTGGGTTTCTTCACGCGACACCCCGCTCTGGAGAGCTGCGCGTGCTGAGGCCAGGCCCGGTCGGCAGGAGGGCCAGCTTCTTCTGACGCAGCGGCAGCTGCCAGCCGGAGCCCTGGACGGCTCAGCCTGCGTGGGGAGTGGAGTCAGGCAGTCACCCCCGCAGTGCACTGTGGAACCAGGCAGGGGCTCCAGCTCCTGAGCCCTGCTTTCCTACCCTGCCCTCCGTGTGGAGGTTGGGAGGCAGAGACTGTGGCTTAGTCTCTGTCCTCAGGAAACAGCAGAGCAGCCTGAGAGGAGAGAGGACAGCACTCACTGCCTCATCTGTCCCCAAGGCTGAGTCGTGTCCTTCCAAATCCACGCCTTGGAGCCCAAGCCTCAGAGTGTGGCTGTGCTTGGAGACGGGCCTGTACAGAGGCCATCGGGTGAAGTGTGGTCACTGGGGTGGCCCCGATCCAACACACCTGCTGTCCTTACAGGAAGAAAGGAGGACACAGACACACCGAGGGAGGCCTAGTAAGGCAGAGGGAGAGGCCGCAGGAGGCCCCAGGAGAGCGGACTGCGGCACTGCCGTTTGGACTGTGAGGAGTGTGTCCCCGAGGTGAGCCACCGGCCACGCTCCCTCCTTACTCAGCCCGGGCTGATGAGCACAGCACACTGACGGCCACTGGGTTCCTGCCAAGGGCAGATGTGCAGCCGTGGTGGTGGGTTCTCCAGGCGGGGTCTGCGGCCGGCCCTGGGAAGGGCTCGTGAGCGCCTTTACCGCACGGGCATGTTCCATTCCCTTCGAGGACCCCAGGTCCAGCGGCCATGCTGGGAGGAGCCGAGCCGTGGCAAAGGGCCATGGGGTACCCCTAGCCAGCAGGCTCACCAAGTGCCTCTGCAGGCCTCTGGGATGTGCCAAGGCCGCGCCCCACCCCCTGGGTGGCCACGGGGAGGCAGCCCTCGTGGGAGCAGAGCCTGCATCTGGTCCACGGCCCTGACCTGGCGGATCTGTGGCTCGGTGCAGGTCGTCCTGCAGCAGCGGGTCACTGGAGTGCTGCCTGCTGGGAGCCTCACATGGCTCACCCAGGAGCTGGTGTTGGTGTGGCTCCATCTGCAGAGACGACAGGGCAGTGCTGGCTGTTGGGAGGGTCCAGCTCATGCAGCAGGCCCCATCATCTTGGGCCCGTGACTGTGTAATAGGTGACTACAACTTGGGGCTTAAAACAACAAAAAACGATTCTTTCATGGTTCTGGGAACCAGAAATCTAAAACTAGTTTCATGGGGCCAATATGCAGGTGTTGGAAGGCCACGCTCTCTCTAAGGTCCCTAGAAAAGAGAGCCCTTCCTGCCTCCTCTTGCTCTGGTGGCTGCTGGTGTGCCTTAACTTGCGCCTGCGTCCCTCCAACCTTTGCCTCACATGACCTCTTCCCCTTCTGTGTTGTATCTCCCTCTGCATCTCTCTTACCAGGACACCTATGACTGGGTCAGGGTCCCCAGGTAACATAAGATATCTTCCCCTGTTACATCTGCAGACCCTGCTTCCTGCCATCTCAGGGGCCATCCTGCACAGGAAGACTGGAGCCACCATCTTTGGAGCAGAACACTGAGTGACTGTTGGGATTGGGTAAGGGGCATTGCCCCCTGTCTGACCATAGGCCTGTTTCTTGCTTGTCGGGCCTCGGTCTGTCTGTCCATCCGTGAAGTGGGGAGACCACTGGGCCTTCTCCTCAGCAGTCTTAGGGTTTGCGAGATCAGGCATGTGGAGAGCCTGCTGCAGTCTAACTGCACCACAGCCTGGCGGGAGCTGCTCGCTCTCCTGCCCTCAGCCGGTCACTGGGGACTGTCCAGCCCTCGCCCCACTCCGCAGAGGTGACAGGCTTGTTCAGCTATGTCCTGGGTGGAACGTAGACTCAGGTTGGGGTCGTGAGGACTTTTCCACGAGGAAACGAAGTCCAGTGACTGAAAGCCCACCGGGGCACCCGAGGTGAGCTCCGGACGGGGAGCGGCGTGGGAGGCTGGCCTGCGGAGGACGGCCTGCGGCCCCACGCTAATGAGCCACAGCGCCCGCTGAGCCCCCTCCGTGGGGTGGTGCTGCTGCGAGCCGCCCGCCTGCTGAGCTTGGCGTTCTGCTCTCCTTTCCATGGCAACCAGGGAAAGGGGGCCAGGACGTGGCGATCTGCAAGGCGTGGGCGACTGTCTGCAGGCAGGGCTGCTGGGAGGACGAGGCCTGAGGACAGCAGCCCCAGCGCCTGCCCATCAGCGCGTTGCCTGGGAGTCCTGGAACAATGCCAACCTCTGGTCTCCCCGCCAGTCCTGGGTGGCAGCGGAGGAAGCGGAGACAGAGCAAAGCCGCGTGCCCAAGCCGCACAGCTAGAGGACAGCACCTCGGAGCCCCTGGTGGCCGTCCTCGGGAAGCCCCCCGACCCTGCGGCCCCGCACCCAGGTCGGATCCAGATGGGTCCACCAAGGCCTCGCTGAGGCCACAGGACAAGGTCCCTCATCAGTGCGATACCAAGAAACGCCCACGGCTGCCAGGATTTGAGGAAATCCAGGAGTCTGAGGACCTCCATGCACCTGGGTTCACCTAGAGGCAGTCGGCATTTCCTTTTAGTAAGGAACTATCAGCATGTGGAAACGGCCTCTTCGCAGGATATTTGAAATGCCCCAGGGCAGCAAATCACTGCTGCCAGGCAGAGCTGGGCAGAGAGGCAGGCCGCAGGAGTGGACTACAGGGGAAGTGGTCTCAGGCCCAGGCCTGCCCTCTGGCCTGAACATGCAGGGCCCCCACAGGAAGCTGGGTGTCCACATAGACCATCGGTGACCTGTTGTCACCAAGCGGCCTTCACGCTAGCTGAGGCCACATCTGCTGACTCCAGACGCTTGGTGGTTCACACCTGGATTCCTAATTCTGCCCATTTGTGCTCTAGAGAAATAACTGTCCCTCTTTGATCAGCAGCACCCTGGGTGTGTGGGGTTACCTCCCGAGTAACCCCCAGGGATGAGGCAGGCCTGCTCCCCCCTCCCTGCTGACCAGGGGCAGGTGGCCTGCAGTGAGGCCTGGGTTTCCTACTCATGGCTGAGCACAAATCAGCCAGGACATTGTTCCCGGTGGCCAGGCCTAGAGGCTCAGTCGAGCGGCCCCCTGCAGGGGGTGAACTTCAGAAATGGAGGGGACAGAACACCCAGGATGCCAGAGGTTGCAGGAGGAGCTGCAGCAGCAGTGTTGAGGTCCACCATGGGACCTCAGGGCCCAGGGCTGCTGCCTCCCCTCCAGACACCCAGACTCGCCTGCCTGTGCTGTGGAGAGGGTCCTCCTCCTGAAGGGCTTGGAGGCAGGTGGCCACTGGTTTCGAGGCGTCCCCTTCAGTGGGGACGGCTCATTTTCAGAGTTAGCAGCTGATAGGTAGCTGGAGCCTCTAGCCCATCTGAGCCTCCTGAGCCAGTGGTTCAGGGGTCGCTCCAGCCGTACCTTTGCTCTGGTGGCGCCTGCTGATGGGTCACCAGGATCCCAGTGCCTCCCAGACCAGAGCTGTCCTGCAGGGAGGCCGGTTCCCTGCAAGCACAGTCCCCGACGGCACCCACGCCGGGCCCGCGCTCGGCTGGCCCGCCACGTCCCCTCACTCTGAAGCTCTCATTCGCGTTCACATTTTTAGGCTGCCTCTTGTCATGACACGAATCTGAGTGTGTGATAATCTGAAGCCTGAAGACTGGGTAGATTTTTCTTAAAGCTCCATCTGCTTTTTAATTAGTGCAGATTCCTCCAAGATTCTCACACTAATTGCTCATCAGTCTCTGTTCTGGGTGCTCGGAGGGCTGCTTCCGTGCATGTGAGCCGCTGCAGCTGGGAGGGGTGCCAGGCTGGGGTGCCAGCCACTGGGCAGCGTACCGGATCCGTTTCAGAGGACCTTGCTGTTCACCAGGGCCCCAGCAGCGGGTCGGTCCCAGGGTTTCATGCATGCAGGCATAAAGCGCACTGACTTCCAACTCTGGACCCCGGCACCCCATGGGTGCAGCCCATGCTGAGACAAGGGCTCTGGAAGTTGGCTGAAGGGGCGGGGCCAGATGAGGGCCATGAAGGTCCAGGGGGCAGAAACTCAGCCAGGACCCTCTCCCCTTTCCCCACGGTGCTGCTGACATCAGCCCAACAGGTGGCCCCAGGCTCTCCACCGTGCACTCAGCTCCTCCGTCACTTGGAGGAGGCCAGAGGTGGAGGGCATCGGGGCAAGGGGCAGTGTCCAGATCAGCTCCGCCGTTGGCGGTTCTCAGTCTCTGGTGGCCTCAGCATAGTGATGCATGCCGAGTTCTTGAATCAGGCCGTACGTGTTGGGGAAGCTAGTTCTCAGTCCTGACACCATGGTGGGGTCACCCTGGGATGGCCTCCAAGCTCTTGCTCAGGAGGAGCCTGCCCTGTGAGCAGGAGTTGTAGCCTTCCTTTGGCTGAGCGCAGGAACTGAGGCCCAGGTGGGTCCCCAGCCCTGCCCCCTCTCCTGCTGGGGCCAGTCCTGCAGGACACGAGTGTCTGGTTGCTTCACCATGCTGGGTCCTGGAATCCTGGGTCCCTGACCCTCCCCTCCAGACTGCCTGGTGCCCGACCCTTGGTTGGCTCTGGTGCGCCACCTTCCCAAACAGCCCTGGGTGCAGAAGGCCCCCAGCTCCCAGCTCTGGGGCTCACCTGGGAAGAGCGGACGTCTTCCGTCTTCTGCTCTTGTGATCACACTCCTCCAGGGAGCTGTGCCCTGGAAGGGGGGCCCTTCCTCAGTGGGTCCTTCTCTGCCTCCCTCCGTCTGATCCAGGCAGAGGTTCGCAGCCTCCCAGGCTCTGCCAGATTGGCCTGCAGCTCCTGTTCCCCTGCGGCTCGGGGCCCTACGAGCAGGCCCCTTCCTGACCTGCTCTGTGGCACGTTGGCAGGTTGACTTCGCTGAATTGGGTCTGCTGGCCAGCCCCTGGCTGGGGGACACTTGAGGAAGCGCTCTCTTCAGGACAGCCTCCTCCAGGCCTTGGTCTCTGGTGTGCTTCTGGTTGGCTTTGTGTGGAGCCCAGCAGGGTTGTGGGGAGGGGCTACTCTTCCTGTCTGTGCAGCTCGCCCCAGCCACCCACTCTGAGCGCCTGAGGCCAGGGCCTCTCAAGCTCAGCCTCTGCAGAGGATCCAAGGAAGCCGGCTCTGAGTGTGAGGTCCTGCCAGGGGAGGGAGAGGGAGGACTCCACACTGAGCTGGGGAGGGTGAGGGAGTGAGGGAGGACTCCACACTGAGCTGGGGAGGGTGAGGGAGTGAGGGAGGACTCCTCGCTGAGCTGGGAGGGTGAGGGAGAGAGGACTCCACGCTGAGCTGGGGAGGGAGGGAGGACTACACACTGAGCTAGGGAGGATGAGAGAGGGAGGACTCCACACTGAGCTAGGGAGGATGAGGGAGGGAGGACTCCACACTGAGCTAGCGAGGATGAGGGAGGGAGGACTCCACACTGAGCTAGCGAGGATGAGGGAGGGAGGACTCCTCGCTGAGCTAGGGAGGATGAGGGAGGGAGGACTCCACACTGAGCTAGGGAGGATGAGGGAGGGAGGACTCCACACTGAGCTAGCGAGGATGAGGGAGGGAGGACTCCACACTGAGCTGGGGAGGGTGAGGGAGTGAGGGAGGACTCCACACTGAGCTGGGGAGGGTGAGGGAGGGAGGGAGGACTCCACACTGAGCTAGGGAGGATGAGAGAGGGAGGACTCCACACTGAGCTAGCGAGGATGAGGGAGGGAGGACTCCTCGCTGAGCTAGGGAGGATGAGGGAGGGAGGACTCCTCGCTGAGCCGGGAAGGTCCCAGGGTCCAGACCCCTGTGCTGTTCTCCGGACTGCACTTCATCACAGGCCCTTTCCCTGACTACCTGCCCTCAGGGCCTCTGCCCCATCCTGCCTGTCCACTGAGACTGGCCCTGTCCGCCCCCCACAGGCCCTGTTTGTCCATCCCAAGGTGTTTCACCACCTTGCTGTTACCTGGCACCCCAGCACCTCCCCTCTTCCTCACACTCACTCACACTTGCACATACTCACTCTCTCACACTCACACACACTCATACCCACACAGTCTCTCACACTCTCCCACACCCTCACACACACTCACAGACACACACTTACACTCACACACATGCACTTTTACACTCACACACCCTTACACTCACGCTGTCACATACTCTCACACACACTCTCACACTCACACACTCATACTCACAGTGTCTCTCACACACACTTACACACATTCACACACACACTCACACACACACTCAGTCTGTCTCACTCATACACACAGTCACACACTCATACACACTTACGCTCATACTCACAGTGTCACACTGACACACACACTTTTATACATACACTCACACATTCTCACACTCACACACACTCATTCTCACAGAGTCACACTCACACACTCTTACATTCACACACACAGTCTCTCTCACACACACTGTTATACACACTCACACTCACACACACTCATTCTCACAGTCACACTCACACACTCTTACATTCACACACACTCACACACAGTCTCTCTCACACTTATACACAGTCACACTCACACATTCTCACACTCTCACACACACTCATTCTCACAGAGTCACACTCACACACTCTTACATTCACACACACAGTCTCTCTCACACACACTGTTATACACACTCACACTCACACACACTCATTCTCACAGTCACACTCACACACTCTTACATTCACACACACTCACACACAGTCTCTCTCACACTTATACACAGTCACACTCACACATTCTCACACTCTCACACACACTCATTCTCACAGAGTCACACTCACACACTCTTACATTCACACACACAGTCTCTCTCACACACACTGTTATACACACTCACACTCACACACACTCATTCTCACAGTCACACTCACACACTCTTACATTCACACACACTCACACACAGTCTCTCTCACACTTATACACAGTCACACTCACACATTCTCACACTCTCACACACACTCATACTCACAGAGTCACACACACACTCTTACATTCACACACACACACAGTCTCACACACACTGTTATACACACTCACACTCACACATTCTCACACTCACACACACTCATACTCACAGTCACACACACACTCTTACATTCACACACACTCACACAGTTTCTCTCACACACACTCACACACACGTTGCACATTGTTATCCACTGTGCTGTGACCCTCCCCAAATGCCTGTGTCGAAGCTCGAACCCTCGTTGCGACTAGCCCTGAAGGCGGATCTGCAGAGGAAGTTCAGGTCCAGGGGCCCAGGTGGGCCCTCATCCCACAGCACTGTCTGGGGAGGAGACGGCTGGAGTCGGCGTGCCGTGTGGACCCCAGGGGCCCTGCGGTCAGGGTCCCTGGTCCAGGGTTTGACTCCCTGGTGAAGGAATGCTGAGGGCTTGCTCCAGAACCGTCGGCCAGCTGTGCATCTTCACGGAGAAACGTCTGCTCGAGTCCTCCGCCAGCTTTACGGCCGGGATGTTTAGATAGTGTGGACTCGTGCGACTCCTTCATGCGTTTGCAGACCGGCCTCTACTCAGGCACACTTGCAGAGCTCTCTCCTCTCCACGGGAGGAGCTTGCGCAACGCTGTGGTTCCCTCTGCCGTGCAGACTCTTTCGGTTTGACAGTTCTGCTTCTCTGCGCATGTCGGTTGCCTGTGCTCTTGCCGTTGCAGTGATGAGAAGATTCTGTGATCTTCTCTTTGTGGCTCGTGCACTCTAGGAACCCAGCGCTTCTTCCAGGGTCTCTAGTTTGTTGGTGTGTTGATCCTAGTGGCCTGTGACAGTCCTCCTTCCTTCTGTGTTGCAATGTCATCCCTGTCTTTAGTTTCCGATTTGGGTCTCTCCCCTCTTTCCTTATTTTAGCAAAGGTGCTGTCAATTTCCTTTATCTCAGAAAAAGCTTTATTAGTTTTGTTCACTTTTTTCTATTCCAAATATTTCTGCTCTTATCTTTATTATTTCCTCCCTTCTGTTAACTTAGGACTCCGTTCTTCCTTTCACTACACTTGGAAGTGTAAAGTCAAGTTGCCTATTTGGGATCTTTTTCCTTTTGTAACGCACTGTTCTCACCAAGAACCTCCCTCTTGGTACTGCTTTGGCTGCCTCTCGTAAGCTTTGGTATGATATGTTTCTGTTTTCATTTCTCAAGAATTATTTTTATTTCCCATTGATTCCATTCATTTCTTCTTTGACTTGATGATTGTTCAAGAGTGTACTATTTAATTTCTACAGTTTTGTGAATTTCCTGGTTTTGATTCTGCTAGTTTCATCTCACCGCAGTAAAAAGATATTTGTTGTGATTACGATCTTAAATTCAGTAAGACTTGTTTTTGAGCAAACACGTCAACTACTTGGGACTAAAACTCCATATGCAGTTGGGAAGGAAGTGTGTTCTGTGCTGCTGGGTGGAAGGTTCTGTGTGGGCCTGGGAGGCCACCGGTCTGTGTTCTGGCTCAAGCCCCGGTTTCCTCATTGACTTGTCTGAACGTCCTATCCACTGTGAAGAGCGGGACGTGGGAGGACTGGCCCTGCTCGTGCTCCTTCTCTTCTGCTCTGCTCATGTGGCTGTGTTTCCAGGGCTGGGCGCACAGGGTGTCGAGTGTGGACCTCCAGGGTCTCCACCTTCGCCGTCAGGGACAGCCTCTTGGTCATCTCGACACGGTGTTCATTGTGTGATGTAGACACGGCTGCAGATGCGCTCCACCCCTGGGCAGTCAGGCCACGGGTCCCTGACGTGAGGGAGCTTTGGAGACAGCGTGGGGTCAGGCCTTGTGTGGCCACTGTGTCTTGTGGCATCTGCACTTGCGCTGCCCCTGGGCTCTCCATGTTTGTCCATCATGGCTCAAGAGCGGCCACCCCTCTGGCGCTCTTGTTGGTTCTGCAGGTGTCTGCCCTTGACTCCCTTGCTCTCTTCTCGGCACCTGCTGGTTCTTTGTATTTTACACTCGGATCCTTCCTTTTTCTTTTGTGTGACTTCTACACGTACGTTTTTCTTTAGGCACGTTTACCCTGGGACGTACAAAGACGGTGAGGACACGGGCTCTAGCTGGTAACACTGGGCTCGGTCGCAGACCGACCTCTGCGCTTTACCTCCCCCGGGGCATGCTGTGACCTACCTCGCTGACAGTCTTTACCTTCCAGTGGTTTTTGAAGTCACAGTTACTTTACCAGGTTTGAACTTGCACGGTATACCAGAATTCAGGGTGACCTGCCACCGCCGTCACCACAGGGCAGGGTGTGGGTCAGCCTGCCGGCAGGCCTTGATAGGCCCGTGGCAGACTCTCCGGGCTGCCTTGCTGCTGCTCTGCGTTTCCCCTGGAGACCTCCCTCTGGGCAGATGTGGTGCGGAGGGACAGCCGCACTCTGCTCTTGGGGACGTGGCTGCTCTCCCGCGGAGATCCCCACTGAGAACCGCTCTTCCCTCCATGCACAGGTCCCTCTGCCCTTTCAGTGTTTGACTGCTGCTCTCGAGGTGTCTTGGGACAGACTTCTTGTGGTTTGTCTTACCTGAGGGCTTTGGGCTTCCTGGGTCTGGGCATCCATTTGTCCCCCGTGGGGAAGTTTGCACTCGTTATTTCTGGGACTAAGCTTGGCGCTGTCTCTCCTCCTCTGGAACCTGGGTTATGCTTGTGTGCCTGCTGGGCGGTAGCACACACTCCTGCTCCCTCCTCAACCTCCTTCCTTCCTTTTCCTTCCTTTCTTCCTGCTTCCTTACTCTTCTGACTGGCGTGACCCTCTGTGGGGCCCTTCCTCCTACTGCAGAGACTGAGAACGAAGCTACCTGGGGCAGCCCCTCTGAGGGTCTCCCATCACACAGAAGGATTCAAGGGCAGATCCAAGAAACCCCTAACCACCAAACATGAACCAAAGGAAATCCTTGTCAAGACACATCATAATCAAGCTGTCAAAGTCAAAGACAAAGGAGGGCGTTGGAAGTATCAGGGGAAAAGCAGTTTTTCGCATACTTGGGAACCCCATAAGAGCATAAGACGATTTTTCAGAGGAAACCCTATAGTCCCAGGTCCTTTGGGGCAGGACCAAGGTGAGGGAGGAAGGTCCCTCCTGCCGTGGCTGGCGGGACTGGGGACTGGGAGGGTGAAGTTCTGAGGTCTGGCCTGTCCAGCGTTCAGCCACCACTTGACCGGGCTCAGGGCATGATTCTAGGCTTGGTTGATTCTGAGACTGGGTCTTGGGTCCCCTCGAACAGTTATGGTTATCCTTTCAATAAATGCTTCTCCAGGTCACAGCAGCTAGAGCTGCTCTGGCCCCTGGCCACTGGGAGGCTGGTGGTCCTGGGCTCCTGTTTGCTCTCAACCTTACCTTCTGCCTCAGGCAAAGCCAGAGGACCTTTGAAGACTAGCAAGGTCTCGTCATCGTCTGGTCCTCTCCCATTCAGTATAAAATTCAGTCTGCTTACCTTGAATTACAGCCCGCATGTCCAATTTCACCCACAGCTACATTTATCTTTTTGAAATTTATTTATTTATTTAGCCTAAAATATGTTGAGATCCTACTGCGTGCTGGGGCACATATTAGGTCCCCTGAACCTACAGAGCAATTCTTGCTTTCCAGTCTTTGCTTCACTTCATGTTCTCTGGATTACCATTCTCCCTTCCTTCCGCCTGATCTTGGACTAAACGCCAAGTCCTGGGAGAGAGCTTTCTTGACCAATGATTTAACATAAACTCCAAGGTGTTGTGACTGAGCCCTGAGTCCTGTCCCTGCTCTGGCTGGCCTTGGATGTCAGCTTTCTGCTTCTGAGTCTCTGATTCCCACTCAGTCTTCTTTTGACCTCTATTTAGCACTTAGCACTACCTGCTATTAAAATTCTTGTCCTATAAGCAGTTGTTTATTTACCATCTGATTTTCGCACCTAGGGGAGAGCTGGCTGAGGATGGGGACAGTTCTGAGGTCACACGGTCTCATCAGCAAGGGAACGTTGGCTGGGGGGAGCAGATGTGGCTGCCACAGGGGTCCCTGTGCGTCCCACCAGCCTCAGCCGGTTGTCCCTGTGTGCGTGCAGCTGGCAGCCTGGCCCTGTGGCCGTCCTGGCTGCCTGGCCTGACTCCCCTGCGCCTCTCTTGCATTCCACCTCCTGACGCTGCTCCGCATCTGTGTCTTCCAGAAAGCCCCTGAAGTGTCCCCCCACCCCGCCTCTTCCTCGCTGCTCCCCGCCCTTTGTGTCATAGCTTTCTAACCCTTAGAAGTTTCCTTTAAGCTTTCACTGGCGTTTAGAGGAAAAGGAGATAAAAGCAGGTATCCCTCTTTCTTGTCAAAATGGAGTCCTGATGGTCCTGATGAATTTGTTTTATGAGCAGGTGATCAAATTTCCAGAATGGTGGCCAGGCCACTAGTGTTGAGCTGGCCACTGCCCCATCCCCGCTCCTGCCTCAGGTTGGGTCAGGTTCTGGAGTCCCCTGCTCCACATACACTGCTTGAGGCCACAGTGGACATCGACTTACATCCAGAGCAGACGTACCTACTTCCCCTGGAGAAAGCTTTCCCCTCAGCAGTGTGTAGAGAGGTGGCGGGCCCTGGCCAGGGGCGAGCAAAGAGCCGACGGACACAGAGGAGTGGCCCCTGCACGGCCCCCTTCTTACACGCTCACCACCCGGGCCCTCCACCCACTAGCTCCTGAGAACAAGAGCCAGGTCAGGAAAGCCTTGGAGATATCCAAGTGTCTGTGCTCACATTCGAAGATGGACTGCCTCCAAAGGCCGGGGTCAGAGGCAGTGTTGGAAGAGGGAGTTTTGGCCCTTGGACATCGACCTGCCATCATCCTGCTCATCATCCTCCAACACCATGGTGATCCCTCATGGCGAGTGATCTCTCCTACAGTGCAGGAAAGCGATAATCCACTCATGATGCCTCTCCTCCTGCGCCTGGCTCGGATCTGGGCAGAGGTTGCTCTCAATTCTTAACTGGAGGTAGAAGAGGAAGGTGTTTTCAAGGCCAGCCACACTCGTAGAGTGACATGATCCGCGTCTTCTCCAGTGAGGAGAATCCTGGGGTGTACCAGGCATGGATCCAAGGTGTGGACTGGGCTTGAGCACAGAACACTGGGCTCTCTTCATGTCACACGAGTACACTCTGTGATGACCCAATGCCTCTTGGGCCTCCCTGGTCCCCAGAAGTCTGCTCTTCCCCGTAGTACGGTATTGTGGACATGTGACCTGAGCAGTGGCCTGGCTGTCTCATTAAAGTGATTGGTTCTCACTCCATATATAACTACTGCACTTCCTGAATAAATCGAGTCTGCATCACAGAACCTGCTCCTGGTGTCTGAGTTGAGAGGCACCGTCGCACCCATCCCCTTCCCAAGAGGCCAACCCACATCTGACAGCACTCCGGTATATTCAGCACAGTCACATCCGAGTGTCGTCGGCAGCACAAGGTGGAGTCCTCTGGTCTGTGACAGTGGCAGCATCTGGCTCCTCCCTGGCACCAGGATGGTGCAGTAGTTGAGCTGCAGAACCCCTGAAATGGCAGGCGTGCGTTGCTGTCCCCTGGAGTGCACGGTCCATTTGTGATTTGTGGTCGTCAGAGTGTCCCGGAGGAGGACTCATCTGGGTCTGGACAGGAGTGGAGACCGCATGCAGTCCTCAGCCCTGAGGAGGCTGCAGCCTTGCTTGGCGTCTCCCAGGGAACAACATGAGCTCGTGCCTCGGGGGCTATTTTGCTTCCAGGAGCAAAGAAGCGTGTGCTGTCTCAGGGGCACCTAGGGTGGAAGTTTGGGGCTGCTCCTCAAGAATACCACTTTGGCAGGCAGTGAAGTCTCAGAAGGGAGGTTGGACTAGCTGGTTTCCTGCATCCTTTCTAAGTCTGACTCTCGTACAGAGCCCTTGACACTCTGCTCTGAATTAGATGCTTAGTGCACACGACACGTTTCCTCATCTCCAATGGCAGTGCCAGAGGATGCAGCCCCTCATTAGCATTTGCTCAACGGCTCAGTAGCTAAGAGCATCACTCAGGTCTTGAATTTATCAAACGCTATTGTAAACGGAAGTCTATTTTGCTTCCTGTTTTTCATTTGTTCCATAGAACCCTTTAGAATGCTGTGTGTCCAAAAGGAACGCAGACAGCTGAACCCGGGGCCGTGCTGGGGAGTGGTGAGTGCATGGACCTGCTTCCTCTTGCACCACTGCCTGAATATCAAGGCCTCACGTAAGGGGTGGACTCTGCCCAGCTCGCTTCAGTTCACCAACACCCGGGCACAGTACGGTGCGCGTCTGTGGGATCAATCACTCCGAAGCTACCACCTGAAACGAAAGCATTTAGACGGTGCTTCTTGACATCAGGAGGGTGAAGAGCTGAAAATCCCACTTCAAAGCGGTACAAGTCAGGGACCAGCGGTACAGCTTCATGGGTCAGGAGACCAAGGCTACTGCCTGGTGCCCTCGCCTGGACACCACAGGCGGCATTCTCTCAAGGCGGGACCTGGGAGGGCCCTTTCAGCCCTGGGGACCTCAGGGGCTGGCTGCCTCTGCCAGGATTTCCAAGCCTCTGGCTCCCACAAGGTGGCTCAAGACCACAGCAGGTTTGCCCTGAGGAGACTCTGGAAGACCCAAGCTGCTCTGGGTCTTCTTGTGATCTACTCAGGTGTGCACCCGCTCACTCGCTGTATCGTAGAACTGAGTCACCAGGCCCAGCCCACAGGCAAGGCAAGTAGAACCAGAGGGGCAGTCACCAGGTCACGGAGACGGTGACCTGTCACTGCGTCAGCAGCTGGGGTCACAAGGGAGAGCACATCTCGTTCCTGGCCCTGAGTAATTCAGTGATAACTCAGTGCAGAAGCAGGTAGGTCAGCATATTTATTCTGATAAGGTATTGTAAGCACTACAGATATTTAGAAGGTGTAATGGCGGCACTGGGGAAGAAAGCACCAGCTCTGGGGCCAAAGGATGGAGAGAGGGAGAACTTCCCGGAGGAGGAGAACGCCGACCCTTATAGGAAACATAAGGAACCTCATCCCAGCCCCGGAAGGATGGCACAGCAGGGGAGCCCGAGCGCATGGGCTGCGTTTCCTCAGGAATCGTCTGCATTTCTCATCCAGACGCCCCAGAGAAGCGCGCTGGGGGTCAGGGCGCCGGCTGCCGTGGCCGCACCCGGCAGCAACGTTAATGGCAGAGTCAGTGAGGGCTTGTCCAGCCTGCTCCAGGCAGCCCGCAGCCGCTCTTGCCAACAGGGCCTTGTAACATGGGTCTGAGGAAGCGCAGGGATCACGTCGTCATGTTCCTGAGGGCGCTCAAGCAAAGGCCTGTTCATTGGAAACACTGACAGGATGAGGAAGCCCTCGGGCCGTAGTTCCTCGGGGCTTTCTGGGGTCCCCTGGGGTGTAGGAGCGGCGTGGCACTGGGATGGGTTGGCAGATGGAGGGTGGTGTGCGAGGGGCATGCGGCAGGACTTCGCTCAGCAGACTCTGGGAGGGACGCTGGTCTGGTGGGTTCGGGGCTGTTTTCTCACCCAGGAGGCGAGTGACCGTGGCTAGCTGATAAGGAAGGGGCCAGTCAGGTGCCACCCTGCAGGGGACATCAGGGCGGTCGGCTCTGGGCTCGGCCTCACACCCTGGGGGAGGCGGGTTCAGGCTCAGCCTGAGCCCCTGGGTGTCCCAGGGCCGGTCTGGCTCCCCCTAGCTTAACTGCAGGAGTCCACCAGCCTGGCTCCCGGGCCCTGCTCCTGTGCCTGGAGGCTGCATGACGGCACCTCTAATGACCAGAGGACGGAGAGGACCTGCCCGAGTCCCTGCCTGGGCCAGTTGACCGAGGCCTGTGCTAATCTGCAGCCTAGCTGGTCCCTGAATGGAGTCTTGGAGCTTGACTGAATGTGCAGCTTGGAGGATGGCTCTCAGGTCAGGCCCCGGACCTGACCCTGGGCCAGTGCCTCTCCCACGCAGAACCCTCTGTGCACTGTCGGAACTCCCGTGCCCCCTGTGGATCAGGTGCGTGCGGGGCTCAGGGGCCTCAGTGACAGGCCGTGTCACTCTTGCTCTGGGTGTGTGACCAGTGTAGAGGTCAGCCTTCTCTCACTGGGGGAGTCTCAGGAAGCTCCGAAGGGATCCCCAGGGCCCCAGTGCAGGGCAGGCAGTGCGGCAGGACAGGATGCTCCTGGACACAGGGCCCCAGCCGCTCCTCTGTCTGTGTGGCCATCTCTCCCCAGTGTGTGTGTGGCAGGAGAAGGCAGCCTGCCTGCACCAACGTCCCCCGCCTCAGAGACAGAGAATCTGACCTGACGTGGTCCCCGGCCAGGTGCAATCAGCTGGGCCCTGGGTCCCTGGTCTGGGAGCCCTTTTCTCTGAAGAGGAAGCAGGCCACTCTGAGGAGCAGGGCCCACCCACACTCACTGGGTCTGCTGAATGGCCCTACCTGTGGGCCACCTAGGGAGAGAGCCGGGAGCATCAGTTGGTCAGGTTCCACTGGGCAGTTGAGGTGTTTCCATGGGGGAGTTCTTGTGACTTCTTTAAAAATCCTCTATTAGAACAGATAAGTGATTGATATTTACATTTGCTTAAAAATAGCTTCTTTATTACAAAAGAATGTTTTAAAAACCTGAAAGTTTCAAGAAATATGCAAAGAGAAGACATTGCAGAAGAAGTTGGTTTTGTGTAAAGCTGTTGGACGCATTTGTCACTATGCTTTAGGAACTCTGTGAGCACCAGAGCAAGGGCAGCGTAGCCGAGCCAGGTGTCGGGAGGGGTCAGTGCCAACTGCAAGAAGCTACCTGACCAGGGGCTTGTGCTGGAGGAGCTGCTGGATGCCCTGTGCAGCTGCTCCTGGTTCCCGGAGAGGGTGAGCCTGGTGCTGAGGGGAAGCGGCTCTTGCCTGTGCTCCTGGTTAGGGCTCAGCTGCCCTGCTGTGTAGCCCCTCCCTTCCTCCTGTGCCCTGGGAATCCTGTTCTGTTTGCAGTTCCCAGGATGTCTTGCTGGAGTAGCAGGGTCCTGGGTCACGCCTCCCCGCCGCCCCGGCACTTACTCAGGCTACTCCAGAACACTTGCACTTTCCCAGCCTGCCCTGCTCCTTCACCTTGGGTTCTGCTGGACCCACTGGGCACTGTCTGCAGGGTGTGGCAGCTGGCCAGGCTGGCTCTGGTGTGCTGGTGGGTGCTCTGTGGGAGCTCGGGAGCTCTGACCGGGAGACCCAGGGCGCGCTGGCGATGCGGTGGGGAGCCTCTCCCAGGTCTGCGGAGGCGGTAGTGGAGTAGCCTTTTCTGTTTGCTTGTGTTTTCTGTCTGCACCTAGGACCTGGGACTTCACCTCTTGGTTGGTGAGGCTCTGTTCCTGGAGATGTATTTAATCAATAACATCACTGGACTCATCTCTGATGCCTCAGCATGGCATCTCTCCCTGGAGGCCCTGGGCTCCTGATGCAAGCAGGCCCACTCCGCCCCTTCGCCCAACATGCCCAGGTGTCTCTCAACCCCAGGGGACACAGTGGCTTGACTCAGTCGGGCATCCTGTTAAGTGGCTATGACTGATGGTAGTTGGACCCTGTGTCCAGTGTGGCTGCCCTAAATCAAGTCCAGGGTTGATGGAGGATTCATGGGGCCTCTGCCACCTGCTGGGTAGGGCCTGGTCACTTTCATATTGGCTACCTCAACCTCGTCTCCATTAGAGCTTTTGTTTTCATCACTGGGAGGCAAGATTCAGAGTGATTAATAAGCTGTCGGATTGGTAGACTAGCATGTGCTGTGACCTGCTCAGACAATCAGGGTCTGGAGTGACAGTGCCAAGCGCACCCGCCACCGCTGCGCTCTCAGCCAATGTGCACCAACCACCGGATCCTCGCACGGGAGTTGGAGCATCACCCTGGTTGTTTCCCACCCACCGGGCCACCAACAGGTGCACCGGCTGCACTACCCAAGCTGCTGGGTCCCCAGCCCTTCCCCTCCCACCGTGCCTGACCCAGTCAGGCCCTCTCTGCCTCAGCTCCAGTGGTGGCTCTGGGTGACTCTTCTGCTTCCGTGCAGCTGTGGTCCTTATGACAAGTGGGACCATGTCCCTCCTCTGCCTGGAAACCCTCACTGGCTCTTCCCAGCCCCAGGTCAAGGGTCAGCTCTGTCCCCTGCTCTCACCCATGCCTGTGGGTCCCGTCCTGCTCCAGCCCTGCCCAGGCCTGACTTCTGCTGCCTGGGACCCCTCTCTGGCCCCAGGCCCCAGCCAGCACTGGGCCCAGCTTTGCCTTTGTTGCTACTTCCTGCAATTTTTCCCCCTCGCTAGTCATATGGTAGTGTCTCAGAGCCTATGTCACCCCAAGATGTCACCTCCTGAGGCAATGTCACCTTCAGAATCAATGTCAGCCACCAGAGAAGGTGTCACCTCAGAGGTGAGGGCACTCCCAGAGACAATGATACCCCCAGAGATGTCACTTCCAGAGCCAATGTCCCTCCCAGAAACAATGTCATCCCCCAGAGGAGTTGTCAGTCCCCAGAGGTGATGTCATCCCCATCCCCAGAGAAGATGTCACCTCCTGAAGTGATGTCAGCTCCCAGAAAGGATGTCACCCGTGTCACCCCCAGAGGCAATGATGCCTCCAGCGGGATGTCAGCTCCCAGAGGTGACGACCCGGGGAGTCCTCAGCCCAGACAGCTTTCCTGGCTGTCTCCATGTCTGCTCTTCTCTGGCCCCTGGCTGGCCGTCTCCTCCCAGGTCACAGACACGCCCAGGTGGCTGGAGGGAGAGGGGGCTGCTCTGCCTGGGCAGTGGGAGAAGCTCCTCTCCTCTCAGGGGCCCGTTGCAGGCCGTGCTCCGCAAGCTCAGGACGATGCTCCAGCAGAACGAAGCCTGGTTGGCCTGGGACCGGACCCCGAGCAGTTCTCTCCTGGGCTTGGCCTATGGCCGCCCATCCAGGAAGTGAGGCGAGCTGGGCCTGGGGGGTCCAGGCCACATGCCCACCCCAGGCAGGACCGAGCGCTGGAGGGGTGGCTGCAGGGAGAGGGCAAGACTGAAGAGCAGGAGCTGGACTGGCAGACACAGGTGCTGCTCAGGCCCCTGAGCGCCGTCCTGGGGCCATGGTGGTGGACGGCTGTCCCTGGGTGTGTTTCCTGTCCACTCTCCACTGGAACACAAGTCCAGTGAAGCAGGGTCTCACGTTTCCTTTGGAAAGCCAGGACTCGGTGACAGTCAACAAATGCCTGTGGAAGGAATGGGTGATGGCAGCCCGGCGTGAACCGTGGGTTCCAGCCACGCTCTTTGCCCCCAGGGCTGTGTCCCTGTGCCCGCACACCCAGGCGAGTGCTCCCAAAGCTCTCGGCTCCTGAGGGCGCTCAGGGCGCCGGCTCAAGCATGCTGCGGGCTTCGGGGGTCTGCCGGCAGGTTGCCCGGCGGCTCCCCACACTCTGTCCACAGCACACATGGCAGCCTCTGGTCCACGTAGGAACAAGCAGGAGAACGAGTTCCATCTAGGAGCTTCCGGCGGCCTTGCTCTCTGGAGCCATGTCTCTGGCACCCCAAATGATTTGGGGATGTGGAGGCCTGATTAGTGCAGGGCTCACCTCTTATCTTCAGATTATCACGGCCTTTCAGGGAGCAATAGAGGACGCGTGAGACGCAGGACAAACGCAGGGAGCTGCACCCGCCTGCAGGGCCCGACCAGGACTGGGGCTGGCTAGTGCTCTCTGGGGTTTGGACCTGGAATTTCTGCTGTGGTTGGGTTTTGCTCATTTCCTACTCTACCCACCGCCCAGTCAAGCCAGTGCTGGGAGTTGCGGCTCGAACGTCAGCATCCTTTCCTGCAGGGATGCCCAGTGGAGGATGGCTGGCCGCCAGGTCCGAGTGAGCAGCCGGAGGCTCTGGTAAGCCCCTGCCTGTGAGTGAGCTTGACGACATGCTTCTTTGTGTGGCCACTCCATCCCATGGAGTGCTCTCTGCCTTCACGCCATCGTGCCAAGAGGACTCCAGGAAAATGCCAATCCCAGGATTCTTGGTGAAGGGAAATGACAGACAATACTTTCCAGTGCGCATTTACCCATAGTGCTTAGAGGCCAACTGAGTGAACAGAAATTCAGGAACACAAGCTTCTGGCTATTTCCAGATGTCACCTTCAAATAAGACATAGTGTGTCTATTCACTTAATTGTACACACCTGGACCCAAATTGTGAGTTATGCACAAAGAGCTGTGCATGTTTTGACCACTTCCAGAGGCTGGTGTCTCTGAGAAGACCCTTACCAGCAGCCTTGTGCTTCAAAACCTAGCACCTTGTTCTGTGAAGCTCAGGCTCAGTGTTTCCCACACAATTAATTAGAATAATGGCATAAAAGATGAGAAAAACTAAAAAAGTTCAAATGTAAGTGTTAATGTGATAATTAAACTTACTAATTAAGAATATTTCAGCTGAACATGTTGGCGCATGCCCGTGATCCCAGAGTCTAGGGAGGCTGAGGCAGGAGCACAAGTTTGAGGCCAACTGGGGAACTTAGTGAGACCCTGTCTCAAAAATAAAAATTAGGGCTGGGGATAAAGCTCAGTGGAAGGGTACCCCTGTGTCCAGTCCCCAGGATCCCCCCAAATTAGGGAATCGTTCAGTTCCTAGTCCAGAGATCAGAAGCTGGAAAGAGGGGGATCCGAGGACCCTGGCATCCTTGTTGAGGTCACCTGGGGGACAGCCGGGAGTGCCTGTCCCTCCCATGTGCCTGAAGCACAGCTTTGTAGGACTCCTTGCCCAGGATTACCCGAGGAGACGGTGGGCCCCAGGGCAGCACAGGGGTGCCCACATGTGCTGGCTCACTTAGGAAGGGTCAGCAATGGCTTTCGGGGCAGGCGGCAGCGCTGAGGTCCATGGCTGCTGCGTCTCAGCTCCAGAGTCCAGGCACAGGTCTCTAGAGTCAGCCGCCCCAGTTATCAGGGGGCTAGCTGTAGAGTGGTGCTCAGACTGGGCAGGAGCCTTCCTCTAGCTGACCCTAGGAGGCTGCTGACCCCGGAGTGGCCCTGCTCTCACTCACCGAGGGGCGCAGGAAGTCCAGCCCCTCTTGGTTTTTCAAGGGTGCATGGTTCAAAGGCCTTGCTCTTCGGGCCCAAAATCGCGTGCAAAGTAGCAACTTGGTTTTCTCAGATTTCTCCTCTTTGGCAAGAAAGGCTGAGGATTAACATTTACTGTGTGCCAGGATGTGCCAGTGGCTAGGCGGGTACCAATCCCTGGACCTTCCGGGCCTGGTGTTCAGGAGGTGCGCAGGCTCAGGTGGCATGTCCTCCTTTCCTATTCCTGGTGGGGAGGGGACCTGTTTTGGTTCTGCTGAGATTCAAACATGTGCTGACACCGTTGTCAACAGGGTTGAGGAGACAGTTCCCAGGGAGGAAATGACTCCGGTTTTCCATGGGCCTTGGGCTTGGAAGGGGCCACAGCAGAGATAGAAATCCCCTCTCGGGTGGGTCTCCTGAAGCTGCACCTGTCTCCCTGTGTACCCCCAGGGGGACACACACCACTGCTCCAGACAGGCGTCAGCATCTGGGGACAGCTGGAATCGTTAAAGAGCTTTGTCATTTTTAATGAGCTATCGAACCAAAACCTGCTCCCTTGATGTTCTCAGGTAACTGTTCTCTCACTGTACTTGGTGTGTACGCAGCTCTGACTCCAGACTCACTCTGGAGAGCAGTGTGAAATGCCAGTCCTCTTCCCTGGTGCCATGGCAGGTCCATCAGGAAGAGAACTGACGGATGTTGCTGAAGACCCAGGGCCCACCAGACCAGCACCCAAGACGTGCCACATGCTGCTCCGGACCCGCCTGCGTAGCCCTAGCGCTTCAGTGTTGGGTACTTCAGCCCAATCCCAGGTCTGAATGTCCTGGCAGGGAACCCATCAGCCCAGTTCTCTGTGCCTCATTCCCTGCTTTGCATCACAGTGGCCAATATCTCCAACCCGAATGGCTTAGAAGAGGAAGAGAAGAGCCGAGGTCATCTGACTCCATAGCTTGGACCCGAGGTGAGGCAGAACCTGACAGAAGAAGGGCGTTGCAGAGGAAAGTGGCTCAGAATGAGGCTTCACCCCAAGGGCACGCTCCCAGGGACCCTCCTCCTCCTCCAGCCACCCCGACCTGACTAGTCAGACCCAGATAATTCACATCCATGGATTAATCCACTCATCAGGTTACAGCTCATTACCTGGTCTGTCATTTCTCCTCTGAACATTCTTGCCTAGTCTCACACAGGAGCTCCTAGGGACGCCTCCCATCCAAGCCACAACAGCCCCACACGCCTGCTCAGAGCTAACACAGGAGCAGCACACAGCCGGAGTCCCTGGCCAGCAAAAGTCTGTGTCTGGGCAGCCACTAGTTCCTTAGGCAAGGGGATTAATCAGCCCAACCCAGGCACGGGGAGTGGGGTGTATCGTAGGAGAGCCTCTTGGTGGGCTGCCATGTTCCCACCCACGTGGCAGACTTCTCCCCCACAGCCCAGGAGAGCAGCGGTGCCTGCCAGCCGGGAGCCATGGCCTCCCTGGGTGGGACAGGCCTAGCTGATGCTTTGAAAGCCACATGGTCACCTAGCGCTTCCTGTGTCAAGAACTCAGCTGGCCCTGGACTGAGGGTGGGGAGGACAGGTCTGCGAATGCTGTGTGTCGTTTCTGCACCAGGTGTGATACTGCAGGTGAGGCGCACTGCGAGGCACCACCGAGGGAGTCTGGAGGCCTCTGCAGGTAGGAAGAGGGTCTAACCTTCACTCTGGGAGGCTGCAGGGCAGTTTGTCCTCAGAGTTTCCCAGAGAGGCAGAGCCACGGGGATGTGGCAGATTTGCACAGAGTTTCTGACTCGCAGGGGTTGAACCTTGTGAGGGTGGAGGGTCCCTCTCCCTCGGTACAGCACTGGGTAACTTGCTTGAGTCACTTCACACTGGAGGATTTTCCCAAGTGCAGGCCCAGGTCAGTGTTCTGGGCATGAGGAAGTGGGCCGGCCAAGCTGGGGTCTGGTCAGCTGGATGTACTGACATCATTTTGAATCTACGCTATTTCCACTGATGATGGGTTTATGGGATGTGCCCCATCCCAAGTGGAGGAACCTCTGTGTAAGAAGGGTTTGAAGGAACTGCTCACGCGGTCCCAGAGGCTGGGGTGCTCAGGGTGAGCTGGCGAGGAGCCGGCAGAGGATCAGATCCGAAGGGGAGGGTGTGCTGCAGAATGCCCTCCAGCTCCAGGGTCCTCACTGGCTCTGTCGGGGCCTTCCACTCTGCCGTGGCTGCAGCAGGAAGCTCGGGTGTGAGTGGGACCCAGAGGGAGGGAGCTCAGCCTGTCGTGGTGGGAGAGGTGGGCGTCTGGGAGGTGATCGGGGTCAGGTAAGATCGCAGGGGCCCATCTCTGAGTCCTGGTGGCCGAAGAGAAGGAGTGGCAGCTGACCTCCCTGTCTCCGCCACGTGACGCCTGGCCTGCTCGGGGCGTTGCACCCAGAAGCCCTCCCGGCTGCGGGCCTGGCGCTCCCTCCAGAACCGCGAGCGGGGCCAGGCTCTTCAGAGTCACCTGTCTGTGTCGTGCTGGAGCAACAGGAAAGCAGGGAGGCGAGCCCTCGGGTGAGGACCAAGCCCGACACCGGCCGATTCTTCACTCGCCCTCCCAGCGCCTGCACGAGCGCCAGAGCAGGATGGGATAGCCGAGGAAGGCACTGTCCGGGAGCCCCGCCAGCCGTGCCCAGTTCCGCCTGCCCTCAGGGTGCACCTGTGTTCACACACGTTTTGCTGGAAGCTGCCTCCTCCTTTTCAGCTTTGTTTTGTTCTTCTGGGCTTTTTAATTTTGTATTTTGAGACAGGGTCTCACTGAATTAACGGCCTAAGTTGCAGAGTCTGGCCATGAATGCACAATCCTCCTGCCTTGGCCTCCTGAGAAAGGCGTCCCCTTGAACCCTGCTGGTCCCCGATGACAGGCCTGCAGCCAGCAGAGCTGCAGGACCTCTGCCCAGGCCCCTCCTTGGGCACGCGAGGCCTCCTGCTCTAAGGAACACCAGGGAGTTTCCGCACGTGCTTGGGCTCTTTCCAACGGGGAACTCACCACAAAAAGCACAAAAACGCGGGAACCCAGCGCTAACTAAGGCCCTGACAGGACCTTTGTTCCCAGGGCGCAGCCTGGAGCAGGGGGCAGAGCACCTCAGCCTCTGCCAGGACCTGCACCCAGGCCCATGGCTTGCTCTCTGCGCATGTCCTGGGATGGCTGAGTTCTTTGTGAGTGTTGATTTCAGGGCTGCCCATAGGCTTGAGCGCCTGGGTGACTTCATGGACTCTGAAGACCTGGTAGGCTGCTGTGCTCTGCTGGTGGTGGGCATGGTGATGGAAGTGCAGCCAGCGAGGCTGACGTTGGAGGGCTTTCATGAAGGCTCTCAACTGGGACTTGGCCTTTTTCATCCAAGAGTTTACAAAAGTGAGCAAGGGTTTGATTTGCATTTTAGTTCTGTGGACTTTAGGTAAAGATGGGGTGCTGGGGTGGGGAGATGGCATGAGGGTGGTCACAGGGGTGTGTAGGAGATGGCCAATTCCCAAACTGCCCGTGACAGAGGCTTGGAGGCAAGGAAGAGGTGGTACTGTGTGCGAGGAGCAGGCTGGGAGTTGCAGTCCCTGGAAGGAAAGCTGCTTTCAGCAATTGCACATTCTTCTCCTGAGGCAGCAGTCTGTGCCCTCCCCCAGGCTTCTCCAGGGAACCCCTTGCCCAGGCACTTCCTGTGGAGGGTGGTCTGCAGTGCCCACAGCCTGCCTGCCCTCCTGTCGGCAGCCTTCATCCTGTTTCCACACACAGGGTGGCTGTGCGCATGGCGCCTCCCTCCCTCTGGCCATGGGCGCAATTCCTTTCGGATGCACCTTGCTGCTCTCGCAGCTAATAAATTAGAGGAGGGTGCTCCTCCCTGCTGCTGCCTGATCATCCTCCGAGGGAGGCGGAGGGCAGAGGCCCCGGGACTTGAGCAGCCCTCTGAGGACGCAGCAAGAGAAGCGAGGTCTTCGGGAGACTTTCTGACCACTCAGTCCTGGCTTTGTGCTCCCCTCCAGCTCTGAGCTGTGCGGAGTCTCAGAATGAGCTAGGCCTGGCCCCGGCCAGGGCCATGAGACCTGGGCGTCTGCTGCCATCGCAACACATGAGGAGAGCCACCCTGACCCCAGGTGAGGAAGGAATCACCCATGGTTAATAACAACCAGCCAGGCCTCCCTCTTCCCCAGGCACTTGATCTAAATATTTACGAGGAATTCTGATCAGATGCTCACTGTCCAAATTAATATTATTTCATCTGAAAATACAGCAGTGTTTTCCACCAAAGTCAGCTGTTGTTTGGAGTCCAATCAGCATATCCTGTGAGAAAGTATGACAGACGACGTGCTGGCACGTGCAGTTGGCTGGGCAGCCTTGGGGAGGGCAGACCGAGGTAGGCAGATAGGCCAGGTGGCACCTGAGGCTGGGCCACCTCCCACCTGCTCTGCACACCTCCACAGAGGCTTCAGGGACCCCAGGGATCTGAGCCCTGGCGGGAGGTGGGCCGCCTGCTGCCACACTCCCTGCCTGGAGGGGGCGCTGCCCTGCCGAGCATGAGGCACCTGCAGGTCCCAGCGCGCTCCAGGGCTGGTTTCTGAGTCAGATGCTGCCAGCTTCTGCACACGGCCACCCTCCTGGTCCCTTCTTGCTCACGACACCCTAACTCGGTCCAGGTTTGGGTTGGCACCCTCCTGCAGGGAGCTGGGCTCCTCCCCAGCCTCAGTGCTGAGTCAGGATTGCTCTAAGTCAACTGCAGAGCCTTCCCCTCTGCCAAGGGCTGTTTAGAGGGGAGACTGTGGGCACAATCGGCTCAAAGAGCTGGTTGGGGCTGCGGGCAGCAGGTGAGCCGAGAAGTTTCCAGAATATCAAAGAAGGCCCCAGGCAGCCATCTTCTTTCTCTTGCCCAGGGGCCCCCTGAGCAGGCAGGTCAGGAACCACAGGGGAGTAACCCGGATTAACTCTTGGACTGTGCTACAGAGAGCACTTTTGTTACATGAAATAATAAAGATGGTTTATTTTGATACTTTAAGAATTTAGGTTTATTAAAAATGAATTTTCTGATTGTTATCACAGAAAGTATTCTGATATAACTCCCTTTCCAGTTCCCTTTCCAGCCAATATGGGGCCCACTGAGAACCTATGAAATTGCACACTGGGGACCTGAGAGGAACTGAGTGCGGACTCCTCCAGATTGGCCCCGGGCTGCTGCCGGCTCACACAACTGCCCTTACCCTCCCCGAGCAGCCCAGCCTGAGGCCCGTGGCCTGGTCTGCAGCTGGAGGAGGAACCCAGCTCCACCTTTTCCTGAGGTTTCCTCCCAGGCTGGGGACCCCACTGCTGCGGGTAGTGGCCAGCTGGAGGCCTGGCTCTGACAGGGTTCCGACTCTCACCTCCAGAGATTAGCAGAGCATCTCCAGGACAGACAGAGCCCAAGAAACTGCTTTTGACAGCCCGCCCCTGGGAATTCTGACATGGGCTCTCATCCAGGCGAAACCCTGACACGCTTGCCGGGGGTCAGCCTGAGGCGGGCTGCAGGACAGCACAGGTGGGTTGCCCACTGGCCCTTGGCTGGGTGCATTTGGCTCCAGGGCTCACCGGCTAGGTCTGGAGCTCATGTTTGTCCCAGCCTGAGGCTGCCACGGTCATCCAGTGGGTAGAGGCCCAGAGTGCTGCTGGAGGCCCACGGTGCTGCTGGAGGCCTCACAGTGCAGAGGACGGCCCCACAACCAAGGGTCATCTGGCCCCAGATTTGAGCAGTACTGGGGTGAGAAACCTCACTGGTGCAGCCTCAGGGAACAGAGAGGGAGGACAGGAAAGGTGGGCAGTGTCCCTTTAAAAGTCAGAGTCCAGTCTCTGCTGGTAGATCCAGCTAGACCTTCCCGCCACCCAGAGCAGGCAGGGGAGATGTGTGTGAGTCCCGATTGAAGGAGCCCTCGCAGGACCCCAGGTGCTGAGCAGGGCCCAGACTTCACCTGGCAAGAGCACGGAGCAAGGCCTAGCTCTGGGCCAGCTGGAGGGGCCGCGTGCAGCACAGTCCCAGGGAGAGCAAACCATTCCTGCCCTTCCCGTGTCCTCTCTTTGGGCATAGGGTGTGGCCTGGGTGAAGGGGGAGCCTCTTTGCTGGCAATACCTTCTCCCATTTCCACTCTGACTTCTTGGGACCTATTGTGCTCTGGATTTGATGACCGACGTGCCCCTCAGTGAGGGCCTCTTGGAGCTCCTTGAGCCCTTGCTCTGGCCCCACACCCACTCTGGGCCTCTGTCTGAATCCTCTCCCCGTGGATGGCCCACCGTAGAGTCAGGTGGCTCAGAGCACTCAGAGCTTTGCCTGGGCTGGGCCTGGGCCAGGCCCAGGAGCCAAGGCCCACGGGCAGGACAGAGGGACGGCAGGGCACCAGGGAGAGCAGTGGGGTGTGGGTTCAGAGGTGGGAGGGCAGGGTCTGCTGTGCAGATGAGCACCTGCCCTTGATTTTTCTCCATGAACTGGAAGCCCAGCAGGTCCATCTGGTCTAGTGGACAGACACAGAGAGGCTCATGGACAAATGTGGCCCTGCTCTTGGCATGAGCTCCTTCTCTTTGATCCCGTTGGGTAGAATCATGGCTTAAGGCCAGCATTTATTCCAGCTGCTGCCAGATCTGAGCGTGTCCATGGTTGCACTTTCAGGAGGTCAGGGGTGTTGCTGTAATGGCCAGGCTGGCACACACAGCGACACGTCTTCCCTTCTGGTTCTTCCCTGTCTGCCTGTCCACCAAGGCCACCCTCACAGTGGCACACATTGCCGGGATTGTGCTCAAATACAAGAGACGTGCCACCGTATATGGAGCCGTCCCTTGGGGCTTGTGGCGGGCTCTGTGTCTCTGCTCCGGGCTGGGCTCAAGTCCTGCATGCCTTTCCTGAGGTCAAGCACTGGACAGAGGGGCCCGGCCGGACTCACAAGCACACGGAAGGCCTCTGGACTCAGTGAGCAGCATGCTGACAGTCAAGCTCAGGCCCAAGGGCGGGCAGGGACCCCGTCCTGTGCAGGGAGAGGGAGAGCAGACGGGGTCGACCACCCCTCCTCCTCTCAGCTCTGTTGTCCATGGGAAGTGTCAGAGGCTTTAAGTGGCCCAGAGAGACCTTGGACTTGGAGTATCTGCACATGGAGACAGCTCTCATGCCCCGTGAGGCTTGCGTCGTCTTGGCAACCACGATGCTGGGAGCTGTATGCTCACAGCTTGTTCCAGTGTGGGCTAAAGAAAGGCTGGGTTCTCTCTGACGCTGGCGGGTGGGAAAAGAAGGAGTGATTTCTAGGCCATATGCCTGTTCTGCTCTTTGCTCTGCTTGTCCTGGGTCACATCCTCTCGAGCCCTTCTTGGTCTGATAAGGAGCGCACCCACAAAAGAGAACATTGAACGGGCTTTTGCATGTGGGCCCGGGTCCTGGGCTGGCCAAGGAGAGGCACAGTTGCTCTGGCTCTGTGGCACAGAGCCACAGCCACACCTGTCGCTGCTGCTGCCTCCACTGTGACATGATTGGCCATCCGTGGCAGAGGAGGTCCTAGCCCCCCTGCTTTGGAATTCTGTGACTACTGGTCACTGCCCTGGAAGGTGGTTTCAACAGCCACAAATCCAGGGGCTGCTTGGCCTTCGGTGGGTTCTCACCAGGCCCCCGGTGAGTCTGAGCATAGGCAGCACATCTGTGGTCACGACACACTCATGGTCACTCTGTGTCCCTCCTACCTGCCAGCACGGATGCCTGTCCCAGGCCCCTGAGCTCAGCTCCCGCGGGGCCTTTGCGTCTGCAGGTCACTGCTGTGAGTGGAGACAGCTCTCAGTGCCTGTTCTCATGCTCAGCATGGGGCTTGCAGCTGCCAGGTGGATTCGGGGCACAGCTCATGCTGACCACGGATTCACGTGTAGCTCACCAGGTGCAGCGGCCCTGACCTAACACATCTGAGAGACGCTGGGCCACCATCCTCTGGAGCCAGCCTTGGGCCTCAGCCCCTGCAGAAAGCCCGGCACCCAGGGGAGTGAGAGGCTCCCAAGAGGAGGACTCCCGGTTCAGCCTTTCCTTGGTACCAGCGAGTGACCTTGAGGAAGCCACGGAGTCTGGCCAAGGCGTGGTCTTCCTGTGGACAGACAGGACAGCGGCCGGCGCCTCTCCGGGCTGCCTGGTCACTATGAGGACGGGAGGGGCGGCTGGAGCACAGGGTGCTGACGGCATGACCTGGTGCGCTCCCTGGTAGCCGTGTTGATGTGGGGTTTCTACTTCCCACTCCAGACACCAATGGGTGCCCAGTGTCTGCCTGCCCATCCCCGCTAACGACTGCTCACGAAGCCCGAGGATCTCTGACAAAGCTCGCAGATGTTTTAAAGGATCCCTTATTCAAGAGATCTAGTCAAGAGCAACAGGGGTGTGGAGAGGAGGAAGAGGGCCCACCTTCTCGAGACGTGCTGGGAACGCCGGGGCCCGCCATGGTGGCCCCCTGAGCCTTCTTCCTTGGGGAGTTAGCCTCCATCCAGACGGGTCTGAGCTACCCGGGAGCCTCACATCCCCAGTCCATGAGGAGGGCACTTCCCTCTGCCTCATTTCCTTAAATCCAGGGGCCAGTGCTCAGCCTGGCTCTGATACTGACGAGTGTCCATTCCAGCCCAATTAAAACTGACCTCCAGCGTGATGCCTTGAGAGACGGAGACCAGGCTGGAACGCAGCCTCCAGCTCTGGCAATTGGATGCCTCCATGGGTCCAATTCTGATCCAGGTTCGGCCCGCCTCACAGCCTGCATTTCTTGCAGGAAGCCCTGCAGGGAACTTGCATGTCTCTTCCCTGGCAGGTCTGTGCAGTGCACCTTCCGGCTCCTGAATCCCGAAACGAACCTCAGAGGGCTCTTCCCGTCCCCCCCACACAGGGTTTCTAATTGAGGTGTGTGGCTGTTATTAGTCCTGGAGCTGCAGGTCTAACTGCGGAAGCTCGGCCTTTACTGAGGACCTGCATGCTGGACCACCGCACAGGCCTGAGGAAAGGAGAGGTCCCTGTGCTTCAGGAGATGGCCAGATACACACATGCACATGTCATGTGCAAAGAGCAGGACACGCAGCCCCGAGAGGCCAAAGAGGAGGAGCTGAGCACAGGTCCAGGGGTCGGAAGGGTAAAGGGGTGAGGCCTTTTCGGAATCTGAGGCTCAGGCTGTCTCAGAAGACTGAATGAGCGTGGTTTTCGCGGAGAATTTTGGCAGGGGAAGGAGCAGGTGGAGAACCTGGGGGCGGGATGCAGCGCACTGGCCGGCAGGGAACGGCTGGGGCAGTGCGTTCCTCTCCGGGAGCGCTGGGGCTATTCTGCTCAGGAGAGGGCGATGGCCAGGTGGGCTGGAATGTGCAGAGTGGAAGGGAGGCTGGAGAGGAAGGTACAGAGCATCTTCTCAATAAGCTGGGGCACAGCTGGCTGCAGGGCAGGTGCCACCAGAGCAGACCGCGTCGAACGCTCCAAGTGCAGAGGTTGAGGACCCCCACCCGCAGGGGCTGCTTCTGCCAGCAGTCTTCCTGTTGGAGGTGAGTCTGGACAGAAGGGCAAGGAGATACCAAGTTTGGTCTGCGTGACAAGACAGAGGGAGGGCCGAGAACAACTCCAGGGCCCCAGGTGGGGCCGCAGAGTCACACTGGCCTGAGCACACATTCACGGCTGCAGCAAAGTGGTCCTCTAAGTGCAGGAAGGGCTGCTGGACACCCAGGCCCAGGACAGGTGACTGCTGCCAGCCATCTCTGGGCGGAACACTCCATCCCTGTGTAGAGCCACAGAAACCGAGTGCTCCTCCTTGGCTGAGAGCAAGGAGCCCGCGGCTGTGGACTCTGTCACACTAACGGTCATTCTCATCCTCCCGCCATGTTGCAGTCCTGTCCAGGCAGGCCCTTCCCCGAGCATGCCACAGAGGAGCTGGCCTCGTCCTGTGAACACTAGGTCAAGGTCACACGTGAGGTTCTGGACACTCACACTCAGACTAGAAGGTCCTTGTCCCGTTGCTCCTGGGGGCCTGTCGGTGCAAGCTTGTGATGACTCGGTGACTGCCCCCAAAGAAGCCATGAGCTCTTCATGTCTAACAGGGACATTGATGAGGAGCCTGTGCTTTGGTGAGCAGACTGGGGTTTGGTTTGGGGTCTTTCTTGAGCATGTTTTCTTCAGACATCTGCAGACACAAGGGCCTGTCTCTTGTTAAGGGCAGTGGATGGGCGTGCCTTCCTGTAGGCGAAATCCCACCGGGTTGACCATACTCCTCAGGTCATATCATGGTGCCTCCCGAGTGACGGCCTTGTCGTCTGGATAGAAATGTTATTGCTTCAACCCAACATTGCTCTGCACCTCCCTCCCAACCCCGAAGGTTCCTCAGGGCCTTGCACATGCTGGGCAAGTGCTGTGCCACTGGGCTGCACCAGCCCCTCTGTTCTCTTCGTACAGACCCCCAGCGTCTCCACAACCTCAGGGCACCCAGGAGGGCTCTGTACTTCCCGCAGGGCAGGCCCCAGTCACCCCTATGGCAAGATCTTCTAAGATCTTCCACTTCTTCATTTATTTCTGATCTAAAAAGTGAGATGGAAACCCGGTTCATGGCGTGGTTGACAGAAAACACGTTATCTGTCCTGTTCCAGATAGGCCATCCCCAGTTCCTTCAGGTATAAGATTCTATCACCTAAATAAGGCCGTCCTGTTGGGGAGATTATGTGGGCACTCCCGGTCACAGGGAGGCTGCTTGGAAACCTTGGAGCCAGCACTGGGACGGGAGCTGATAAGCTGCCCAGTGGAAACAACTCCTACAACAGGGACTGCTGCACGCGGTGGAAAGCAGCTTCCCCTTGGTCATTGTTTGAGGCCTTGCAGGCTCCTGTTTGGCCACCTCCCTGTGGCTCCCCGCTCAACTGGTGAGTTTCAGTTTGTCAGTGGGAAACTCCCGGGTTGATAGCTCTGCTCTTGGTCTGAGAGTCACCAGTCCCACTGAGGCCCAGAGGCTCGCCTTGCTTGGGAGAGCAGGTGTCTAACCCTGTGACTTACAGGCCAGCACAGGAGCAGCCAGGCCACAGGCCACTCCGCCGTGCTGCCCTGTGCCATCAGCCTCCGAGCAGGAGTGAGTGGGCGGGCATTTCTCTTCAGACCCTGGCAGCTGGTAACAGGCAGTATGCAGTGAGAGGAGCCACAGGCACCTTGGTGCTGGGCGCCCACTCTTCTGTTCTCAAGCTGTCTCAGGGCCGGGGCACACTGCCTCGGAGCCACCTCATCTAGGGTCCTTGTTCTCCACCCTTGAAGCTCAGCGTCCAAGGAGGAGAGGAGACGGCTGGACTTTGCCCACGGCCGTGGGGTCTCATTTCTCCCCTGGTGGATAATGCAGTCTTGGCCAGTATTTGTATTTATGTGCTTTCTGGAGCCTGTTGCATGCACTACAAAATTTCTTTGTAAAGAAGTTCTGCTTTTTCTTTTTAAAATCATCCTCTAGAGAGGGGCCTTCTCAGAACCTCCCCGGGCCCCTGCCTCGATGCTCTTTGCTGTGGGTCACCCTAACCCGCACGTCACTTATCATTCGACACAGACCAGGCTGGCATTGCTCAGCTGGAACCCAGTTTCCAGGAGCTGCCTTGTTGACTGTGCGGTGCTGTCTGGAGCGTGAGTTCTGCAGACAACGCACGCTGAAAGTGTGGAACCAAAGAGCACCCTGCTGAGTGCCAGGCAGACCTGCCTGCCTCTGGTCCCAGCTCTGCACACACCACGCTCTGACTCTGAGTGGGCTGCCTAATTTAATCCCGGCCTCCTCATCTATAAAATGGAGTTGGCAATTCCTACCTGGCTGGGTTGTCATGGAGACTTAGCTTTGTATCGTCTGTCAATCACAGAGCAAGGCTGCCAGGGGTCCCTACTCAGCAATGCTTCCTCTCTTCCTCTGACCCGGAGTCTTCCAGGCCAGAGCCTGGATGGCACTCAGGATGCCTGATCTTCCATTGCACCCAGCTCACAGACCCGCCCCTCCCTGCCTCAGGAGGGTTTTCTGGATCTCTCGCCTAGTTATTAGTGATCTGCAATGGAACTAAGGGGCACAGCGAGTAGGAACGTGCTTGATTATAATTCAGTGGGCATCCTGAGAAATGGAGTGTTTCGTAGGTCTGAGAATTGTCGGGGGAAAAAAAGCATTTCCTCACCATTGTTGAGAATCTTTATAAAATACTTACAATTGAGTCATAAAAATAGCCAGCATAAAGTGATGCTTATGCTACACCAGGCTAAACGCTGGGCACTAAATGCTGTGGATACAGTGTTTAATTTTGTCTTCAGGGTACTTTTCTCTAACTTTTATATACAAGGAAGATGGAGTATGAAGTGTCCACATAACTGGCCTGCCACACAGGAAGTGTCCGGGGGCCTCGCCCTTTCCTCATCCTCGGGGCTTCAGACGGCTTGTCTGGGAATACATGGAAGCTACTTGCATTTCTTAGGGTGTGTTTTGTTTTACATTTTTCAATCTAATTTGTTGGAATTTAATTTTTGGTATAAAATGAAAGGAACTGCATTTTGAGTTTTTTCCATTTAGACAATTCTTTCAATGCCATTTGAATGAATCCATCTTTTCCCTATTATTTCATGATTTTTCATATTATATTCTCAGTTCCACTAGAGTGTGTGTGTGTGTGTGTGTGTGTGTGTGTGTGTGTGCGCTCATCTATTCCTGGGACATCATGCTACTCCTTAGAGGAGCTATACCCCTTCCATCTTAGTTGAAGGTCACATGTGGGTGATTTTTGGGTAGATGTGGTGAATCAAACCCACTTAAAAAGCCTTGGCTGCACCCCAATCTCCCCCTTTAAGCAACCATGGAGTCGTGAGGTTCAGGTGTGATGATCATCTCATTTAAAACGGAGAGCGTCTCTGGGCACAGTAAGCACGGCGGAGGACGCCGAGTGCACAGGGTGTCTCATTGCCAAGGTCACCCAGCGAGGAACAGAACCAAGACGAGCCAGGCTGCTGGTGCTCCGAGCCCCAGCCCCAGGCCACGCGGCCATGCAAGGGCTCCTTCATACTTATTTCTGGAAATGGATGAACGCTCCCGTGCTGCAACGGAGCCAAGGCTCTGCCTCCCAAAGGAGATGCCACTCTCTCTCCTTCGGGCTTTCTCATCTCTGCACCCTCTAAGTTGTGCAGACTGCCATATTCTCGTGACTCTCAAGTTCAGATTCATCTGCCATGGCTGCACCTACCTCCCCTGTATTCCAAGTCCCTGTCTTTCCTCCTCTCCAGAGCTGCCTCCTGGCACAGGCCACCATCATCCGACTTGCGGGCTTCTGGGAGGGTGCAACTGTCCCTCTCTCTAGGTGTGTCCCACCCCAAGCAGCCTCCACACAGGCCGGGAGCGCTTCCACGGGCCACAGCCAGAACCGGTGCTTCTCTGCTGAAAGCCCTTGGAGGGTAAGCCCCTTGAGGGGCCCAGTCCTCTTCCGGCCCATGGCTCCCAGTCCTTCAGGTGTTCCCAGGGACGCTCCTACTGGCTGCCCCTGTGGCCAGGACCAGGGTCCCTGACCTCAGATCTTGAATCGAGGGAGAGATCTTCTCCGCACTTCAGTCTCTGTCTGCATGGTCCTTAGAGCTTCCTGCCAACTGAGCCGCGTCAATGGAGGGCCTTGCTGCTGGTCTTCTCCCCTCTCCTGTCCTTGTTCCCTTGCCGGTCCTGATGGCAGAACCTCACTGTCCCATTCACCGCTACACCCCAGCAGCTGGCGGTGAGAGTGTGAGCAACAGGGAGCTCTCGGTGTGACTGGCTCCTTCACAGGCCCTTTCGCTGCCCAGCGGGGGGGTGGGGGGGATTGCTCGCTCTGGTCTCCTGTGCTTGCTGGGGTCTGCCCATTCTTCCCTACGCTCACCTGAGCAGTGTGTGGGAGCCGGGCCTCGCCCTTCCTGTCACCCGAGACTGCGGCGAGCACTGGTGTTTTGCCTGTGGCCTGGACGTTTCCCCAGAGCTTCCTCTGGGAAGGGCCCTCGTGTGGGGATTTGCTCTGGTGCTTCTCATCTGTACAGACCAGCATTGAGGGTAGACGTGTCTGCAAATTCCAAACTCTGGATGTGAGAGTCCCTCCTCCCCACAGCCTGGGTTGGCTCGACACAGTCTGGTCATGTTCTGCAGGTTTCCAAGAAATGCTGATGAAAGTAAATGAGTTCATCTTGGCGTCCAGGTAACTTTGGGGTCCCCAAGCTGAATTACCGAATACGATGGTCTGATGAAATAGGGCTCTAGCAATGCCGTTACGCTGGGACCCGAAGTCTCCCTGGCTGGCAAAGTCTCGCTGAGACGTGCTGCTTGTTTGGGTTTTCTCCTTGGACACCACAGCAATGCAGAAAGCACTTCGTTAGTCACCCCAAAGCCCCTGTCCCCCACAACTGCCCTGCCAGCATGCTGTGCTGCTGTCTCTGCCCTTTGCTCTCCTTTCCCACCCCTGAGGTGAGTGACCTCATGCTGGAAGGCACCAGAAATTCAGACAAAGAGGAATACCACCGTTGTCGGAAAATGCAACTTGAGACATAGGAAGTGGCAGACCAGGTCAAGCGGTCCTGGGAAGTGGGTACATTGGTCAGGAGGGGTGGGTTCCTGAAGGAGGCTGCACGTGGAGACAGGGGCGGGCAGGACTCAAACACCAAGTGGAGAGAGTGTGGCTGGAGGGTAGGATGTCCAGGGAGCACCCAGGAAATAAAGAGCTGAGCACGGGTGGGGCGCTGCTCACCAGGGGACGGAGACTCCAGGAAGGGAGCCGCCCCCCCAGCCTCCCTGCTTGCTGTCTGCCTGCCAGATGGGGGAGAGTGACGGAGACAGTGGCGACGCTGCTGTACCCTAAGTGTCTGCTCTTCTAAGTCCCCGCCTGGTCAGCTCGTGCCACGCCTCCTAAGTAGGTGAAGAAGCAGGCCCAAGGTCACCTGTGAGTGCCCGCCAGAGCCCTGGGCCCATGTCCTTCTCCGGAGTGTGCTGGGTCGACCAGGCTGGTCAGGCTCTGCCCACAGTGTCACTGAGGGCTTCTGGAAGCTGGCATGACCTGGTCCGCTGTCCGCTACCGCGGCCCATGCCCCCTCCCAGCCTCCCACCCATGGCTGCACGCCAGGCATGTGCCAGACTTTGCTCAGCTACCCTTGGGAGATCAGCTGTGGACGACAGTCCTGGGAGGTCCTGCTGGGTGCAGCCAAGGCCTCTGGCCAGGACATGGAGGTGACCTGGGGCCCAGGCGCGGCTGGGTTGAAACGAGTCCAGTTGCCAGGCGAGCAGTGAGGGGACAAGGGGTGACGGCGAGTCCGAGGTCGCGTGGGCTGCCCGTCCACTCTGGGCCGTGGAGGACAGTGCCAGGGGCCCGCAGCCTGCCGAGGGCGGGGTCCCGTGCAGCCCCTCCCTTCTCCGCGCTTTCTCCCCCACAGCCAGCTCTGGCCCCTGCGGTCAGAAGCTGTGCTGGGAGCTCTGGCACCTGCTGCCCTGCTCTGTGTGGGACGAGGCGCTGAGGTCTTGCAGCCTGGGCCCTGTCACTCGCTGGGGTCGACGTGGGGGCATCAGCCCTGGAACCACCTTGGAGGAACCAGGCAGGCCTCGCACTCCGGAGTCCTGGGCCTGCTCAGTTGAGCCACCTCTCGGGGCTTCGCCCAGGGCGTCTCTGCAGGAGGCTTCCTCTGTCCCAGCCTTCAGTGCCCTGCTGCTGCACGGGCCTCCTCTGGAAGCACTGCCTCAGTGAATCACTTGCCTTTCCCTCAGGAGCAGCTTCCAGACACGTCTCCAGCAGGCATGCGGCAGCTGTGCAGGAAGTACAGGGTGGCAGGATGAATGGGAGGCTTCCTGCTGCTGACAGCACGCGTCAGGGAGGAGAGGGCATCTTCGCTGCTTAGGTGCCGCCTCTGAATGTGCAGCAGAGCCGGGCCGATCCTCCAGCTGGCCCAAGTCAAAGGCAGGTGAGGGCTGCACTCTGAGCTCCCCCCAGCACACCCCAATACTGGAACTTTGGTAAGTGTGCATCCTTATCAATGGTCTGTATAAAATGAACAGAAAATGAACCCCATCAGCTCAATGAATTTGTTACTGACACTTTCCCAAACATGCCTGGCCATGAATCCTTGATTCATATAAGCTGCTTAATGCTCATCAGAAGTGAGGTCATAGACAGGGTTTCCACCAGAGCTTGTTCAAGCGAGACTCCCACGGTGGGGACGGAGACGGGTAGGACAAGTGATGCGGGTTCAGACCCTCTACAGTCGGAACCAGGGAAACCTCAGGTTGCAAGCGAAGGCCGTGAGGGGTCCTGGATGCAGTCTCTGGAGGTGAAGCCATTTTTAGTAAGAGAGGTACGGCCAATCTCTTTTCCATTAAACAAGTGAACTCTGTAATTGTCACAGATCATAATTGTTTTCAACAGGACAGGCATAGCTGGAAATGGAGCAGATTCTACGAGCAACCAAACCTAATGAATCCTGGGAAGATGGAGCTGTGTGTGGCCCAGTCTCGAATTCAGCCTGTTGCCCGTCAGTGAATGAACCTTGTTCAGATATTAATCACGTAATCACGGGTGGGACGTGGGGTGGAGGAGTGACCAGGCCTCGGGTCAGCATGCTTGTCGCTCTTGGGCTGTGAGAAGGACACCTGAGCGGCTCTGAGAGGGACAGGGTGGGTTGAAGGTGCTGGTGGTCAGACCCGAGGCTGTGGCTGGGGATGCCAGTGCTGGAGGCAGCGGTGCCATTAAAGCTGCTAATGGACTGAGGGCAGCCCCCAATTCAAGAGCTGCTGGTGACGGAGTTGAGGCTCCCTCTGTCTGCGTGAAGGTGTAGAGGGAGCACCACTGGAGGGAAGCAGCAAGGCTGACAACTAGCACGGAGGTGCCCGCTCTCCCCAGACAGTGAGTGCAGGGAGGTGCAGATAGCACAGCGGGCTCCTGCCTTCGGGGCTGTGGCCAGTTCGGAACAGAGCTGAGAGCTATCGCTCCTGTAGCCAGGCCTGGCAGGCTCTCAGGAGGTGTCCCTGTTAAAGGGTGCCTGGCAGGCAGGTTGCGTCTCCTGGACATGGACAGCAGCTCTGGTTCTTGCTCCTGTGCTCGCTGTGCACTCCTGGCTGAGTTCAGCAAACCTGAGTTGTGGGAGGCACTCAGGAGGGAAGGACGAGCAGGGACTGCAGCAGAACCTGTCCCAGGAGGTGGTCACAGGAGGATGCCCACACCTCTAGGACACAGGCCACTCAGGTGGCTGGGCTGGAGCTGGGTAGAGCAGAACTGGGCAGGGTCCACACCCAAGTCCAGAAACATTCCCAGAGGCGGGGTCCTTGCAGGGTGGGGAGTCCAGAAGAGATGGCCAGAGAGGGAGGAGAGGCAAGGAGGACAATGTCCAGGCACAGATGCTTGTCCTAGTTGGGGGATGAGGACCCATGGTCCCCAGACTTTGGCTGTTGGGTTGGCATGACGTGAGCTGCTGCTCCGGGTAAAGGAGCCGTCAGTCTGTGGGTGGCTTTGTGAGCCATGAGAAGGTTTGCATTTCGTGCTGCTGGGATGGACAAATTTGGGGGTTTTGTCAAAAGATGGGGTCCACAGAGCAGGTGTTGAGGTGGTGGCTGCTGTGGCCAGCGCAGAGCCAAGCAGGGAGGTCCTAGAGTGAGGACCGCGGGCTCTTGGGAGGTCCAGACCAGAGCCTGGGCTTCCCATCCAGGCTCACAAAGAGGAAGAGGAGGCTAGATTGCTGGACCTGAAACCGACTGGCGGTTGATGGTGGAGGAGAGAGCAGAGAGGAAAGAGCCCGAGTTGGCTCCAGACCTCGGCTTGGCAGCTGGAATGCGGTGAGTGGAGCTAACTAGGGAGGGAGATGGCGTGGGTTCTGGATGTGGCGTTAGTGCCCTGAGGGGTAGACTGGAGAGCTCAGGGTGATCTCTACATCCGGGAGCCACCAGCGCAGCAGGAGCACTAGCAGGTTCAAGGCGAGCATTCTTAGGTGAGAGACACAGTGACCTAAGGACTTGTGATGGGGCTGAGGAGGGGAAAGCAGAGCTCGCAGCAGGGACGGCTGGCCCCGGGGGAGGCGAGGCAGGCCGGCCTCGTGCTGGGGAAGGGCCTGCTGTCCCCAGGGCCCATGGCCGAGGACCATTTCACCTGTTTGTTCTCTCCCTCTGTGACCCCAAATGGCACTTTTGTGGTTCTATATATTCCTGTCATTGGGCCTTATTCTTGGCAGGGGGTCAACCTACTCATCGACCCAGGACCTGCAAGGTGCTCTCCCGGATGAGACCAGGGAGCTTTCAGCCACCAGGGGCTTTCAGCCGACAAGACTTAGGAAAGAAGGAGAAGGAGGATTGCCAGGGAGTCCTGAGTGCTGCCCGCCAGACGCTCTGTCAGCATTTTGCAGGAGCTACCAAGCAGTGATTATCCCCGCCTAGGAGTAATTGCTTGGTGGCAGAGGTGGTTCAAGCAGGGTCTGTTCAGCGCCAAAGCCCTTGTTCTCTGCACCACATCCGATTCCCCCGCCCACATTATAAAACAGCCATAAACCTGGGCGATGCTGCATGTTAAGCACCACCATCAGGAGCTCACAATACTCATGAAATCTGGATAACAAAATGCTCAAGTTCATGAAAAAATGAGCAGAGGATTTTGGAGCCGGACAGCGTGGCCTTGTTTCTCAGCAACATTTCAAGTGACTGAGGCGACTCCCTTCACACAATAGCAGCAACGTCTGCAGGGCTTCTGCAGTCTGCAAACGCTGTCACTCAGGTTGCATCAGCCCGCGGCGGCCCTGCATGGTGGATGGTTATGAGGAAGGCTGAGATTCAGAGGCTGCGTGGCCTGCCCAAGGTGACCATGTCAGCAGGAACTCAGCTGGGGCGTGAGCACAGGTTTCTGACCGAGTCTGGTGCCCCTTCATTGTTCATTGCATCCCAGTTAAAGGTAAAGATGGAGATGAGACCTTTAGCAGCCACATATCCTGGGCTGTAAGTGGCCTGGCAAGTGGTGTGCACAGGCAGATGACAATTTCTAGGATGTCTCCTTGGATTCTCTGTTTACAGTCCCTCCTTTGTGAGCATTCAGCCAGATGGCATCCATGGGAACTCAGATATCCACCAGAAAGCCACTCCTTCAGACTAATTAGTTTCCCTTTATATGCCTCACCTTAAAAAGCTTTAAAGCTATTCTGTGATCTTACAATTCCTGTCCCAAAGCCTGCCTATCTCCTGTCTCCTTGTGTCTTTTTATTTCCCTGGGACAAACCTGATGCCTCAATAAGGACGTGTTTGTACTCTGAAAGCCCAGTTACTGCCGCGTGCCTTCTCAGAGAAGGCAGCCATGAACCGGCAACCTTCCTTTCCCCTGGGCATCTGTAGGCCCAGAGTGACTGCATATCACAGAGGCCTATTTTAAGAAGCACAAAAAGCTTTTGTCGTACAGAGAACAATGATTACCAAGGTAAAAGAAGAGGGTTTTGAAAACAGTGCTGCATTAGGCTTGATGCCTTGACCCTGTCTTCCAAAACTAGGAGGGAGGCGGTCGCCTGTTTGATCAGTGTTTGTTTACCTGGATGTGTCATGGATCCTCTGCTCCGTGGCAGATACAGGCGTGTGCCTTCACAAGCACGCGGCCCCTGCCTTGCTCTCCAGTTCCTCGTGGTCCTGCAGCAGAGCAACACACACTGGAAGAGGCCACTGTTGCTCAGTCCTTGGTACAGCGTGGGGAGTAGGAGCCAGGTGATTTTGGAGGACCAAAGACACATCTGAAGGGATCAGAGAAGGACATGATGTTCAAGCTTCACCTTGAAAGTGACCAAGATCAGAGGAAGAAGCAGGATGTGAGAAGTTCCTGGCACATGAAACTGCAAGCGCAAAGGTGGGAAGGCAGGAAACGTGAAGTACGGAAGGACCCCAGCGTTCCGTGTGGCTGGACGCCGCAACAGCCAGGGCCCCGGGGGAACTGAGACCTGGGGTCCAAGGAGTTAGCTCAGAGAGACAGGCAGGCCAGATCCTGAAGGCTGTGCTTCAAGGCTTCCACCAGGAGTTCCGTGCATGATGATTCTGATCAAGGCATTCCTCACGACGGCCCTGCACCACGATGTCCCTGCATTGTGACTTCTGCACCACGATTCTTCTGCACCATGACTGCCATCAGGTCTTCCCCGCACCAAGACTTCCCTGCATCGAGACTTCCCTGTGTGATGGGTTGACATATTTGGCTCTATGGAAATGTTACAGGCCAGGTTACATGGGCAATGATTACACAGACTTCATTTTACCCTGAGACTCCATGTTTATAGGAAATGCCTTTCCTGTGGTAACACCCCGCCTCCGAACCCATCAACAGTTGCTTGGCATGGCATGTTTGGCAACACAAAATGGCAATTCTTAGATAATGTTAAAAGGTTCTTTTTGGTTCCTATTTTTCTTGGACAATGTACCCTGTCAGCAACAATTGTCTAGATGTTAGTAACCATTCTTTAGCTTGTACCCAACTAAGGTCATTTGACCCACTTCTCCTTCTGTGTTTGATTATAGATCTCATGTTAGTTTGTAGTTTTAAATCATAGCAACAGACACTTATGATTGATGTATTAACAGGTGGTATAAAAACCCCTGCAACTCTACCCTTGAAGCTGTCCTCCCAATAGCCATTTTGGGCATTGTATGAGACAGCTGGGGGGCTAATGAAGACTCAAATTTGGACTTCTCAGTGGTGATTGGTCTTTTCTTATGTTGTGCCCCACAACACCTGCACCATGACTTCCCTGAACTAGGTCTTTCATGAACCATGACTTCGGTGCACTATGACTTAGGTGCATCCTGACATTATTGTGAATTCCCTACACCATGACTTCCGCCATGATTTCCATGCACCATGACTTCCCTGCAACATGAATTCCACCATGACTTCCACCATGACTTCCCTGCACCATGACTTCCCTGCAACATGACTTCCACCATGACTTTCCTGCACCATGACTTTCCTGCACCATGACTTCCACCATGACTTCCCTGCACCATGACTTCCCTGCACCATGACTTCCACCATGACTTCCATGCACCATGACTTCCCTGCAACATGATTTCCCTGCACCATGACTTCCACCATGACTTCCCTGCAACATGACTTCCACCATGACTTCCATGCACCATGACTTCCCTGCACCACGACTTCCACCATGACTTCCCTGCACCATGACTTCCCTGTACCATGACTTCCACCATGACTTCCATGCACCATGACTTCCACCATGACTTCCCTGCACCATGACTTCCACCATGACTTCCCTGCACCATGACTTCCATGCACCATGACTTCCCTGCACCATGACTTCCACCATGACTTCCATGCACCATGACTTCCACCATGACTTCCCTGTACCATGACTTCCCTGCACCATGACTTCCACCATGACTTCCATGCACCATGACTTCCACCGTGACTTCCCTGCACCATGACTTCCACCGTGACTTCCATGCACCATGACTTCCACCATGACTTCCATGCACCATGACTTCCACCATGACTTCCATGCACCATGACTTCCCTGCACCATGACTTCCACCATGACTTCCATGCAACATGACTTCCCTGCACCATGACTTCCACCATGACTTCCATGCACCATGACTTCCCTGCACCATGACTTCCACCATGACTTCCCTGCACCATGACTTCCCTGCATGATGACATCCCTGCTCTATGACTTAGCTGCATCCTGACATTCATTGTGACTTCCCTGCACCAAAACTTCCACCATGACTTCCCTGCACCATGACTTCCCTACAACATGACTTCCCTGCACCATGACTTCCACCATGACTTCCCTGCACCATGACTTCCCTGCATGATGACGTCCCTGCTCTACGACTTAGCTGCATCCTGACATTCATCGTGACTTCCCTGCACCAAAACTTCCACCATGACTTCCCTGCACCATGACTTCCCTGCAACATGACTTCTCTGCACCATGACTTCCACCATGACTTCCATGCACCATGACTCCCTGCAACATGACTTCCATCATGACTTCCATGCACATGACTTCCCTGCTCTATGACTTAGCTGCATAATGACATTCATTGTGACTTCCCTGCATCATGACTTTCCTGCATTATGACTTATCTGTATAACGATTTCCCTGCATCATGACTTCTCTGCACCATGACTTTCCTGCATCCTGTGTTCCATGAACCATGACTTCCATGAGCTATGACCTCTGTGGGTCATGCCTAGTCCATGCATTTGACTTCATTCACAGGTAACTGCTTTGCTTATATACAAAAGTAATTCCAGTGAAAGGATAACTTAAACACTAGTAAGTGCTTACTTCTTATGGCATCCTCTCCTCATCTCTGTATGACCCTACTTTCTTATTCACAAATGCAGGCAGAGTTTGTTCTGGGGCCTGCAGAATAATATTTTAAATTCTGTTTTATTTTGCCTGCCTCCAAATTCCAAGTTCTTTCAATCCCAGGCACCATTAAGGATCAGTCCTCCTGGCACTTTTCTTCCATGTTCAAACTGGCTTCTGGACCTCCATTAGTCACCACCTCACAGGTATTTGTGAATCTGCCACAAGTCTCATTTGAGAACATGCTACATGGCTCATCTGAGTGAAATAGCTAGCCCTCTTCTTAGACACTGGCTCTGATAATGGAGCATCATGGCCAAGACCAGGAGTGCCGCTGGGCTCCCCAGGGTCACGACTCTGCCTGGGCGCCAACTCTGGCTTCCTGGGTTCTGATTGCAGAGCCCTGGGCAAGTTTCTCCCTCCCTCTTTCCTAGATTCCTCATCCATAGTGAGGGCTGTGGTGATGTTTCCGTGAGAATACAAATCAAACTCTCAGTGCCGAAACTCACTTGGGGTAAAACGAGTTAACATTTGTTAACAGAAGTAGAAAGTGGTCTCCATCCCAGGGAGCTGCAGTCTGGAGGGATCTGCAGTTGAAGAGGTAAAGATGAAGCACAGGAAGGCTACAGGTGCAGGGGCTGGGCGAGCTCTCCCTGCTGGGCAAGGAGGGCACCCCAGGAGGGCGTGCCCAGTGGCTCAGAAGGGTTCAGAGCCCAGGACCGGAATGCCGGGGCAGGATTCCCACCCCCATCTTCCCTTTCCCAGCCGGGAAGAGTGCCCGGGACGGGGAGCTGAAGTTGCCTGCCTGCAGTGTCACCAGACCATGGAGCACAACGTGCCCCAAGATCAAGGAAGAACCAGAAGCAACTTTAATTTGGGGGTTTACATCCAGATGAAAGCAGTGTGGGCTGCAGAAGTCCCTTCCTATTTGGGATATCTTTTTCATTGCTGTTCCTGTGAGGAAACCGAGGAGACACCAGCTGAGACCACTGGACCATGGGTCCAGTGGGCGGCTAAGGGCACTTCCCCAGCACACCAGCACCCTCGGTGTGGCTCCAACTCCGTGGCAGGAAACCCTCCTGCATGCAGCAACTTGGACTTTTCGGGAAGGTTTTCTGTGGTGAAGTCATGCGGTGGAGGAGCAAAGTGGTTTCCGTGTGGACGTGTGGCCACCCAGACCTGCAGTGAGCTTGTCGAGGGCCCCTTGAGCCCTGGGGCAGGAGCAGTGAGACACACTCCCAGCCACAGGCCGGGAGCTTCTGGGGCTTGGAGGTCTGTTCAGATCTTAAGGCCGAGGCCTTTGTCTCAGGGCGCAGGGTCATTATGGAAAAGGGGAGGAATGTGGAGTGGGTTCAAGAGGGTGCCACCTGCAGGGGCTCTGCTGGGGACCACGAGGGGTAGCTGGCGAGGGCCTGCCCTGAGCATGGGCAGGGTAGCTGAGTGCTCAAGGCTGCTGGGCGGAGCTTGCCCTGAGCGCAGTGTGGAGGCATGCTGTCCAGCAGGGACTCTCGGCCACCAGCCGGGCATCCAGCAATCCAGTTAGCTGGGAGACTAGCTGCTGGCAGTTAGTGTGGACCCCACAGTTTTGAGGGCCCAGACCCCAGAGACCGCCTTGCTTTAGACACCAGTCGTGAGACCAAGCAGTTATAAATTTGGGGGTCCCTCAGCATCCCCTCAGGTCTGCTAATGTGCAGAACAAGTCACAGAACTCAGGGGGGTGCTGGTCACCTTACCCCTTTATTACAAAGGATATGAATGAATAGCCAGAAGAAGGATGCACCAGGGAGGTCTGAGAAGGGATGCAGAGCATCAGCACCCTCTCTGGGTGCCACCCCCAGCCTGTGTGTATGTTCACCACCTGGAAGCTTCTCAAGCCTCAGTTCCAGGATTTTTATGTGGGTTTATTGCTCGGGCGTGATTGATGAGTTATTGGCTATTAGCAATGGGCGTGGTCTTCCATCCGTCTCCCTCTCTCTCTAAGAAGGATGGAAGAGGACAGCAAAAAGCTCCACACTTCTGGGAGTGGGGTCCTCTACCAGAAGTCCTTCCCTGTCCTTCCCCTCATTAGCATAGGTTCTCATTTGAATAACAAAGAACCCTCCTATCACTAGGGAACCCCAAGATGCAGGAGCTCCGTCCAGGCACCAGGGGAAAGGACCAACTATGCTTTTATTGCTCCGCAGGAGGTGGGTGAAAGGGGACACAGAGAGTGCTGACCACATTTCTGACTCAGAGCCTTGGTCAATTATGGTTTGGCTGGAGGCGGCAAATAAAGTTTAGAAAACACCTGTGCCAACTGTTGGGGGATTAAAGCCACCATTTGGGGATAAAAAAGTAAGACACCTATTTTGCACAATCGAGAAATAGTAATCTCAAAGCTTAGTGTTTATCCAACCGTGATCAGCAGCTTATGCGATTTTCCTTTTTGATTTGTGGATAGTCATGAGCCAATTACCCTGGAATTAGAATAAAAAAGGCACGCAGGTGAGGCCTCTGGAGCTACCTGGGGGGTGCGGGGGGATAGAATAACAAGGTACTGCCCACCTGGGCATCACACCCCCAGCAGCAGGCTTCCCCTGGCTCTTGTAAGACGCTTGAGCAGCAGGCTGCGTGACAGCAGCGGGGCCAGGCCCCGGTGCCCAGTGCACATCGCTGGGTCTTCTCAGGCCTGTGTTTCTTCTTGTTCCTTTTGGTTCTTGGCTGTTCTTTTTGCCCAGAGAAATTTATTTCTGGCTGAGCAATCAGCCTAATGAGGAACAGCTCACTAGGGAGTGACCGGCTTGGTGGTGCTTCCAGCAGGCGTTTCCCAGAGTCCCTGGAGAACTGAGGCTCCTTCTACTCCTTTTCCCACCTGCACCCAGGACCATGTGGTCCCACAGGAGTAAAGTGGAAGAGAGCAGCCCGGATTCTGGGAGCCAGCCAGTGCTGCTGGTGCTGGTGAGATGTTTCTCTGTTTTCACCACGGGGCACATTAGTGCTCTCCCTTGCATTGTCTTGGGACTTCTCATGAGTGTACAAGATGTGGTGGTGGCTGTCTAACCATTTCACAGAGAGCAAAAGTGACACAAAGCAGCTAGTCTGCCCTAAGGTCTTCCAATGGATGAAAAGGGCAGTGCCAGACCTGCCCTGATGGATGAAGTCACGGGCCATGCCTTCCCTGAGCCCAGTTAGAATATTCTGTGAAGAGTTGTGTGCATTGGCATTTGGCTGCACGGAGTGTAGGTGGGACTGGAATGGTTTTGTGTGGACACAGGTCCGTGGAGATGGGTCAGGAGTCCCATCATGCAGATGTAACAAGGTGTCTCAACCAAACCATATTTTAGGCTGTCTTCTCTTGTAGGAGAAAGAGACACACGTGTGTGTGAATTCGTGTTGAGTGCCAAGTAATTCATTCCTGGAAACCCTCCTCCACTGCACGGGAGGTCTTGGAGCAGGGACCTCAGAGTAGGAATTGCAAACCCATCTCCAAGGCTTTGCCAACAGCCTGCCCAGCTGCATTGGCTTAGGACCAAAGGCAGGCTTTTGCAAGATGCCTTTAAGATAACACAGCCAAGACGATAATCCACCTTACCTATGGTTACCTATAAAATCTACCTGTTCTGGACGTGTTTAGAGTCATCATTGGTCTTAGGTAAGCAAGAGTTATCTTCCTTCTAACTCCTGAAACTAAGACAGAGCGTGCGCGGGACCAATATGACTCTGAAGGTAAACCCTTGACTTCTGTTTATTTAAAAATAAGAAATTTTCCAATGCATATCATTTGCATCTGCATTTCAGAGATGGTGGTAGACATGTCAAATGCAGACCTGTCAGTCAAAATCTGGGAAAGGAAACATTATTTGAAGTAAAACAATAGATGGCAGGAGTGGAGAGACCCCACGATGAGGGTGGGAAACCGTGCTCTGCAAGCCCACGACGAAGATGCTCAGGCTGCCCAGGTTCAGGGAGGTGGGATGAGCAGAGCCTGGGGGGGTCACACGAGGTGGGAGAGGAGACAGGAGGTCATGGGAGCAAGTGCAGCCGGGTGTGGGAAGGAGGCTTGCAGGGCCAGCCAAGGTCAAATTCCAAGAGACAGAGTTGAATCTCCAGGATCTACGCTTGTTCTGGGTAGAAGGAGGGACTCCCAGCGGTAGCCCAGGCTCAGCCGCTGAGCCCACAGAGGGGCAGGTAGGGCCTGGGATGACCCACATCTGGCTGGCAGGACCCAGAGGTCTAGTGGGCACCTTGCATGGTACCCAGAACCAGGCAGAAATGTCGTCCTGTGCTTGTGCCCAGCGAGGGCCACTGCACAAGATGGCAGGAGACCTGGGTCACTCTAGGTGAGGCCGACCACTCCATGCTCAGCCAGAAGCTTGGATTCATTCTGCTGGCCATGAGAGGACTGCGGAAAGCGGTCAGGCAGTGAAGCACACAGAAAATAATCACTCTCTAAAGCCTGCCAGCCTCCCAGAGAGACCTCCACGCCTGCTCTCAGGGCGTGGTCAGGGGCTGGTCTTCAGTTCCCTTTACCCAGGGCCCAGCTCTTGCTCTCGGAGCCTGGGCTCAGGGTGGACTCAACCTGTGGTGGCAGCAAAGCACTCCCAGCCACCCCGATCTCCAGTTCTGCCCGGTTTGTGCCCTGATTAATGAGGGCTGTTAATCAGAGTGCTGTATTCCCAGCATAATGGACGTGGCTGGGAGCCAAGTCCTGGAGACGGGATCATGATCAGAAGGAATGGGAGGAGCTGCTGCCCAGGGGAGGAGCTGGGACCAGGCAGGTGCGAGAGTACCCCTCCCTGGGCTCGGGCTCTCCGACTCCTCAGCACCACGGGCAGCTTGCCCAGGCCTGGCACATCCTCCCAGGCAGAACAGGGCCCTGCATGGGCCAATGTATCTTGATTCCTTCCCACGAGGTGAAGACAGGGGCCTGGCGTGGGGGTTTCTCTGCACATAGGGAGGGAAGCACTGCAGGCCTGGGGGCGGGGAGGTGAGAGGACAGGGGAACAGTGGGGCAGGCATGGAGGGGAGGGCCCCACAGGGAGGAAAACGGGGAAGGAGGAGAACCTGGCTTCCTGGAAAGTGGGGTCCTGGGAGAGGGGAACCTGGAGACCAGGAACGTGGGGTCCTGGGAGAGGGGAACCTGGAGACCTGGAATGTGGGGCATGGAAGAAAAACCTGGAGTCCTGGAACATGGGGGCCTTGGGGTGAGAACCTGGAGTCCAATAACAAGGGGTCCTTGGAAAGGGAACATGAAGTCCTGGAACATGGGGGCCTGAGAAAGGGAACCTGGAGTTCTGGAACATGGGGGTCTGTGGGAGGGACCTGGAGACTTGGAACATGGGGGTCTGTGGGAGGGACCTGGAGTACTGGAACATGGGGCCTGGGAAAGGGAAAGTGGATTCCTGGAACATGGGGGACTGGGAGAGGGAACCTGGAGTCTTGGAACATGGGAGTCTGGGAGAGGGAACATGGAGTCCTGGAACATGGGGGCCTTGGGGTGAGAACCTGGAGTCCAGTAACAAGGGGGCCTGGGAAAGGGAACCTGGAGTCCTGGAACATGGTGCCTGGGAGAGGGAACCTGATAACATGAAGTCCTGGAACATGGGGCCTGGGAGAGGGAAACAGGAGTCCTGGAACATGGGGTCTGGGAGAGGGAACTTGGATCCTGGATCATGGGGGCCTGGGATAGGGAGCGTGGAGTCCTGGAACATGGGGACCTGGTGGAGGCAACCTGGAGTCCTGGAATATGGGGCCTGAGAGAGGGAAAATGGAGTCTTGGAACATGGGGCCTGGGAGAGGGAACCTGGATTCCTGGAACATGGGAGCATGGGAAAGGGAACTTGGAGTCCTGGAATTGGTGTATGGGAGAGGGAACATGGAGTCCTGGAATATGGGGGCCTTGGAGAGGGAAATTTGAGTCCTGGAAAATGGGGCCTGTTAGAGGGAACCTGGAGTCCTGGAACATGGGGACCTGGGAGCTGATGCCAGGAGTCCTGGAACATGGGAGTCTGGGAGAGGGAACCTGGAGTCCTGTAAAATGGGGGTCAGGGAGAGGGAGCCTGCAGTCCTGTAAAATGGGGACCTGGGAGAGGGTCCTGGGAGAGCGGCCTGAAGCCCTAGCACTGAGGGTGGGAGGCTGTAGGCCCAGCTGTGACAGCCGCTGAGGGGCTGGGAGTAGTCACCGCAGCACTTCCCAGTCACGCAAGGATCCATTGTCCAGGCTGCAGCCGAGTGGGCTGTCCCAGGGGACTCAGGACCTCTGGGGACAGGGGCCCCAGTGAGTGTGGGGCTACACAATGTGCCGCAGGGCCCGGACGCCTGCTTGGGCCTGTGGGTTTATGAAGATCCCTTCAACGTGTGGGTCAGGCAGCCCAGGGACCACCCCAGAGGAGGCCCTCACGTTGTCCCCAAAGCCACCACCTGTCAGTGATATTTGAAGGACTCAACGCATCAGAGCCTTGCCCTTCCTGGGGACTGGCAGCTTCGCCATTGCGGGTTGTTCTCTTCCAGTCGCTCCACGGTATTCCTTGGTTGTGGACCACCTGACCTGCTGGCAGAGTGCCTGGCCCACGCAGGACAGAATGACCTTCCCAGAGCAGGCTGAGGAGAAGCCAGGAGAGGAGCCAGGCTTGGTCAGGAGCTGGGCATTGGAGGTCAGGATCCCAGCATGATCGGGGACACCCTGAAGGTGTGGGGGACACTCTGCAGAGTGCTGCTGGTGACTCGTCATTACCAGTGTTGGTCTGTGCTGAGTCGGCAGCATGTGGCACTAAGATCTGGTCAGTGGGTCAGTGGACATGGTGCCCAGGCTGCCTGGGTTTTCCTTGTCCTTAGTCAGAATTGGGGTGGACTGGGGTGGGAGAGGCGGTAGCGGGGAGGCCAGGGCCATTGCCGCAAAGGCCTGGCAGCAAAGGCCCAGGAAACTGCCGGTTACTGGGGCTGCACACCTGGCCCCCGTGTAGCAGCTCTGCAGTGTGGTGGTCTCCAGGCGCAGCTGAGGCACCTTGAGAAGGTGTGTCAGACCTGCCGAGAACCCAGAACCCCCACCGCTCACCCCTCCTCAGGCTGCCTGGCATCCCGTGACTATGACAGGAAGCCCTGGCAGGACTGCTATCCTGAAAGGAGAGCTTCCTACAAGCCTCGATTCCAACGATGGTGGGGTTTTTACTCCCAGGAGGATGCATGTAAGCATCCAGGACGCCCGATCCTGTGCCATCGCCTCCGTAACAGCTCACATCCTCTGCCTGAGCAGCTCCTGCCTTCTCAGGAGAGAAGCCCTGTCCAAGCCACCGAGGTGACACAGGTCACTGGTACCACTGGGCCGCTGAGGACGGCTGGATGCCACGGAGGAAGCCTAACGGGGAGGCTCCCTTCCCTCGCGCTACCAGAATGGGTCTGGTTGCCTCCTGGGGGCTGTGCGTGGTCAGTGCCAAGCCTCTGGACAGCAGAGACCTGCCTTCCCGAGCGTGGAGGACACGGCCTCACTCGCTGCCTTCCACCACCTGGGAACTCGGAAGCTCTGTGCTCACACACGTGGTGAGCACGTAGTGAGGTCCCACGCCAGGTGTCGGGCAAGGGGCCTGTGGAGTGCCCATTAAAAAGCTGTTCCCGCACTGCTGCTGTGCCTGCCAGGCCCCCTGCACCTGAGCACTCAGGTGGGACCTACGGAAGGACTGGAGGAGACGCAGGGCGGGCGCCAAGACCCCATGCCGTGAGTGTGTGGGCCTTCCTTCTCCCCGGGGCCCTTCCGGGCCCTTCCCCGCCGAAGCCCCACTCTTGCTGGTCTGTGTTGTTCATCACTTGAGACAGTTCAGCCTGCCCCAGCTTAGGCACACCACCCACATCTACCCATGTTCCTGTCCGTAGAGAAAGATCCCAGAAAGTCAGAAGGCCTGTCTCTCCTGGAAGACAGGGTGGCTTCCACACCGTGCTTGAGATTAATAGTCTCCTCACCGGCAGGGGGAGGCTGGGCTCCCGAAGGAGAGTCCAGAACCTGGTGTGTGTGAGATGGACTCCTTGTCTGGGTCCTAGGCTTCCCCGTGGCCCACAGGTTCTGACTCAGCCAGTGTAGTGACCATGCAGACCACAGTGGTCCTTTGGACACCAGGGGACACTTCCAGAGTAAGTAGGTATGACCACATGGCCAAGTCTTGGCAGTGCTGGGGGCCAGTGGCCAGCACTACTGCGCAGGTCTGGCCTTCGCATCCCCCTGGTGGGAGCCTCCATGACCCTGCCCCGGGGTCTTCGAGCTCATGCAGTCTTGGAAGTCGGGAGTCAGAGGTGGAAGAGGGGCCTGAGAACCTCTGTTGGAGGAACAGTGCCAACCAGGAGCTCAGCTCCTGGCCCGGGTGGGGCGAGGTCAAGTTCCCCGTGTTGGGAGCTTCCTCTTGAATAAGGCCAGCGAGGACGAGACTCGCGGTGGCAGCCTCCTTACTCCAGGCCTGCTCTCTGCCGGCCTCTCAGACCTGCCAACAGATGGAGTCTCCACACACACCGCCCCTCCGTCTACCTTCTCTCCAGCCCTCCCCGGCCGGGAGGGGTGCCCTGAAGTCTGTGCCCGACCTCCGTCACCCGACCCCTTCCCGCTGGGACTCGTGGCCCATGCTGGAGGGGAGCCGGCTTCTCCCCTGCTGGGACTCATTCGGCAGCACGCCCACCAGTCTCCGTGGCCTGGTTCTCTCCGAAGGCTGCAGGCAGGAGCAGGTCTGACCAGCACAGGTTCTCCCGTTTTTCCCTTCACACTGACCCCATTCCTTGCAATTTGTGATATCAAGGTTTGGATCTGAAGTGTTCCCCGAAGTCTCATGCTTGAAGACTTGGTCCCCAGTGCAGTGATGTCCAGAGGTGGCATTCTTAGGAATGATTGGGCTGAGGGCTCTGGGCTCATCAGTGGATGAATCCATCGGAAAGATGGGTGATCTGAATGGACCACTGGGGGCAGAAGGAACTGGAACCTGGCTGGAGGACGTAGACCTGGAGCGTGCCCTTGTGTTCTGCTGTCCCTGTCTCCTCTCTCTCTCTCTCTCTCTCTCTCTCTCTCTCAGCTTACCACCTGTCAGGAGCTGAGCAACTTTCTTCCACCATGCCGTTCCGCCATGCCGTTCCGCCTCTTCTGGGGCCCAGAGCATTGGCGACAGCTGACCATGGACTGAATTTCTGGAGCCACAAGGCAAAATAGCCCTTGCCTTCTCTGTGTGCCCTGGTCTGATGCTTTCTCCGCAGTGAAGAGAAGCTAGCACATGTGGTTTCCCTCACCTGCAGCTCTCAGGGTGGATGCAGGAGGCGGCAGCAGGCACTTGTGTGGTGCTGTCTCTGCCAAAGCAGACACCTTCCCGCCAGCAGCGTCCCAACTGCAGGGACTTTTCTCTGCCCAGACCAGGGTTGGCTTTTGTCTTGCCGAGCGTCACCCTTCCCAAGACAGGAAGGATCTTTATTGGGGTCCTCTTTCCTGACCGAGGAGTGCTAGGGGCAGCCTGCCCTGAAGCCTGGGCCCCCGAGGCCCCGACATGAAGTTCCAGAGTCTGGGGTGAGATGAGCAGTTTCCTCTCCTCCCCTGGAGGCTGGACTGTGTTTTCTCCCTGAAATAGGGCAAATAGTGGCCATTTGAAGTTAGCATGTCCTTGTCCCTGGGGCTGTGAACCACATGAGGAGAAAGACTCTGCGATGTCACTGGGGATCTGAAGCGGAGGAGATGATCCTAGACCCTAGGGGGGCTCTAAGGGCGATTGCAAGTGTCTTTGCAGAAGGGAGGCCGGGGAGATCCACACACAGGGAGGCATGTGTGCCCAGAGGCAGCTGGTGTGGGGCTGTGGCCAGAGCTCACCGCACGGGCAATGGCAGAGTGGGGAAGGGGTGTGCTTTCAGCAGCACCTCGGCCTTGGGCTTCTCTCCTTTGTAACTGTGAGGATAAATGTCTGTTGCTTGGGTTGCTGACTTTGTGGTCATTTGCCAACAGGAAACCAACCACCCCTCTGCAGTGCTTGCCACTGTCCCCCTAGTCCTCAGAGCTTCCCATGGCTTCCGTGTTGCTGAGGAGCCCTGCTCCTGTGCCCAGGGAATGAAATTCTGTGGCAATGGCCTGGGTACTGAGAGTGGCTGAGCACAGCCGCTCCGTGAAAGTCAGAAGGCAGGCAGCCGCCTCAGGCCAGCTGGACAGGGGAGGGCGGCATGGTGAGAGGTAAGAGGGCCTTGGGGGGGCTGGGGGACAGTGAGGAGCGGCAGAGCTAGAGGGGAAGGTGTGGCTGCAGGCCGGCTGAGGTTCTTCTGCTCAGAGGTTGGGAGTGGGTGGCAGGAGCATGTGACCCCCTGGTCAGACTCATTCAGCAGGGCCTTCTGTTCTCTGTGTGGAGGCCAGGAGGCCCTTCAGGAGGCCCTTCAGGAGGCCACCACCCCGGGATGTGCAGGGGATGAGGAGCCTGGGGCCACCCTTAGTTCTGACTGAGCCGTGGGCAGAGAGGGGTGACCCTTGCTGGGGAGGGGTGTCAGGACTCCGGCCTGGCTCAGGGGTGTGCCGCGTGTCTTAGGGTTGAAGCTGGGCTGTGAAGTTCGTCAGGCTTGGGGATTCAAGCTCTGCCCACTGAGAACCCTCCTGGGCCATGGCAGCGGAGCCCTGGGCCCCAGAGGCACCCGCCCTGGGCCGGTGACTGCTCTGCTTCCCCAACCTGCTGCTGCTCCTCCAGGTGTGGTGACAGGCCCAGGAAGTGTCCACGAGGCTGCTGGGCCAGGCCAGGGTCCTTACGGGACCTGGGACTGTGACCCTAAGGAGAAGGCTCAGTAGCAACTGGCCCTCCAGCTGGGCAAGTGCCCTGTGGTGGGCCTGGCACCTCCTCAGCCAGTCTGGCCTGGCCCACTGAGTGTTGTGGGGACAGGAGCCGGTGTGGGTGCCTGTCAGATGTCACAGAACACTCCCGGGTGGCAAGGACTCTGACATTCTTCCTGCTCCACCTCTGTCCCCTGTGCTCCACATCCAGGGGCCACGGAAACGGTCGCTTCTCTTCGGCCGTGGGAACCTAGGGCGGGACTCCCAAGGGGTCCTTCCAGGGGGCCTCTGGGCTTTCCTGCAGCTAATTTTCCCAAGCATGCGCAAGGCAGCACAGGAAGACGCTTCTCCCCCCCTCAGTCCTCCCTCTCCTCCATCCTCATCCCTCCACCCTCTTCCCTGCCCAGCCTCCCTCCTCCCTCTTCCCTCCTTCCTTCTCTTCCCTGGCCTCTGGCCTCCCTCCTTCCTCTCCCTGGCTGCTTCCTCTGTCTGACCCTACTTTCTTCATTTTTAGAGAAGAAGTGTGCTCTGAAGACCACTTGGAGCCCTTTCATGTGAGAAATGCTTTCAACTCAGAGCGGCTGAGGGGCCACATCTTTCTCTCTGGGCCCAGGTCAGAGGGGAACGGAGCCCTGGTGACCTCTGGAAGGCTGAGTGGCTCCATGCTTCCACAGCATCCAGGTGGGAGGGTCTGCAGTGCTAGGAGTCCTCAGGGGGACTGAAGCCCCCTGAAGGGGGCTGGGCTGACCTCGCCTATCACACCAGCCTGGGGAAGATGCCAAGGAGAGCCAGAGGCAGGGCAGGGTGGGGCAGAGGCACCAAGCACCCACACCTGTCCCACCAGAGACCAGCTGGGCTTCCCAGTCGGGCTGTAGCTCATGGCTGTGCCCTTCCTTCCAAGACGCTTTCCCAGGAGAACTCACCCACTGCACTCCAGGCTGACCCTGTGACAGGGGAGCATGCGGCACAGGGTCCAGGGCCCAAGGACGTCTCTACAGGATGGGCACGGCTGCAGCGACATCCTGTCCTGCAGCACGGGCTCTGAGGCTCCACCCTGAGCATGGCGTACTCTCCCCGCTGTCCTCTGCCCACTTCCACGCTCCCAGAAAACCCGAGGGGTGGCCGCGTCCCCTGCGACTGCAAGCACTGGTGCAGTCCCATCAGCACGAGCCACTTTGATTTAAGGGAAAGGAGTCTCAGAGTAGCAGGCCAGAAACCTCCAGCGGAGGCCCCGCTGACGCCTGGCACCTGCTCTTCTGACTTGAATCCACGTTGCGTGAAACAGACTCATAACCTGGGCTTGCTGGGGAGGAAAGGTGGAGGGTGGGCTTCCTTCCTCAAGATCAGGGAGTTCCCAGGAGGCTGGGCCAGGCCACAGTCCAGCTCTGTGGGGCAGAGATCTGCTGACACGCAGGCTAGGCCTGAAGTTCCACTGCCCTTGGCCAGCAAAGAAGGGAACAGTGGGCACCAGGCAGCCGGCTGCCCCTGGAGCAGGAAGCTGGTCTGATGAATGACCCAGGCCTCCTCGAGCTAAGTAGGTCAGTGCCTCAGCTCCCTGGGTAAGGCCCGTGGTCCTGGGCCAGGCCCAGTCACAGGAAGGGGGCGTGGTGGGCGTATGTTTGTCTGCTCCCTGGAAGCCCTCAGGTAGGTGTCTGGCCCCGGGCCTCCGCTGGTTGAAGCAGCATGCCTGAGGTTCCAGGAGGCTCTGTGTTCTGCCTTTAGGGCCTTCTGGGGTCCGTCGGAGACAAGGGGTATCTCGTGTCCCAGAGCCAGGCCATCAGGCTTCACTGCTGCTGGGCTCTGCAGAGCAGACCCTGAGCCCTCGGGCAGATGGCGCACCAGTGAGATCAGGGACTGGGCAGGGGGAGTGGAAGATCCTGATTCCGTGGCTCTGGTCTCTTGACACCGATCCTGGGGTCTCAGAGGGATCAAGTGGCCCCGAGCTTACTCAGGTTCCTGCTGCAGCTCCTCGCTGTGTCCAGGAGTGCCCATCCCCCAGGCGCTGTGGTCGTCTGCCTAGGGCTCTCTTCTGCCCATGGTTCTCGTCTCGCCACCAATACCCCATACTGCCAAAGAGAACCAGCGGCTACTCCTGGCTGCCTGCTGCCTGTGAGCTTCAGATCCCAAGCTGCCCTGCCCTCTGCTAGTCCTGGGTAACCATTAACGGCCACTAGCTTTTCCATTTCAGCCCTCTGACTTTGTCCTACTGTACCTACTATGTGTCCTGCACTAAACAGTGGGGCAGGGAAGGTGTTGTCAAGACTGATGGCCTGGCAGAGTTGAGTCTCATGAAGAACAGGCCCGGGTCAGCAAATGGGCAGAGTGCCAAGGGTGCATCCCAGAGAAGGTATGTGCTAGTTTCCTGGCCTGGGAAGTGTCCTGGTCAGGAGCGTCCAACCACTGATACCTGCCTGACACAGGACTGCCTTCCCTCTGGGTGGGCCAAGGTCACCCTGGGACTGCGTCTTGGCTCCTGTCCCCAGTGCCTGTGGCCTGGCCTCCCGCCTGGGGCTGCCCATGAGGTGCCCACTAAGCCCATCTCAGAGCCTGCCCTGCCCAGCTGTGGGCTTCGTGCGAACGTGTGGGTTTGGTGACTTTGCGGAGGTGCCGCCAGCTGTGCCGGCAGGAGGACTCTGCAGCTGGAGCTGCAGCAGCAGGAGGGAGAGGCAGGGTGCTGGGTCCGCAGAAGCCTGAGCGCTGTCCACTGCCCAAGGCTGTGTATGGCAGTTGGGAGATGGGCAGGGACAGGAAACAGAGGGCAGGGAAATTGAATGACCCTTTCTGAAAGGAAGACGGGCCCAGCTGCTGGCCGACAGTTAAGGCTGAGTGGGAGGCCTGTCCTCCTGGCCGTGCAGATGGAGGACAGCCTCCAGGAGAAACAGAGAGAGCCAAAGGGTCACCCCAGGACTGCCACAGCCGGCCAGCTGGCAATGCGGGGTGGGAGGTGCTGGCTGGGATGCAGACCAGGGGCTGCTCTTCTGATGACCTCACGCCCTGGTCCTCTGGAGCCCTCTGAGCCTGGGGAAGGTGCCTGCAGTGAGGGCGGGTGGGGGTGCACAGTGCAGCCGCCCCAGGACCCCGCCTGGCCACAAGATACATGGCTGGGGACATGTGGCTCTGAGACAGAAGGAAAGGGGCTCTGTCCAGAGGAGCTGCAGGCCAGGGTGGGAGTGGAAGCAGCGCAGGCCGGGACCCTGGATTGTGCAGCCATTCGACGGATGGAGAGAGGGAGGGGAAGGGCAGCAGAGTGTGGCTTGGGAGAAGGACACGGACACTCTCCCGCAGAGCAAGGACCATGGGTGGGGCTGCCTGGCTGCAGTGCTCTCGAGATGCCCCTGCGTGTGCCGGGAAGGGCAGCATTTACGGGTAGGTGCCAGAGGAAGGACCGAGGCCCTGAGGCGTGGGCCTGCCTTAGGGGACGTCCTCCCTGAGGCTGGAAACCTCAGAGGATCAGGGAAGGCCTGGGACGTGTAGCTGCTGCCCAGCTGCAAGGAGCCCCCAGCTGGGGAGACACCCAGGTGGACAGCATGGCAGGCCAGGTGGTGACGGATCCTCCAGCCAACCAGTACTAGGCTGCGTCCCTTCTGTCTGAGATCTGGAGTCTCCTTCTCCCTGGCCTCTAGCATGGCCTTAGCGATGTGTCCCCTGTGTACAATGCAGAAGTGGCACTCCAGACCACTGAGGCTGGTCCCAAAGGAGCTTGAGGCTTCGGCCGGCCTCTGGAGCCCTGCCTGTGAAAGCTTCTGCTCCCTGCTGAGGCAGCTCCCTGGGAGGGCTAGCGCACGCCCTGGGGCGGGGGCTTGCCCTGACACCCGGCACCTCTGTTGTGCTGACCTTGTGGCCCTACGGCCGCCATGTGCAGCAGCAGAGTCGCCCACCTGAGCCTTGCTTGAGTTCCTGACCCACAAATCCAGGAGATGACAAATGTTGTTTATTCATCACAGACCTCTAAGGTTGGGTGATTTGTCATGCAGAAGTAGGTATCTGGAACAATTAAGTCAACCCCAGTGACTTTGCCTGGGGGCTGGATACCAGCCCATACCCCTCTGGCAGAAGTCCCACTTCTTGTGGGTGGAGTTTGGCAGGCTCGGAGGTGAGAGCTGAGCTGGCCACCAGGGGCACCTCTTCACCGGCCAGTGCTGCAGACGCCACCTGGCATCCCAGGGTCTGCCAGGGCCCGCCCTGGTACGGGACTCATCCATCTCCATCATTGGCACACCTGGCTTGGTGTTCCGCAGTGCGGGCGTTCTGTGGCCGTGGCCAGGGCGGATGGTGAGGGAGTGGATCCAAGCCCGCCGTCTGCAAGGAGCTGCATCTGCTGCGCCGCGGGCAAAGTCAAGGCTGAGCACTGCAGTGCTCCTTGGAAGCCAGAGTTCCGCGGGCAGCGCTGTGGCAAGAGCAGAGGCAGTGGGCCAAGGCGGGCAGAAAGGTTACCCAGGCAGCCCGGCCAGGGCTGAGGGGGAGGGCTGGGAAGGGTGGGGCAGGGGGAAGAGCTGCAGGAGGAGGACATGTGGGTGAGTCTGAGGGTGGCCAGTGAGCGGAGGACCGGCTCCAGGAGGACGGGCTCCAGGAGGTTGGACCACATGCAGGGCAGGAGTGCACCAGGCAGAGCTTTGAGCCCCCGAGCTTTAAATTCTCACTTTCCAGGCAACTCAGAACCAGCTTTCCCTCCGGTAAATATGAAAGTCAGGAAAGACAACAAAACGTCTGAGCCCCGCTGGGGCATGGCGACAGCCACAAGTTTGAGGAAATGCGCCTCCTGGGAAAGGTGCTGGAGGAGACAAGGTTCTGACCCGGGGCTCAGCCAGGGCGCCGAGTGTCCTCCAGACTCTCTGCCTCAGAGCCCAGGTGCCAGGCTGACGTTGGAGTGCAGGACAGGGCCACACACCCGACGGGTCACCCGATCTGTCAGTGGAATCGATTTCTGTCCCAAGCCGCCTCTTAAATCAGCAGACTTGATTTTTAAGGGGAGTTTAAGCTCAGGGGAAGACTTGACCCTGCATACAGTTTCCGCACACCCTCCACCTCCCCCCGTGCCCAGCGCCTCCCGACCACTAACAAGCGGAGCCACCCTGACAGGTCAGGGCACCCGGTGTCCGCAGTGTGCACCAGCTTCCCCTCCCAGGGCACACTCTGTGGCTCTCCATGCCGGGGAGCCCGAGGTCTGAGTGCAGGGTCTGAGGCCACCTGCAGGGCCTCCCTCCCAGCCGGTGCAGTGCCTGCCTCTTCAGGGTCTCGCTCCACACGTCCCGCTGTCCTCACGCTTGGTGGGAGCCCTGGATCCCCCCAGACTCCCCTCCGGCCATGGCTCTGCCTCCTGCAGGCTTCTGCTGCAGCTCTGCCTCTGGCCAGAACACCTCACGGACCCACCCAGCCGGAGCACGATGTCCTCAGGCCTCAGAGTGTAGAGTGGTCAGGGCTTAGGGGATGGTGGGGACGTGCGCTGCCCAGCACACATGCTGTCCTGCCCGTGGCAAAGTGGACCCGGCGTCCACAAAACCCAGCGGGCAATTTCCTACCACAGGTTTTTGGTAAGTGCCGGTTGGTCGCAGAGGTGGTTTTGTGCTGTCATCGATGCGCAAAGGCAGGGCAGGTGGCTGAGCCTCAGGTCACTGCGGCTCCAGGGACAGAAAGGAGGCCATCGGTCTGAGGGAGGGAGGTGGGCTTCCAGGGGTGCGTGTGCCCAGACAGCAGCAGCTCCGCTCCTGCCCCACGCCCTCCACACTCCAGAGGGTTTTATTTTAACTCTAGGGCCTCTGCTGCTTCCTTTCAGAGGAGGAAGGGGAAGTGCAGAGAGACGGAGTGGCTGACCAGTCCTCCCCTGGATAGGCAGAGGCAGGCCAGCTGAGGCTGGGCTGCCCTGGCTGGCCTGTCTCCTGGCCTACTGCCTCCCGGGGTACACCTGGGCCCAGGCCCAGCAGCCGCGGCGTATTGTTGACTGCCCCCTCTCCTGCCTCTGGACTGTAAAAGGAGTCGTCTGATGGGCTGCCTTCCTGAGGTGGCCGTGTCCTCCTGGGACCTCCTGGTAAGCCCCACTGTGGAAAGTTCAGGGCAGGGACCCCTGGCCCACCCCAGGCGCTGTGGGAAGCTCAGGCTGCTCCACACCATCACTCCCGCTCCTGCTGGACAGGGCTGAGCTGCACATGTAGCTCCTACCAGTAGCATTGGATAAATATTGTTTTAAGCTTGGCACTTAGGAAAGCAACCGGTGTTCCTTCAGGACGGGCTACGAGGGGCCCTCTGCAGGAGCTGGGCCGGGTTCTCCAGGCTGCTCTTCCTGACGTCCTCGGTACAGGCGCACCCGCTCGTTGTGAGATGAGGAAGTCTTAGCTTGGTAAGTCTCACCTCAGAGTTGGCATGTCATGGCAGAGTCGTGATTCAAAACAAGATCTTGTTCCTGAAAGAAAAAGGAGCTGTCGCAATTTCTCATCAGCTTCTCTATTAATTTCTTTCCGAGAGATCAGGGTGGTGTCTTCCAGCAGGACGTATGCAGACGGTATCTTTGCCATCCAGTGGTGAGAGACCATGGCCTCGGGCGTCGCCGGGGAAATGGGGCCCGGGACCTGCGGGGAGCTGGGCAGGTTCAGGAAGGCTGGACGCACAGCTCCGGAGCACCTCTCCCTGCTGAGGCCCGAGGCTGCCTCCCAGGTGACCTCGCCAGCTTTTGGAGCTTGCCCTTTGGGACGCCGCGAGGTCATGCTTGTAAGGGGATCACACTCCCTGGAGAAATGCCTGATCCCAGGGCTGAGGCAGGAGCACGCAAGGGGAGCCCGAAGCGTCTGTGCACGAGAGCCAGGGAGGAGGAGTGTCTCAGAAACACAGTGAAGAAGGAATCCAGCAGCAGTGGGGTGTCCACTGGGAGGCTGCAAGCCAGCCTTCAGTTTCTGGCTTCCGGGAGAGACTCTGGCACAGAGGCAGCCAGACTTCTGCCCCAGTGGCTTCCGTCGAGTTTATTTCCGCTCCTCTGCCAGGGGCAGCGAGCGCAGAGGCAGGCGGCGCAGCTCCTTCTGGCCCAGGCCCTGCCATGTGCTGCTGCTGGCGATCCCCCAGCTTTCCATCTGGCCCCAGCCTGCGCCCCAGCCCGAGGTCGGTGTTTCTAGCCTTTGGTGACAGGCGCCACCTAAGGTCTCCTCTGGCCTGACCTTGGCTCTTTCTGGATGTGTCCCTGGCTCTCCTGCATGACATGTCAGTTTAATGCTCCAGTCATAAACAGCACTTACTGTGTGCCAGGTTTTCTTCTAGAGGGTTCATACACACACACACACACACACTCACACACACACACACACGGGGGGGGGGGGGGACCGCCTGAGACGGACTGTTAATCTTCACCAAACCCCAGAAGCCATCACTGGTTCCCTCATTAGAAGGGAGACAGGGCCCCAAGATCAGTGCCTGTCCAGCCTTTGCCCAGAGACTACTCACAGGACCCTGCCACTCTCCATGGATCCACACGGCTCCTCTCCAGCCCAGCGGGGGCCTAGGTCTTGTGCCACCAGAGTCCATTTGCCGAAAGGCCCTAGAAAACCGCATGCTGATAGGCTTCACTTCCTCCAAGGGGAGCTCATCCAGGAGGATGCGGACAAAGGTAGTGGGCAGCCGCAGGCAGGAGTAAGAGCAAGGCCATCCCTGCTGGCGGCATCCCTGCGTCACCTGCAGGACAATGGTCATGGCACACGCCTCACTGAGCTCTGCTTGAGTCCAGCATGGGTGTGAACAGGCCACAAGTCCAGGGGCCCAGGTCTGCACGCCAGGCTGCAGCCACGTGCTTGAGTGGAGCTTGCCCCTCTGGAAGAGAAATCTAGGGGGCTTCCTGAAGGACACCTGTCACCTGACCTGACGGTTGCAGGAGTCAGACCAGAATGAGCGGTGGGCTAGAAATCTCACAGACACACTGTGTGGAGAGGAGGGCAGGGGTGGAGGCAGTGAGGCGGGAGTGGGGGTCAGGAAGCTCCTCCACATCTGCACCCTCCCTAGACGCAGCCTCTCCCAGGGAACTAGAGCTTATTTCCTTCAGGCCCCACCCGTCCCTGACCCCACTGGCTGACTGACTCTGACTACCAGAGGCCACACGCCTCTCCCTCCCTCCCTCCCTCTCTCCATCTAGCACAGCTCCATGAGCAAGCCCAGGCAGAGGCCCAGCTGCACCAGCCAGGGCTTTCCTGGTCCAGCCAGCCCCCAGCTGACACCCTAGACAACAGACTCATGTGTGAGCCCAGCTGAGACTCGCTGAGTCCCAGGAGAAGGACTGCCAAGCCGACTCTGAACTCATAAGAAATAATAAGCGCTGCTATTTTAAACTGCTCAGTTTTGGAGGGGCCTTAGGTGGCAAAACCACTTCATCCATATGGAGAAGAAGTCAGGACCGTCAGGGCTGCAGGTCACAGTAAGACTTCTGAAATAATCCTACGGGCGAGGAAGTCGGTGAAGTGTTCTTTGCAGGGAAGTGATAAGATTACATTGGCATTCTAAAAGTGATCTTTCTGAGCAATCAGAGAACAGCAGCTGTGCACAGACTCTCATCTATAATCCACAAGTGATGTCACCAGCATGTCCAGGAAGCAAGCCTGACCTCTGTCTCCGTCACCTGCTAGGTGTTTATTAGCTCACACCCATATCGCTGGGCTTTAAATACTTGAACAGTCAAGAGTGCTCTGAGTGAGAGGTTACAGCTCTCAACCATGGCCCTGGATCCCACTAGAGCAGACGCTAGTGAATGACTGTACATTCATTCACCAATTCACCTATCTGTGCACGTACCCATTCTTCCATCCACCTGTCCATCCATCCACTCATTCACCAACCATCCACCCATCCACTTATCTGTCCATCGTCCCATCTGTCCATCTACCTGTCCATCCATCCATCCATTCACCAACCATCCACTCATCCATGTCCCTCCTCCTCCATGAGATGCTCCCCACCCTCTACACTCCTTCTCTTCATCCATGAGGTACTCTTCCACTCTCCTCCTCCTCCATCTGATGCTCCCCACCCTCCTCCTCCTCCATCAGGCACTCTCCTCCTTCTCCTCCTCCTCCATCAGGTGCTCCCCACCCTCCTCCTCCTCCATCAGGTGGTCTTCTTTCAGTCTCCTCCCTCACTCCCATTAGGTCTCTGCTCAATTTCACCTTCTCAGTGAGGCCTCCCACAGCACTCTATCTAAATTTTTGCCACACACTCCTTATATTTGCCTTTCCTGTTTATTTTATGTCTGTGACAAATGTCTCGCATATGTATTTTGTATCTCTCTTATTCATCATCTTCTCTACTAGATGGTAAGAGGCATGGAAACAGTTTTGCCTGTTTTGAAACCTGTGTTAGTAACTAATACGTTATCTGTTCCAAAATATCTATGGAATGAAGAAAGTGGACGGGTCCACGTCACTTCATTGGTCACCTACGATGCTGTAAGGTCAGATCTACTGGGCAGTCTCCTCTCCTGGGAGTACCTTACAGATACTTGGGAACAGAGCTGCCTCAAACACTCAGGCAGAGAAGGAGGCCTGCGTGTTTCTGGTCACTGGGGTGAGCGTGGGTTGGAGGGCTCCCTCCTTTGCAGGGCAGAGGCATCAAGGAGGCCTAAGAAAAGCGATCTCACCTCTGCTGAGCACTCACTTTGTGTCAGAGACTGTTTCAAACCGCTTGTGAAGATCTGGGCTTGGCGCTGAGACATGGTCCAGCATCCTAGGAGCGTGAGGGTGTCACTGACTTCTCTGTCTTCAGATTCCTCCGCTGCAAAAGGAGGGCTCAGGCCAAACCTCCAACATCCCCAATCTCATTCTGGAGGCCCTGGGACAAGGGTGCATCAGCTGCCAGCCTTGCTGGCTCCCTGCTCTTCCCAAGGCTGCTCCACATCCCTCACCCTGACCTGTCAGGCTGTCTGCAGATCAGCCTGGAAATGCAAGTTGTCAGGGACTCCTGGGACCATGTTCTGGGCTGGGGGAGAACCATGCTGCGTATTTCATGGCTTCTCTCGGGGGCTTCTGCTGAGTGCTGCCCAGCGGGGCTCAGTCTGAGACCCTTGGAGTTCCTCAGTGGCTACAGACCTACCCTTCCCTCCAGGGGCTCCTGGAGGCTCCATTTTCAAGCCACAGTTTTGATTCCTTTGCAGGGTTTGCTCTGACGACACATTTTCTTGTTACAGTCATTGCTGGAGTGAGTCCTGCATTTTAGTCCTGGGGGAGAATGGATGGAGCACTTGGCCATTAGCTACTGTGGACAATTGGTCCTGATTTCTTTCCCTGCCCCTTGAAGGCCAGCAGCCATGTCAGGAAAGTCTAACCTGGTACTCCTCTGGTGCAGGGTGTGGGGGCTTCCCAGGTCCTCAGATGCCCCTGGTCCCAAGGCGTGTCACCTGCATCTCCGGGGAAGCTGTCCACCTCTTCTGTGCACACCCTGTGTGGCTTCACTAGAATGGACGACCAGGAGAGAGGATTTCTAGGCCAAACCCTTATTTTAAAGAAAAGAAACTGAGGTTCAGAGATGTGAGGGATTGATCACAGCTACCTATTAACTCAGGTGGGGATGAGAGCAACGTCCACGGCACTGTGGGCGGCGACTTATTTGTAAATCGAGGCCAGTCATCTAGATCCCACAGATTGCTCCATCGAGTCATATTTAGATCCCCCAAAGTCCTTTAAAGTCAACCTGATCATCAAATTATTTCAAACGGTAGTCAATGAGCAGGACTTAATTGACCACGGACGGGCTCCAGCGCTGTCCCAGGCAAGGCAGAGCAGCCCTCTGCTGGTCTTTAGGTAATGGCGGGATGAGCCTCGGCACACAGGCCAGCAGACTGCAGTCCTGCAGCACACTCCCTCCAGCGCCCACAGGGCCGTCCGGGTGGCTTGAGTCTCGTTCTTACAAATGCAAGTCTGCAATGCGTTGAGCACCTGTTATGTTCCAGGCATTTCCAAAGTGACAGCTTATGTGGAATTGTTTTTCTAACCCACACAAGAGGGCTTTTTTATTTGGAGGACTATAGCAAAATACACACGACCAGATTCTCCACTTTACACGTTTCTAAATGCACAGAGAAGCAGTGCTGGGTCCATTCGCTGCTGTGTAGCCAAGGTCCAGACTTCATTGCTCTGCAGAATTGAGACTCTGTGCCCTGAAATGCTGACTCCCCCTTCCCACCCGTGCTCTGGCAGCGACAGGTCAACTGTCTCTAGTTCCACTGTGCAGCTCCCTCGTGGGGGTGGGGTCTCACCGCATTGACCTTGTGCTGGATTTGTGTCACCAGCGTGATGTGCTCAAGGTCTGCCCTGCCCAGCCTGTGTCAGGACATGGCATCTGGGCATGGTGTTCCTTCATCCATCCGTGTGTGGGTGGCTTGTTTCCACATCCTGGCTGGGGCGTCTTGTCTCTAAGAACCTGGTTGTGCAATCACCTCCTCTTGGCACCGTTTTCAGCTCCCTGGGGCGTGGACCCAGAAGGGGGACGCTGGGTCACACGGTCATCCCACTCTTGCTCTTTAAGGGATTTCTGCATCCCCAGCAGTGGCGCCCAGGGCTTGGATTTCTCCACCTTGCTGCTTTCTGTCTCATGGTAGCCACAGTGCCTGTGAGGGCCTCTGGGGGGTGGGACCTGAAGATCCCTCCATCAGGGGCCAACGTGGGACAGAACCGGCGTCCGCATCCCACCTGTCCCTGCCCTGCAACTGTGAAAGCTCAGTCCCTGTCCCAAAGACTTCTTGGGGATTGGTGTGAGGGGCAAAGGGACAGCCAGGAGAGCTTGCTTCTGTGATGCAGCATTTACACGACTTCCTAGCAGTTAGAATTTGAAGTCGGGGTTTGCCACCGATGCCTCAGATCTCCCCAGAAGTCATTCCTTTCCAGCATCCTTCACTCTGTGCCTCTAAGCGCACAGCCTTTCAGGAACAAAGGCCCCACTTTTCTGCTGGGAAAGGAACTCCAGACCCCTCTGGACACTGACACGGTGGTGCATTCAGGAGGTGTGAGCCCTATGCATGTCCACTGCAGGGCTTGGGAGTCTCCCGCTGCACTCGCCCTCCTGACCTCGCACGTCGGGATTGGCTGGGAATGAGGCAGATGCCATGACCTTGTGCTGGGGCCTGAGTGGGTGGGCTGGCCGTCCAGAATCAGCCGGTCATCCTGAGGTGCGGCCCAGGGTTGTCTGGGGTTCATGGGGAGTGGGTTTCCCAGGTTCCACATTGTACAGGTCTGGGCTAGACTGGGGGTGCTGTGAAGCTGCTGGGAGGCCCGGGAATGGGGCAGGCTCTCTGTGAGACGCTTCCCTCCTCTAGAGTGGACAGCAGGGTGCCTAGCAGGCAGGGGCAGTCCTACTCACACGACCGTCTGTGTCTGGATGGGTCAGGAAAGGTGCTGACTGAGCCAAGGACTCCTCGCCCTGACTGCCCGGCTGTGCAACCTGGCCAGTGACTCACCTCTGTCAGGCTCTTCCTCCTGCAGGGTGGGAATCGCAGCGACTCGGAAGCTCGGCATGGACAGCGGCACATGCACAGTGTCAGCCACCGTGGCTCTCCAGTCGCCCAGGGGTCTGGGAGTAGCCTGCAGCCTCGGCTCTGGATTATCCTGGGCAGGACGGTCTCATCTCAGGCTGACTGTACGCTGCATGCTTGATTCTGTTTTTAGAGCGTTCATTCACCAAACTATCTAAAATAAGTGGAATTCTGCAATTAGCATCTTATTGTCCCTGAATTGGGGACTTTGTTTTCCTCTTATCATCTTTATGTTTCCTTCTACGCTGTAATGAATGTTGGTGTTTACTCTCAGGTAACTGTGCCAAGTGACATGAGCTAATTACATACCTGCAACCTCAAATCAGCAGAATCTCACAATATATCATGATAATGCCCCTGTATTTCACGAAGGGAGCAGGCTGTTGAAATACCAGGTTAATTATGCATGCATCTAATGGAATCGTGGTGTGGGGCGGGGGCGGAGTCAGGAGGGAGATGTGGGGTCGCTGCTTCAGCCCCTGTACTTACCACTAGGAGTTGTCACCTGCTGCCTGAGTGGGCAGTGGGGTGCCTTGCTTCGTACAATTATAAGCCTCACCTTCGCAAATCAATTTATACTATGCAAAATACATTTGTGGATAGTATCTCATCGATGCACCCATAGGCTCAGGAATTAGATGTCCAAGGAGCCGTGCCTGTGCATTTTATAAGTGAGGACACCTGGCCAGAAGGACACGTCTGGCCACAGTTCTGGAAGAACCAGGGCACACGCCCAGGCCCTGGTCTGAGCTCCCGGCTCCTTCTAGGACTGAGTGTCCAGGGGGGAACCACACAGGAAGCATGGTAAGCTGTGCCCCACCTGTCCCAGACCAGCCAGCGCCCTCCCCTCCAGGTGTGCATTGGCCCTGGATTGCCACAGCACACCTTTCGTTACTGTGACCACTAAGCATGTCCACATCTGAGTGCTTGTGTCCCCCTCTTCTCACGTGGAGAGCTGGAGGCATGGCTCCTGTCTGCTGCCCAAGTCATCCTTGGTCTCCTCCACTGTGGCCTGGCCTGGGCGCTCTGTGTTCACAGGCCGGAGCAGCTCGCCCCTCCCCTGCAGTATGCAGATGGTCACCTCTCCTACCCAGGTGGGTTCTTCCGCTCTCACCTTTCCTCACGTCGGGCTGTTATTTCCTGCGCTCTTGGGCTGTCAGTCTTTGTCACCGGGTGGCGTGAGATCTTCTTCCCTGTGCTGGGTAGGCCACTGTGCGTGTGGTGAACATCAGGGCCTTTGGGAGAGGAGTGGCACTGAGCACCCTCCATGGCTGGTTCTCTTTGGACTGTGTGGAGCCTGTTGCTCGTGACTGGCCTCAGCTGCGCCCCTGTGGCCGAGGTCCCTGCATGTGTGACTCTGAGGCAGGGGTTTCTGTCACCAGGGTGCCATGGCCTGTATTAGTGAGGGGCAGCTGTGGGGGATGTCCTGGAAGACCAGCCGAGCCAGCGCTTCCGACAGCACCTGCCGAAGTTTAGGTGAGATCTGGGACAGGCTCTGGGGGTTAGTGTGGCCGCTGCTCCTGCGGGCACCGTCTCACCCACGCACCTTTCTGCCAGGGGCACTGGAGTGCCCGTTTTGCAGGCGAGGAGATGGACTCATGGGGAAGTGCTCCCCAGGGCACAGCTGACCCCGGGCTGGGGCGGGTCGGCCCTGCTCTCTGGAGACCAGATGTGAAAGTTCCGTTCTCCTCCCAGATGCTGCCTTCAGCTCTGCTGTGTGGGGAGGGGTGCAGCTGGGGTCCCACGCCGTCACCCTGGGAGGCTGCCTTGAGGATGTCGGCCTCGGGCGAGAGGACTTACGACTGCAGAGCGGTGGCCCATCCTGCCTGTCCTGCCCTGGGAGCCCTGCTGGACAGCCACAGCTGGACCACTCCCCCTCTGGCAGGCAGGTCCCTAAGCAGTGGCCTCTGCCTCTGACCTCTGACTCTTCTGCCTCTCCCTCCAGGCTGGAAATGATGCTTGAGCCTCTCATGTGGAGGTCCATGCCCAGCTCCTTGCCTCTGCCTTCACCTGGGCCTCTTGCATCTGGAACATGGTGGCCTCCCTCTCCACCGGGTGTCCTCTCCCGCTCACTGGCTGGTAAGGGGGGTCTTGGGGCAGTGGTCCCTCCGTGTCCTCACTTGACTGACCTTCTCTCCAGACACTGCTCCCACCCTGCTCTTGGAGCACTGTCATCCTGGGACACCGAGCCAGGTGACCAGACTCTGGTCCCCCTCCTCCTTGGGGCGGGACTGCCTGGACTTCTTGGTGGAGCCTCCACACAGGGCTGGTGTTTCTTGGGGCTCTTTCCCATCTGCTGCAGGTGGAGGTGACCCCACCTCCTTTAGTGGTCTCACAGGTGCTTCCGTAATGAAGGTTCCCCGACGGACACCACCTGCAGGCCGATGTCACCTCCGGTGTCCCCAAATTCATCACACCCAAATGTGCCCCCTTGTGCTGGCCTGGCTTGCTCAGCCAGAGCAGCCACTGTCTATCCAGAGCTGCTTGGTGCCAGGCACAGAGCCCCCTGCTGCACAGGGCTCCGCAGGCCTAGGAGATCTGCCCTGCTGCTGCCAGCCCTGGGCTGATGGGCACCTTGGGCTCAGAGGAAAGAGAGCCCAAGGCCACTGGTGGCTCCTGCTGCCCCTGTGCGTGGCCCCCAGCCTCCTGTGCCGCTGGCAGGAGAGCCGTCTCCAATGTCGCAGAGGGAGGCTGTTGAGCCTGCCCCTTCTCCTACTGCTCTTAATTTCCCTCCCCTTGCTTAAACGTTCTGTAAATGTCTCCTCCGTGGAAACCACCTGGTCGTCCAGGTTACTGAGAAGAGGGTCTGTGAGGGAGGCCCTGGCCCTGCTCCTGCGGGAGGAAGCCCATGGTGGAGGGAGGGCACAGAGGGAGGCCCTGGCCCTGCTCCTGTGGGAGGAAGCCCATGGTGGAGGGAGGGCGCAGAGGGAGGCCCTGCCCTGCTCCTGTGGCAGGAAGCCCATGGTGGAGGGAGGGCGCGGTGAAGGCACCTGGCTGGTTGCCTTTTGGAGAGCGACTGCCCCTTAAGTGGCCGTCAGCTCAGGGCCATCCCCGGGACCCAGCACCCAGCACCCAGCTTCCCTGCCCTGCTGCCCGCCCCCTGCCCTTCCCTTCTCCGCTGAGCTGCTTCTCTCCTGCCTGTGAGTCCACAGGTGCTCACTGGCATGGTGTCTGCTCTTTGCATGGTGGAGCCCTGTCCGTGTGTGGCTGCTGCCTGGTGTGCACTACCCAGGGTCACCCTTGCAATCTGGGGAAACTGGGACCAGCTTCCAGGTACCATTAGGCCTGACCCACAGAGGAGGACAGCAGAGCTTGGCACGGTAACTCATCTGACCATGCACCTGACCAGGTGGGCAGAATTGGGATGTGGCCTCTGACCTCGGATGATGCATTCCGCCTTCTACACCTCCCAGGGTCAACTTTCCCTGCTTGGGGGTTACGCCCACGTGGGCAGGACACAGACGGTGTGCTGGACTGGGGTCTGTGACCACAGCAGGTGGCATCTCCGGGCCCATCTCGCGCCCCATGTGCAGGCTCTCTGAGCCTGGACGGCTGCGTCCTGGAAGCTGCTCCCTTAAACCCTCAAAGGCTTCTGAGTTCAAGGCTGGCCCGAGGGGACCAGCTCACCAGGGGTCTCAGATAAGCTGAGCACAACAAATGGAACCTGGCAGGGGAGGGTGGCCCAGGGGCTGCAGGGAAAACAGAAGTGTGTGTGTGTTTGTGTGTTGTGCAGGTACAGTCCCCATGTGCGTGTGGTGTGTTGGGTATGTGCAGTGTGTGTGTGTGATGTACTGTGTGCAGCACCCATGTGTGGTGAGCACGCCATCAGCAGTGGGCGGGTGTCTGCATTTGGCCAGGAGAGGTGCTGCGGGCAGCTGGCCTCCCCACAGGGACGACTTTTGTCCCCAGGTGCAGCCGCCCAGGAAACAGCTTTCAGTGTTGATGCCGGGCCTACGGCAGGACCGGCCTCCCCAGACCTGCTGCTGCAGGGGGCGAGCCGTCCCCTGCCTGGAAGGCCCTGTGCAGGTGGGAAGGGCACATTCCACCCCAGAAAGCTCTCAGGCCACAGGGCAAGGAGGAAGAGGCAGTGTGTGTGTGTGGGGGGGTGCTACAGGGCACAGCATGGTCACCTGAGTGTGATCTGGCCCCCAACCACCGAGGACCACCAGGAGGGCAGCATGGAGAGGCCATCGTGACCAGGCGCCTGGGGACTTGCCGCTGCCCCCAGTGTGAGCTCACAGGCTGATTTCCAATCCCAGGCGTGGATGGGGGTCAGAGGGCAGGTGAGCCTGACCAAGACTTTGGAGACTAGGTAATTACTGGTGACGACAGGGGCTTGAGAGGACCTTGGCCACGGACTGGCCACGGAGCGAGGGCTCCTGAGGTGGAGGTCTCCACAGGAGGAGACGGTCTGAGAAGCAGGGTGCCGGGGGCACTGTGAACCGGGAGGGTGTCCCCTGTGCAGGGGTGGAGCAGGGCAGTGGTGGGTGCTGAAGTCCTGGCGGGATGACCTTGGCTGGTGGATGGTGGAAGGCGGGACGGCACGCAGGGAGTCTGCAGGTGCCGCCAAGGAGGGCGCCGCGAGGGGCAGGGAGGGCGCCAGGAGCACCCCTCCCGAGGCCCAGCAGGTGTGGGAGGACAGAGGCCCGTCTGCAAGAGGAGTCAGGGTTCTCAGGGAGGCCCACGCTTCACGGGAAGTGGGGAAGGCAGGCGGAGGCGCGGACACGGGGCCTCAGGAGAGTCGAGGGCTTCTCTCAGAGAACAAGGGTTCGCTTGGGCCCGAGGGTGCGCCCAAGTGAGGCGCTGAGTCCAGGTGCTGACGATGAGCGGACTTGGGCTCTGTGCTGCAACGTGGGTGACAGGCTGGCGGGCAAGCTGGGGTCACTGCTGGTGGTAGAGGTGCTCGCGGCCCCAGGGCTGCAGCCCCCAGGGAAGGCTAGTGCCCCGCCGGCACTGGGGAGCCGGCCTGTGGGTTGGGTTAGTTCACACAGTGGAGTCGGTGCTGCCCCACGTGAGCCTGGGGAGCTCGCTACCGCTTCCCATGTGAGGACGCAGCCTGAGGCCCAGCAGCTCCCCTCAGGTGTGCGTGGCCCTGGACCGTGGACGCCCACCCTCAGAGCGGTGAGCGTGACTTCTGCGGCTTGCGACCCTGTGGACAGTGTTTTGGTCAGCAGCCTGAGTGGAGGAGAGGCCGCTCCCTGGAACTGGTTTTTAAACACCAGTGTGGTGGGTGGTAGCAGCACTTCCCTGAGCCGGTGAAGCCGGGGCCTCCCTGAGGCACGGGAGTGGATGCCCGCGGTGGGTTGGGAAGGTCGAGGGGCTCCTGAGACTGAGTGGGAGACATGGCAGGCTGCAGGCCACCAGCGCCCTGGAGTGCCGGGCACTGGGAAGGGCCGTTTGTCCCAGGTTGGGTGAAACTGCCCGACAGGGATTCTTCCTGGTCATTCCGGTTGGCTCTAGATCCTGGCTGCTGGTCGGTCCTCCTTGTGAAACACAGATGCTGGACCAGGGGACTTGGGACCCCTCCAGGCTTCAGCTCAGGGTGACAGACTGAGCCTCGGGACCCTGGCAGGTGAGGAGAGGGCCTGCCACCGAGGTGCACAGTGGGCCACCTTCAGGGTGACAGTCACGGGGGACTGGATTCTGAGCTGTGGTCACAGAGCGAGTCTCAGGCCTCACTCCCTTCCCTGTGTATGGACGGCAGGACCCTGGGGTGGGGGAAGTGCACACATCACCCTCTCTTCTGCTGGGACTCAGGAGGGAAGGGAGGGTCCTGGGATTTGAGCTGGGCAGGGCTTTTCCCAGTCCCTGGCTGCTGCTGGAGTAGCATCTCCTCCACAGTGTGACTGAGGTGGACGGTTGGTCCCATCGGTCATGGGGACGGAATGGTCATTGGGCAGGAACCAACTCCAGAGAGGACTGGAGTCCAGGAAGTCTGAGGGTGGGGCTGGCCTTGATGCCTGGGGACCCTGGGTGGCGTTCTCCTCTCAGAAGCCCTTTGGTGAACCCTGGGCCTGATCTCAGGCTCTAAGAGGCTGGGGCTGGAGCAGAGTGGTGAGTTAGGGGTCATGTCAAGCTGATCTGGAATTGAGGGCTTGGTCAGCGTGGTGGACATCAGCTTGGTGGCACCATGGCTGACACTGTGAGCAACTGCCTGGAAGCCATCCTTCACTCGGTGTCAGAGGTCTGGGCATCTGTCAGAATCCTGGGACCAAGTATTCCAAGACCAACCAACTCTTAGTCTTGGGGAGAGACCCAGGTCAGCAGCTTTATGGTCCCCTGGTGATTTCATCTAAGTGGGGGTGGCGGCCATGGGGCGCTGCTGTGTGTCCTGAGGGTGGGGGTGTGGCAGCGAGTGGGGTGGGACCTGGAACACCCACTAGCAGCCTGGGCTGCCAACCACTCTGGGAGGGGGCTCTGCGTGGCATGTGCCCGCAGGGCAGCGTGAGCCCAGGGCAGGAGCCACCTCCATGGTGCACCCTGCTCACCTCCCCTGGCATAGCACCCGCCCTGTGCAGATTCTTCCCGCCCAGTGCTGTCTTGGCCCGTGAGGTCTCACGCTGCCCCTACCGCGACACTTCCCTGGCAAACCAGCAGGCTCCATGGGGCAGGCCGCAGGCTGAGACCCGGTGCCTCCTGGTCGCTCAGCATAGGTTCCAGGACCTCACCTTCAACACTGCAGACCAGGTGGGCTCAACTCCCCCACGTCCCCAGGATTATGGGCTCACGTTCCTCCTCATCCCCTGGGATGCGGGCTCATGCTCCTCACATCGCTAGGGATGTGGGTCACACTCCCTGACATCGCTAGGGATGTGGGGTCATGCTCCCTGATGTCCCCAGGAACATCCCCCTTGTCCCTGGGGATGAGGGCTTACACTCCACAATGCTCCCAGGGATGTGGGTCACACTCCCTGATGTCCCCAGGAATGGGGAGTCCCTGATGTCCCTGGGGATGTGGGCTCACACTCCACAATGCTCCCAGGGATGTGGGTCATGCTCCCTGATGTCTACTGGCTCCTTTCTTTGCAGATGCTCACAGAGTACCTGTGGCCCGCCCCCAGGCTCCATGGAGATGCTGCATATGCACATTTGGGGAGTCCATCTACATTGTCTGTTGTCTCCCTGCAGTATCCTACTTCAGCTGGGTGTGCACGTTTGGGGAGTCCGTCTACACTGCCTGTTGTCTCCCTGTACTATCCTACTTCAGCTGGGTGTGCACGTTTGGGGAGTCTGTCTACACTGCCTGTTGTCTCCCTGTAGTATCCTACTTCAGCGAGATGCTCTGCAGCTCAGATGGTTGCTGTACCTTGCAGGTAGGTTTTCCATCTCTATTCTCACCCTCATTCCGGCCACTGTGCTGTCTGAGGCCAGAGGAATCCCTCTGCAGCATCGCTCCCTGGTGTCACAGGACCCAGTCCCACCTACCCAGCCTCACTTTCCTGGGATTGGACCTCCAGCTTCAGCCTGAACCAAGCTGCCTCCGTCACGTCCGGATGGGTTCTGTGCTCTCAGACGCACTCCCACTCCGTGAGCCTCCACCAGCTACTCTCGGTTCGTTAATGGGCTCTTCCTCACTTCCGGATCCCTGTGTGCGGTTCACTCTCCTGCAATAGCCTCCTCCTCATTCTGCACTTCAACTGCCTACTTACAGCTCCCACTCCGGTAGGGCCGCACGCTGGAGTACCATTGCAGGTGAGTCTCCTGCACCCAGCTCGGTGCACACTGCCCAGAAGAGGGCAGAGATTCTAGGTAGGGAGACAAGCACATGCTCTGGTTAATTGCAATGCAGTTTGCTGTCGGCTTGAGAAAGATATTGGACTTCCCTAACCCTCCTTTCCTCCCCTCCTGAAGGAGATAGTAATACTCCACTCGTAGAGCTCTCATGGGTTTAAAATAAGTCATGTTTGCCAAGCCACCTGGGAGTACCAGTGAACCGGCCAGGGAGCCCCTGACTGCTGTCCGCACTGCCCCCAGGAGGGAAGTTCTGCTGCTTTGCCTTGTCTGCCGAGCGGAGTGGCTCATGGTTCAGGCCAGGGCCTGGGTTCCAGTCGTGGTCAGCACCTTCCAACCTCCTCAGTTTGCTGGCTGAGCTCCGGAAGGGTGCAGGATGACTCTGCACTTCCCTCTCCTGAGGTGAGGCGGGAGAGGGCAAACGCGGGAGCTCTGGGCCCGCTCTGCACGGGCATCTGCTCGTCTCTTTGACACGCGGACCTCTTGGACAACCTAGAAGCCTGCTTTGGCTACTGGCATCTTTTCTCTGTCCTCTGAATCAGTAATAAAAGTGACCAGTCCAGCTGAGGCTCAGCAGGTTGATCAGTGGCTGGCTCCATGTGCACCCTGTGTCCTCTGCCTCCAGCTCAGAGGCTCCTGCTTCAAAGTTCCAGCTGGCTCCCTGGGAGCTCTGGAGGTCGGTCACCGACACCTCTCGGCCTCTAGTGTGTTCTGCCCACCCACGCTCCGTGCTGCTTCGGGAAAGCTTTATTTGGCCAGCATCATGGAGTGGCAAGATGCAGAAGGCTAATGTTGACCAATCTGAGCAGCAGAGCGAGGAGACACACACACACACATCACTGGGTTGAAACTGAGATGTTTTTATAAAGGATCCCATACTTTCCTGTACACCAAATATGCACCACAACTTAACCGTTCACGGGGGACACAAGTGTCGGTTGACCCACCTACACACAACCAAGTCAGTCTGCGTCCCCTCCACCTAAGTGGCGGGGACACCCAGGGACTACCGAGTGCCCCTAGCTGAAAGCCCTCCTTGTGACCAGCCGTTGGCGTGTTTTGTGAGATAGATCTAATTTTCTTATTCCTTAAATATAAACATGATGTACATTTCCTTAGTAGAAAGTATTCCTTTAAATCACACAGTTTCTGAAGGAGGCACCCACTAACCCGCTCGGACACCGTAAGAGGAGTTTCCAGATGGGAACCGAGGTCCCGTGGGGAAGGTGTGGAGGGGCGTCAACAGAGGTGGACTCCAGGGGCGAGTTCTCCGAGGGCAGGTGCTGCAGGCGCAGGCCGGGTCTTATTCGTTCAGGGGTTTCAGTGGCGCTCAGTGGAACGTCAGTGGTAGCTGACCTTCACGTCCTGCTTCTGCCCCTCAGCGGCGTGGCCTTGGGAAGCCTCCTCTCACTGGTGACCTTACAACAGTGACAGGCGACCAGGTGGAGGCGAGGCTGCACTGGGTGGGACGGGGAGCCTGCGGCCTGCGTGCTGGGATTCGCTGGAGGTTGGAGCTGGTGGGTAAGTGGCTCCTGGTCTCCATCCCTTTTCAGTTGCTAACCACACAAGCCACGGATGGGCAGGCTAGACAGGAATGGGGTTCACTGCGCCTTGGGTCCCTGTCCCCAGCACCTGGGAGCTTCTTGTGGGTGGAGCGGAGGCTGCAGGGCTCATGTCCGGGGACAGAGCGCAGCATCCTCTGGCCTCTGCCCCGCTCCTGACAAAGCCACATGCTCCGTCTCCTCTCAAAGGCCCCACCAGCTGGACACAGCCACAGTGCCCTCTGAGCTTGCAGCACGTGGGGTGCTGGGGACACATCCAGCCGCTCTCCCGAGAACTCAGACTCTTGCAGCCTCACAAACACTGTGAGCACTTGTGCTGTGAGGCTGGGAACCAGGCAGCCTTTGTCCGTTGGCCCTCGGATTTCACGATTGTCAGTTTTGAGATCCTTGTCTGGTGGCCAGAGGCAGAGGGTCCTGTCACCTAGGGATGTGTATCCGGTGCACACATGGCACACCTGCTGACACCTGGTTTCACATTTGACACTCTCGCCAGCTGGCGTGAGGTGCTCCCCAGACCTGCCAGGCAGCAGCACTTCATCAGAGGAGGGCAGTGAGGTGGTGGCGGGGGCCGCCCAACCTTGGAGAAAGGGCAGGCAGAATGACCAGGACACTCAGCTCAGAAAGCTAGGCAGGGCGGGAGAGCCCCGGGTGGGAAGCAGCCCCCAGGCAGGAGGAGGCCTGATGCTCCCCCAGGGAGCTCTCCTGACAGTCTGAGTCCCCCGCCCCCCACAACGCTGCCACAGGGGGTCCCGCTGCTCCCTGCAAAATCCCGTTTTCTTGGCTCTTCTTATCTCTGAGGTGACAGGGTGACATTTTGAAAATCCTTTATAAATTCTAGGGGGGACTCGAAGGCAAAGATTGCAGGCTAAAAATAGCCAAGTTCCCAGAGAGCCAGGCTTCCTGCTAAGCAGCTGCTGACCCTCCCTGCCAGGCCCCTTCCCGCTCCCAGCCCGCTCTGTGACCCCTTCTCTGATCTCAAGGTTGCAGACTGTCCCTTCCTGCAGGGCGAGATGCTTGGGCTCCAAGCTCCTGCCTTCTGGTGGCTCCGTTGCTGGGAGTCGCTGGTGGAAGTGGGTGAGGAAGGGGGAGGGCAGTCGGTGTCCCGCCCCTCCTCCTGCCAAGGACAGTATCTCCGGGGAGCGGCTCTCCACGTGCCTCTCCAGGCAGATGGCCCACTTGGCACACTGGCTTCACGTCCCCCCAACTAGATGTGTTCCAAATGTCATCCTGGCCTTGTCCCTCGGGGTCATGGCTCCCTGGCTGCCTCTGCCCAGCTTCTCAGCCTTGCCGTTCTTCATCCACCCTGTGTCCTCTGTTTTCAGCATTTGGAGTGGCGAGCTTGCTGTCTGGGTCCTTCAACAACAAGCTGTGTCTCCACGACTTGCAAGCTGTCACTGCAGTCTGTGCTCCTGGGGCTGGTCATTCAATGGAATGCGAGTCTCTTTCCTCTCAAATGAAATTGCCCAGGACTCTTCCCCTGGTTCCAGTTCCTGCCTAAAAGAAGCATCCTGCATGCAAATGATTCTCACCAGCGACATCATGATGCGTTTCTCACTTCCCCAATTTTAGGTCGATCATCAGAGCAGTAAGAACTGGTTTGTTAAGAAAGCATGCTCTCCAGGGAAGGTGGGGAGGTGGGAGTCTTCTCATGAGGTCTCAGCATAAGGCTGGCCCCCAGAAGCATGCAGGAGCCGCAGGGTGACCTCCCCGAGGGGCCCGGCCAGCAGCAGGGGTCCACCCACTCACCCTCCAGCTCAACGCCTTCTGAGCCTACGGAATTCCCTCGAAGGTCCAGGCAATGTTCTCCATGGTCTGGAGGCACGAGTTTAAAACAAAAAGTTTTCTGCATTCTGAGCACCGTAGCCCGGGCAGAGAGGCAGCTCTGAGCCGTGAATGCTGGTTACAGAGCAGTGGGAGTCGTGTCGGGTGCGGGCTGGCAAAGCCTGGGCTTCTGCAGAGTCCCAGAGTAAGCACCGTGCCAGAGGGCTCCTCCCAGCAAGGGAGGGCCAGTGAGAAGGCTCAGGCAGCAGTGTGCTGATGTACTCACAGAGAGGCCAGGAGGCCGCGGTGGCCAGAGAGGGACATCTGGGGGGTGCAGAGACAGAATGGGAGACAGGGAGGGGGATGGAGAGGGTCAGGAGGCGGCTAGGCATAGTGGTGGAGGCCCTCGGCCGTCCTGAGGACTTGCCTTCTGTTCTCCGGGCCATGGGCTGTAGGGGAATTCAGGGGGACAGGTTGGGATGTGGCTTTTGACCCAAAGTGGCTGTGCGAGAAGGTGGTGGGTGCAAGGAGCCTGCCCGGAGCTCACAGGGGTGCCCCACATGAGCTTGGGGCTCTGGACAGGGTGTGGGGGGACGTGAGCCCGCAGGGTTGTGCTCCCATGCTGGAGCCAACAGGATTCCCTGGCCATCAGGGGGGTGCGAGGGCAAGTGAGGCCCAGTCTCCTGTCACTCACAGGGATGCCTCTTTCGGCAGGCAGAGGCCCAGGCGAGGTGTGAGCTGTCTGGAGCCCAGCAAGGGGCCTGGGGCTGGACAGTCTAAAGTGCAGAAGTGAGCAGATTGTAGGCCAGGCTGGAGAAGGACAACTGGCCTGGGCCTAGACAGAGGGACGTCCTTGGCCAGGAGACCTGCACCACCTGGGTCAGTACGCATGGGGCTGAAAGGCAGCTCAATATAGAGAAGTCTCTGCCACACCTCTGTGTGACCAGTGAGTGGGCACCTGTGGAAGGGTGTCTATACCAAGACCGGACTGATGGCCACTGGCCAGGGCTGGCGTCTTAACATGAGGGTGGAACTCACAGCGCCCATGGCTGGCGTCTTAAGGAGAGGCGGCGATCACGCTGATGATAATTCCCGGTTTGCAGAAATCTTAGCTGTGCTTTTGCTGCTTCTGTGGTTAGTGCCTCTACTCTGCGTTGTGTGTGCTCTTGTGTGTCTCTGTGTCTGCGTATCTCTGTGCTCATGTGTGTTTGTTTATGCGTGTCTATTTCTGCATGTGTCTTGTGTGTGTCTCTGTGTTAATATGTGTGTCTGTGTTTGTGTGTCTGTTTCCGTGTTTGCTTGCTTTGTGCTTCTGTGTTCATCTGTTTCCATGTGTTTTTGTGTGTGTGTTCATGTGCTCATGTGCGCCTGTGGGGGAAGCAGAGGACTTAGCCCTCGCTCCGTGGGGAAGGCTGGGCCCTCGGGGCTCCAGGGAAGTCTCTCCCTCCTGTCTGTCTCTGAGTGCTGAGGTGGACGTTCCCTCCTAGATCAAGGGGTCCTGCGGCCCGGGTTCTGTTGCCGCGAGGTTTATCAGTCTGGTACTGTGCTCTCCAGCTTCTCGGTGGGTCACAGACACTGGGAATACAGGCGTCCTTGCCTTGCATTGCAGCGCAGTCCCTGGGCCACCTGACGTCCAGGCAATGGGCACGTGGTCTGAGTGCACACTGAAGCCTGGCTCGCTTTGGTTTCAACCGGGAGCTGAGGAGCTGCAGAGGGTCCTCGGCTGGCGTGGTGCTGGGAAGGCGGGCAGACCCTCTGGTGGGTGCAGAGGTGTGGCTTCCTCTTGCCCTGCCTTCCCCGCGTTCCTGCGGCCTGGTGCAGCGGTGCGGTGCATGTGTGCTCTGGAATGCCTGGGAGAGGACTTCCTCCCCGAAGCCGACAGCAGAACCCCCGAGCAGTTAAGCTGCCCGAGCTGCTCATGCCTCAGCCACGGGAGAGTCCTAAACAGGAGGAGCTGCAGCAGAGCAGTGGGAGGCTTTGTTCTTAGGGTCACTGTGCGGGTCAGCTTCCAGGTAGGACACGCTCATTCCCGAAAAAGGGCACTACCAAAGATCCCGCCAGAGCCGTGGTGGGATTATCAAAGCGAACCCGAGGCAGGCGGGGGCCTAGGCGGGGCAGTGGGTGTGAGGAGGCCGGGCGTGGGCTGAGCTGGGGCGTGCGTGGGCTGGAGGGCCTGGGCAAACTCACCAGGCTCTAGGACCCGGGAGCGCGGGGAGGCCGGCCGGCAGGGACACAGGCCTTGTGACTTCGCCAGGGCAGCGGGCCCAGTGCTAAGCTTCCAAACACCCTGGAGAACATGGGCACGGGAGAGAAACAGATCCCGGAGCGTGGTGGACACCGCGCCTCCAGCCCGGCCAAGGACTGGAGGGCCAGCAAGGGGGCTGGCGTCCAGTGTGGGAAGATGTGTGCAGAGGAAGCCATCAGGGCGCCCAGGGAGGGAGGACAAGAAGCTGTCCTGCACACAGGACCCCAGGGACCCATCTCAGGGGACGGCTGCACAGGAAAGGGTCTGCCAACAGAAGCTCTTTGATGAATTCAGGCTTCCAGAGAGTTCCGACAGCACCTGGTGGCCTGCTGTCCGTCCATGGTGTGTCTGCCCCAGGTCCCTAGGTCCCCAGCTGCCTGTCTCCCCAGGCAGCCCCTGAGACCCCCTCACGGCCCTGGCACCCGGCCCTCCCTCTTCTCCTCTGTTCCCCCTGTGAGGGACACTGGCCTGGCCTCTTCAATGACAGAGCTAGATTTTGTTTTGGAGGGACAAAATGGGGGCGTGATCACAGAAGCCGCCTCAGCAGGCCAGGGAAGGGGAAAGCTGCAAATGTGGTCTGTTTGACTTTGTCCCCTTTCAGAGACTCCGAGACTTAAGAAGGAGGAGAGCCAGCCATGGCCTCAGCTTCAGGCCCTCCAGTCCTGCCAAGGGTCCTCGGCGGTGGGACCAGAGCGGCTTCTCAGGGTGAAGTTCATGAGAGGCAGGCCACAGGGGCCTGCTAGGAACAAAGTCCTGTGTCCTGCGCAGGTGGCCTGTGGATATGGATGGCGTGCTGCTGCGGAGCTGCCCATCCTGGCCTCCCGGGGGGCGGGCTGAGGATGGAGGACCTCATGCCCCTTTGTCAAAGGCAGACTCTTTTGGTCCCTTGTGAGACCACATGTCACTGAGTCACTGAGCCGTCTGCTCCTTCTACCCCGCCTGAGACCATCTTCCCTCGGGCTCCCTGTCCATGGCAGCTCTGGTCAGGACGCCCTCCACCCACCCCTCCCAGGGAGGCAGGCCAGGTGCCCAGGGGACTTGATTTGGGGGAGCCTGTCCTGAGAGGATGAGGAAGGCAGCCTGGAGGAAGGGGCTCACGAGGTGGTGGCGGTACGGTGTGGTGTGGGGTGGACCCCATTCCATCCCCTCTGACCTCCCGCAACTCTGCTCCTTAACTGTGGTGGCAGATGGGAAGCTCCTGTCACAACACCCTCTCTCTGCTCCTGAATTCTATTTAAATACCTCGGGCATGACGCTGGGGAAGAAGGCAGCTCTTCATCCAGCAGAGCAGTCCACAGCAAATCCCCTTCTCCATGCCTGTACACGATTTGAAATGCAGGCATGTCGAGTGAAGTCCCCGTGGAGGCGCAGAGCCAGGGGCGGAAGACATGCAGAAAGCCTGAGCGTCCCCTGCTCCCAACCAGGGACACAAGGAGAGGTCAGAGCCTGCTGCAGGACAGGGCAGGTCCAGGTCCCACTGAGTGAGCATAGCTGGGTGCAGGCTGGACCCAGGGGCAGAGGGAGGCTGGGCCCCGCCCCCAGGACAGCTGCCACTGGCCTTGTGGTAGCCCGGGGTCTGCCTGGCCAAGCCCTGCAGGAAGCAGACAGGGAACAGGGGCTCCTGGTGCCCAGGGGTGTCCGGTGCTGATGGGTGAAGGGGCTCAGCAGGGGCAGACTGAGGAGGAGAACAGGAAGTGCCTCTGAAGGTGACTGAGCAGAGAGGTCTCACCTTCTGGCTTGTCAGAGGGCCTCCAGCTCTGGCATCTCGGCAGCCTCGCGTCCCTCGTGGCCGAGGCCCTTGGAGGAGACGGGACTCGCCTTGGCCTGGCTCCGTGCTCATGCCCCACGGGCAGGAGGCTGCCAGGCAACGTGAAGGCAGGTGTGGGAGCCACGCTGGAAGGTGAGGGTGGGGTGGGAGACCCCGTGTGCTGGCAGTAGCTCACACCCAGGGTTGGCCAGGCAGGGGCTGACCACTGCTGCCAGGCTCAGGGACAGGGGAGGGACTAGCTGTGGGACCACGGTCATGCAGGGGGCTTTCTGGTGGCCATGAGGTGAAGCAGAGATGACTCCCTCCTCACTCCTGTGTCCCCACGCTGTCCTTCCAGGGCTTCCTCGGGCCCCACGCAGCCGATGACAGAGCCAGAGGCCTGGCATGCAGGCAGCCTTGCCGACAGCCGGCTGCCCTCAGAGCAAGCGGTGCACTGTCACTGTGGTGTGGGGTGGACCTGACTCCTCCGGGCTCTACGCTGTGACGCAGGCAGAACGTGGCCCCTGGGCGGGCCCTCTGCGGGTGGTGGGTGGCACAGGCCTGGCGCCTGGCATGTGACAAGCGCTTCCTCAGGCTGAGCGAGGCAGCGCACACTGTGGGTGGCAGAGCCTGCCCGCTTCCCGGAGGCCGCAGTGGACTGCCAGGGAGCGGGTGCTGGCTTATCAACCTTTGCCCAGGCACTGCCAGTGCCTGCCATGTTGGCTTGGCCTTTGCTGAGGGCTCACCCTGGCAGGGGAGGCTTCTCCTGCCTGATGCTCACAGGCCTGTGGGAGACGGACAGGGAAGGGCAGCTGGGCACTTCTCCACCCCACTCCCCCACCTCGGGGCCAAAGTCCCTCCACCTGACTAAAAAAGGCCAAGAAATCAGCAGGTGAGAACACGTAAGGGAGGAAAGGTCCCGAGACAGCACAGCCTCCACCACACGGCCTCCAGGCCTGCGGAGGGGCAGCGCCTGGTGTGGGCAAGGCCCAGCCCCTCACAGGACGGCTCTCCAGAGCAGCCGCCTAGCTTTCCTGTGAAAGACGCTTCAGCTCGCCCTCACTGTTCCCCCATCTCCCCTCCTGGGTGCCCGTGCAGCTGGCAGGCAAATCAATTGGTCCGGCAGCTCTGCCGTCCAAGACACAGAGCTGAGCTGACATCTCCCGAGAGCCCCAGAGATTTGAGCCTGGGCACCTGGGTCTGTTCAATGCGGAGCAACAGGCAGGCGCCGGGCATGCTGTCAGCTGAGCGGTGAAAAGGGACAAGCCGCAGTGTCAAAAGTGACACGCTGGCTTCTGCTGGCCTTGCAAAGCTCTCTGCAGAGAAGTGACGGGGCTGTGGCGGCCGCGGCTGGGGTCTGGGCGGGATTGAAATCCACCCAGCTCCCTGCCTTGGCAGCGTGATTTCCAATGCTAATTCTGGGCGAGCCGGGCATGAAATGTATTCATGGGCGCTGCTCACGGGGCCTTCGCAGCGGCTGGGGGTACCTATGATGGAGTCATCTGTGCCACTTGCCTTTGCCTTTGGCTCCCCTGGTCTCAATTATGCAGTCAAAGAACCTGTGGGCAGGAGGGGCGTGCGGAGGTGCCCCTTCCCTTCCTGACACACGTGCAGCCTGTGCCTGAGCCAGCGAGCTAGGGGGCTTTCACCTTCCCGAAGGCTCAGCCCTGCCATGCAGACGCGAGGAGTGCAGGCTGTGAACACTGCCACCAGGGCTGCGGCGGGCGCGCGCGGGAGGCGGTGGGAGGCTGGGCCAGGAGGGCAGCCTGTCACGTGCCCACCGTGTGCTCCCCGCGTGCTTTCCAGTGCCGCGTGCTGGGGAAGCCTGGCTTCCGCCTGCAGACCCTGCCTCTGTCCTCTGTGGGCCTTGTTGCCATGCAGGGCGCGCCAGAGAGGACCGTGACCCCTCGCAGAGATGGGGCCGCACCACACCATGAGGCCACCAGCCTGGGACTCAGGTCCCCCGAGCTCAGAGAGCCCATGTTGCGCTGGTCCTCTGGGAGCCACTTGTCTGAGGAGTGACAGTTGGCCAGGACTCCCATGGGTGGACACTCTCCTGTCCGCGGAGCTCCCCAGACCCATGGGCTCTAACCTAGTAGCTAACGGTCCTGAAGAATCACCCTCAATTCCTGAGCTGCCTGCATGTCCCAGGGATTGTGGGAAGTCCACTCTATCATTCGAAAAGCAAGAGTCCACTGATGTGGCATTAGAGGTGGACCTGGTCACTTGGAGTCTCCGGAAGGGCTGGATCTCCTGTCATCCCTGGACTCCAGCAGGCTGGTCGGTCACTGGGTTGTGACTGGCCCACCTGCAGAGGGGAGGGCTGCATGCTCCGTGCCAACACTCGGGCGGGTGGGGCACTGCCGCGCTTCCGTGTGTCCACGCCTGGCCCAGGCCACAGCCCACAGCCCTCTCTCAAGTCCTGTGCCTGTGGGTGCACGGGGACCTGTGGCCTTCTGTCCACTCTTCCCTGCCCTCCCTGTGCTGGGCGCCCTGCCCCTCTGCACTGTGCTCCTGGGTGATCCGCCTCCTGCTTTCTGACCAGGCCTTGCCCACGGGCAGCCCAAGCAAGGAGTGAACCTCAGAGGCTGGGTCTATGCCCCTCCCTGGGGCCCCCAGGCGGCCGGTGACTTCAGCCCTGGTGCAGCCTCGGCATGTCTGCACGGCCCTTCTGGGCCACCCGCTCCGGCTCCGTCAGAGAGCACCCGCTCAGCCAGCAAAGCCAGCCCGTCCTGGGGCTGGGTCGGGGAGCAAGGAGTGGGCAGGGCCATCGCCCTCTGGAGCCTCTTGGGGTGGGTCCACCCCTTCCAGGTCCGAGGACCCCTGTGTTCCTCTGCCTGGGACCCTCGCCTGCTGGGGGCTTCAGCTCTGTCCTTCCCACTCTGCTCCGTCCCCCTGATTCCCTGTCCTGAGTCAGTTCCCCTTTCTCTCTGAGACCCCTGGACTCTCGGACACCTCTTCTCTGGGACATCACAAGGCCTGCCTGGGGCCCTGGCCACCTGGGTGCTCCAGACTTGTCTTTTTCATCTTGAATGCTCCCCATGACCCCTGCAGTCCCTTTGTCACGTAGGGTGGAGAGGCACCACATCCCAGGACGGTGTGGGCACCTCTGGGTGCCCTCCTGCCCGCCGCAGCCCCGGCCCTTGCTGCCCGCTGCCCCCTGCTCGTGGCTCCCTCTCTGTGGGCCTCTGCTGAGAGCACAGTTCCTCCAACAGCCTTCAGGCCTCCCCAGATGGCATCTTCCTGTCTGAGTTCAGCCCGGGTGCCCCCATCCCGCCCTGTTTCTTTCTCTCCCAGAACTATGGGTGGCGGGAGCCAACTCTGTCCTGCAGCCGCCCTGGGAGCTGTGCGTACAGCCCTGGGCCAAAGGACTGGCCACGGGTGGACGTCCCCTGAGCTGGCCCACACACCTGCTCTGAGCCCTGCATGCTGTGGCAGCCCCCGGCCTCCCTCTCAGCTCAGCATCCATGGCACGGTCCCTCCGTCCCTGGAGGCAGGTCCCGGCCTTCCACTCTGCCTCCTGAGCCTTGCACAGGGCTGGCCCCAGGGGGGCCCTTCCTCCTCCTCTTTGGCTTCTGTCGTGTTTTGATTGAATTACTATCAGTGACTTCCTGCCACGCTTCTGGGCAGCTGGTCATCTTTCTGCAGACCAAGCGCTGTGGGAGCAGGGCCTGACCCCCCACCCCTGGGCAGGTCCAGGCCCTGCAGGGTAACCTGACATCCTGGAAGCCACCTGGGCTCTGGGCCTGTCCTCCTGGGCCATTCTGCGTCCCTGTCCTACCCAGGCCCTGGAGGTCTTGGGCCCCCACCTCTGGTGTCAGAGAACTCAGCAGCTGCTAAAGGGTCAGCAGTGGACAGTCAGTAAAGGGAAGTCAGTACTGAAAAAAGAGGTGTGTTAGTGTATTGCATGTGTGTATGTGGTATGTGGTGTGTATGTGTGTTGTATATATGTGTGTGTTCTCTGTGATGTGTTGTATGTGTATGGTGTGTGGCATGTTTCTTGTGCGTACGTGTGGTTTGTGGTGTGTTTTTATATGTTGTGTGTTGTGTGTGTTTTGTGTGTGTTGTGGTGTTTGTGTTGTGTGGTTTGTGTGTGTTGTGTTGTGTGTGTTGTATGTATGTGTGTGTATAAAGTATGAATGTGTGTGTGGTGTGTGTGCTGTATGGAGTGTGTGGTGGTGTGTGTGTGTGCTGTGTGATGTGATGTGTGGTGTGTGTGGTTTGTGTGTGTTGTGTGTGCTTATGTGTTGTGTTGTGTTGTATGGTGTGTGTGTTTGTGTGTTGTGTTGTGTTGTATGGTGTGTAAAGTTTGTATGTGTGTCTGCTGCATGTGCTGTGTGGTATGTGATGTATTATGTGGTGTGTGTGTCGTGTGTTGTGTGTTGTGATGTGTGTGATTTTTGTGTGTTGTGTCTAGTATGCTGTGCGTAGTTTGCACATGGTGTGTAAAGTATGCATGGGTGTGTGCTGTGTGGTGTGCGTGGTGTCTGCTGTGTGCTGTGTGGTGTGTGTGTGTGCTGTGTGTGCTGTGTGTGCTGTGTATGCTGTGTGGTGTGTGTGTGGTCTGTGTGTATGTGTGTCTTGTATGCTGTGTGCTGTATGCATGTGGTGAGTAGGGTATGCATGTGTGTGCTGTGTGGTGTGTGTGTGGTCTGTGTATGTGTGTGCTTGTGTGCTGTGTGCTGTGTGTGTGTGTGTGTGTGTGTGTGTGCTGTGTGTGTGGTCTGTGTGGTCTGTGTGTGTGTGTGTCTTTTATGCTGTGTGTTGCATGCATGTGCTGTGTAGGGTATGCATGTGTGTGCTGTGTGTGTGTGGTCTGTGTGTGTGTGTCTTGTATGCTGTGTGTTGTATGTATGTGTGTGTGTGTGTGTGCTATGTGGCATGTGTGTGGTGTGTGGTCTGTGTGTGGTGTGTGGTGTGTGTGTGTGTGTGTGTGAGAGAGAGAGAGAGAGAGAGAGGGGAGGTGTGGTGTGCCAATGGGAGCTGAAGCTTGCCTGAGAAGGCTGCTTCCTTCCTTCCTCCTCCTCATTTGTGGGTGGCTGCTGGGTCCTCTCCCCTGAGGCTTCACCGCAGGCTGTGCGTGGCTGGTGGCCGATAGGGGCGCAGTGGAGAGCCCTCGGAAGGGACGGAGCCAACGGCCCCTTGCTGCCGGGCCGGACAGAGCCTGAGGTCTCCAGAGCCCCAGGCCAGGGAGATGGACAGCCTGCAGGTTGCCTGTTCAGCGTCGCCCCTGGGTTGCCGAGCAGTGGGCCCTGGCGTCTCTGAGGGCCTTCCTCCAGCCCACCCTCTCCTGCGTCCGCACTGTCAACTGCACCAGGGCTCTGGGAGGGGGCTGCCATCTACCTGGTGCCTGAGGTCAGTGGAGAGCCTGGGAGACCGGCCCGGTCAAGGCTCCTGGCTGGGCGTGAGGGCAGGCAGATGGCGCTCGGCCACGGGGAGCTGTCTGTGGTCAGCGGCTCCTCCAAGAGGCGCAGGCCTGGGAGCTAGGCCTGGGCTGCGTCCCTGAGCTGGGGAGAGCCGTCCAGTGGCGCTGCAGCCCATGCCTGCTGGTTGCTCTTCCCCTTCTGGGAAGGAGGGTGAGGGGCCACCTCAGGCCTCCAGGGCCGCTTCCCTGGGCCTGGGGCGAGGCCGGCTCACGCTGCGCCCCGTCACTTCTGGGAGGCCCATTTTCTTCTCCACATGTCCACATCATGGCACACCAGAATCAGCAGGGGCCACCGCGACTGGTGCCCACGCCCAGGCCACCGAGCAGCCTCCATGGCGGCATGGAGAGAAGGTGCCACCAAGCAAACCTGAGCGTGGCACAGGGAGATGAGGCCATGGAGCAGGTGAACAGGTGGCCTCTGGTCTTTCCTGTGGGGTTGTGGCCACACGACTCACCTGCCCTGTGATCAACGGAGGTAACGGGACGCCAGCCCGCCAGGTGGCCGTGCCATGTGAAGTGAAGCAGCGAGAAGACGAGTTCGTGTGTCCCCAGGCAGAGCGCCAGGTGAGGAGGACGGCACACCTGCCTTCCCCTGCCCTCAGCCAGGTAGGGCACCTGGCAGGCCCCCGTGGCCCCTGGAGCGCCCAGGGAGACGCTGGCAGAGCCCAGAGTCTGGCGGCTCAAGGACTCGCATTTGCAATCCTACCGGGGCATCTGCTGCCTCCCGTTGTCCAGGACGGAGCCCGTCGCAGAGCGAGGAACAGAAGTTGGTCCTCAGCTGATGCAGTCTGGCTCCAGCCTTCCTGCCCACTCGTTGCCCCCTTTAAATGGGCCAGGCCCTGCAGGCAGGAGCTGGGCAGGGGAGCGCTGGGGCCCGTCCGCGCCCAGGCCTGTGCCTGTTTTCCCAGTGAACGAGTTCCTGGCGCGGAGGAAGGGGTGCTCTGGCCCCGTCGGTGTTCCTTAGAGCCCTTGATTCTGAGGACGTGTGCTTGTACAAAGGTGCGCCTGCTGGGTTAGGCGTGCCATGCCATTAGCACCTGGAAAAGGACCCCGTGGTAGGATTGGCAGAATGCATCCTCAGCGGTGCGCCTTTGGGGCCGACCGAGGCCTTTTTGGGGAAGTCTGCTAGCCTTGGTGCAGCCCTCTGTTAAAGGCAGCCATGGCGGGCTCCTGCACTGCGCGCTGCCATGAGCTCCCAGCCGTAGCCAGGGTGTGCGACGTGCCCAAACCCGCCAGGGCAGCTTTGGCTAGGGGAAGCCCAGGCCTTGCTTTGGTCCAGTCAGCAGCAGGTGGACAGGGCCGCTGAAGGCGTGACATTTCTCTGCCTGGCACCCTTGCCCGGCCTGCTCTTGCCCGGGACTGTCCTTGTTTCCAGGAACAGGACACCAGAGGACATCAGCCCACTCCACGTGCAGCTGCAGGATCCATTCCTCTTCCAGCTCCCCGGCCGGGCAGCCTCGCGTGCAGCATTTAATAATGCAGACGGAGGCTCTTGCCCTATTAATTATTAACCGTCCTTCCTGCCTGTCTAAGGACAGCAAGGAGATGAGCTCTCTGGCGGAAGAGGGCGGGCCCGAGAGTGCCAGCGGAAGCCACCCTCCTCCCTGCTCTCTGCTCAGGGCCTCTGGTGGCCCTCTGGGCTTGTCCTCAGATTGGGTGGCACGTGGCTTCTGACTTTATCCACCTCTGTGTTTGTGTGCACAGTGCTACGCAGGTAAAGGCCCCAAGTGCACAGGAAGGGGTTCTCCAGAGGAGACACTGCAGACTGGTTCCTTTGAAGGGCGCCTTTGTCTCTGAGAGCAGCTAGGGAGCCCCGCCTGTATATCCTGCAGAAGGTGAAGCCCTATGTGGGCTCAGGCGTGGAATTTCACTGTCACCCTTCCTGCTGAGTGCAGGTGTTAGGGCCTTTGCACGTGCCCACTGCTCCCCAGCAGCCCCTGCTGCCAACCAGCCATTCAGCACTCACCAGGTTTCCTGCCACGGTGGCCAGGCAGGCACAGTGGGGCACGGCAGACTGACCCCAGTCTCTAACTGGCGCCTGGCAGCTGGCTCACTGCAGTCAGACCTGCAGAGACAGTGAAGGCTGGTGGGAGCCAGGCTGGCCTGGCACAGCCACACCCTTCCAGACCTTGGTGCTCGCCCATCACCTGACCGAGGTGTCCCTCCCTGTCTTTGGAGAGTAGAATTTAACATGAAGGAGAGAAAAAAGAAAACAGGAAAGTTTTGCCCCAGTAGCAGCCTGACTGGAGGTGGGAGGTCTTCGATACTGCCCTCGAGTGAGGGGCTCCCCCGAGGGAGGGCTCGCAAACCAAGGAAGTGGGGCTGGTGCTGGAGGTCTGAGGCCTTGGAGGAGCTGTGGCCACCGTGAGGTGAGCAGGCCAGCAGGCCTGGCCCTGAAGGGGCAGTAGAGCCGCTGGCCAGGGCCTCTCCTCTCAGGAAGATGAGGTCCACACAGGACAGCCACTGGCTCGGATCTCCAAGTCAGCAGATGACAGAGCAGGACTCTCATCTCCGAACCCCTGTCCCGAATCGTTGTCCCGCGCTCCTTGCTCGGGCTCTGGGCCCCTCATGGCCCTCTGTGGCCTTGGAGGGCCCAACACAGCTGTGGGGCTCGGTGTTGCCTAGAAGGGCAGCCCAGGACTCTACCCTCCTGGTGGAGAGCTCCACCATCCACAGAGGAAGAGCAGTCTGCCTGGGTGGAGGACCTGGGGTGGAGTCCAGGCCTCCAGGCCTGCTCCCATCCACCCTGGAAGATGGCCTCCTGGTCAGCCCTGGGCCTGCTCTGTTGTCACTCCTGTCTCCATGCCTTCCCCGATGCCGTGGGGCCTGGCGGGCCCTCTGCGAGGTGTCCCACCTCACCACACACGCTCCGTCAGTCGAGGCCAGGCTGGGCCTTTCCTCCTTGCAAACCTTCCCGATGTCTCTGGCAGAGCTGGCCGTGGCTGCCCTGTGACCAGCCACTCTGCCTGACTTTGGGGACGCTTACAAAGCCTACGGGCATCTTCCTAATCGTGTGTTCTCCTTACAAGAGCCTGAGCCCTGGGGCCACCACGGGTGTACACTGTGAGCCACTTAGGTGGGCTCGGGGCCCGGGGGTGCTGCAGCACGGCTTTAGTCCTGAGGTTGGAGCGGGCGTCCTGGGCCCACAGGCTGGTGTGCTGTGGGGCGAGACGGCTGGGGTGGCTGCAGCACCATCAGATCGCCAGCTCTGGAGGAAGCACTTAGAACTGTCTGCTCTGCACTGCGTTTCCTGCGCTGCTTTTGTGAATGTCTGCCACTGCGTCAGGCAACAGGCGATCGGGGACACAGGGGCAGGCCGGCAAGGCGCCTGCACACAGCCATACAACACACCACAGCAATAAGGAGCACGGTCTCACAACAGGGGCCACCCAGAAACCACCCCAGAGCTGTGATGCACGCAGCACAGCCACTGCGGAGGGCCAGCTCCAGGACGGCCCCAGGACAGCCGCGGGGCAGCTGCCCTGTGTGCTCCTGCAGGGACTCCCCACGCAGGGAGAGCGTCACACACGTCCACTCCACGCGGAGCTGGGTCTGTGTGGGTACCTGGGTGGTAAGCTGGGTGGCCCAGAGCTCAGGCCCTGCTCCGGGGCACTGCTTTGCTCGGAGACGTAGGCTTGAAGGTACCCACGCAGCACCACCTACCGGCATTAGCCGTGTTCATCATTCCGTTGCACTGGCCCCAGGGCCGGGCCAGGAGGGCACCTCCGCCCAGGCGATGCCTGGACCTGCTTGTCTCTGCTGCAGACCCACCTTAGAGCTGCTGCTGGAGATGGTGCAGCCTTTCTGTCTGCACCTGGTCTCTGTCATCCTCCAAGAGCACCTGGGAGGGACCTGGAGTCTCCAGCACATCCTGGAGGGCGTGATTGCGTGTCCCATCTCATTTTCCCCTGCCACGGCCGTGTGGGGAGGTGGTCCCACCTCCCCTTACAGAGGGCGGGGAGACACTGGCCTCTACCCGGGTCCTCACAGCACACCAGTGTCTCCCAGCAGCTCATGGCAATTCCCAGCCTCGGTGCGTCCGGTTCACCTTATACCACACAGAAAGATCGTCCCATCTTTCACCATTTCTATTTTTTTTTTCAAATTTTATTCCCCAGCATGTCTGAGAGAGTACATCCCTACACTCTGGTTAGCTAGTCTCTCAACGTGACTGTCAGAGGGAAGCCCAGTCTCTCCTGTGGCCTCCCGGCCCCAGCCGTGGGGCCTGGGCAGGCGCAGTGTCTACGTTCCTGTTTTCTTCCCAGGACGTCCCCTGCTCGGGCAGGAGGGCCCGGATCCTTCGCCTCAGTGGCCAGCAGCGCTAAATGGAGGTGCTAAATGCCCAGCAGACACGTCGAGTGCGTCTGGGAGCCCAAGGTCACACCACTGACCTCCCTACCCCTTGCCTGCCTTGACCCCAGGGTTTGGCAGCTCCCAATTCCGCCAGGGCTCCTCCCTGAATCTGCCGCAGGAAGCTTGCTCTGAGCTGGAGGCAGGGGAGAGATTTGGAAATCAGAAAGCGTCCATGAAGGCAATGTTCGCTCTCCTCTTTAAAAACGGGTGCTGAGTGGGGCTGGGCTGCCCACCCAGTGGGCAAAGCTCCGTCACTGGAGAGTGAATGCAGGGGACCAGGGCAGACCTGGGAACGTGTGTGGAAGTCCAGGCCGGCCAGGCAGTGGCAGAGGCCATCAGGGTCTTCCAGAGCCTTCTGGGCTCACACTGAGGGGTCACCGTACTGGGAAGGTGCCATCAGATTCCTATGAAGACTCCGGCCATCCTTTCTAAGGGCCAGGTGACATCCTCCATCAGAGCTGACCATGAGCTAGTGCACGGGACAGGTTTCCCCACTTGTGAAAAGGAAAGGCGGCCCCAGGGCCTTTGTTCTTGTCCTGGATGATAGGAGAACCCAGAGCAGTCCTCATGCCCAGCAGGACCACTGGCAACTCCCCTCCTGGCTTCCAGTGGCCGGGCGATTCTCCCACTCACCTCACCACGTCCAGGCCTAGCGGGACTTCAGTCTGGGACACAGGCAATTGCAAGTGACAGGCAAGTCCAAGTCCCTAGTGCAGGAGGGAGCTGGTCACCATGGAGCCAGGTCAGTCACCTCAAGGACCCAGGCCCCTGAAACCCACGGTCACCTTTCCCTGCCAATGGCTCTCCCCCAGCCCCACCTGATGCTGTGACTTGTCAAGTTGGCCTCCCCAACCCTCGGGTGGCCTCACATCCTCTGCAGCCCTCACTTGCACTGGACAGTAGGCGGGCTGAGAAAGCCCCTGCCTTCTGCTGGAGAGGCCCAGTGGCAGTCTCCCTGAGGCCCTCGCCACAGACAGAAGCACAGAGAGGCCTGCCTGGTGCCACCTCTGCTTGGAGTTTGTCAGCTGGTTTGGAGCCTCTGTGGGCAGGTTGGCCTGTGCCCACATCTGAGTGGCCCACGGGGGGCTTTGGAGCTGCAAGTGTAGCCATGCCAGGCAATCAGACTCTGGAAGATTCAGGGCACTAGAGGTTTCTGCGATGGACAGTCCCAGGACCCTGACAGGGCAGGAGGAGACGTCCACATTTGTGAGGACAGTGTCCTGGCCACAGTCTAAGGGCTCACTCCAAATCTGGGGCCCTGGAATGGCTGCCATGGACATGCCACTCCAGGGTCCCAGGAGTCCTGCCCCTGCAGCTCACTCCTGGCTCAGAAGCCCGGATGGCATGAGATTTCACTGGAGGTTCTGTGGTTCGTCCCAGATGCCCCTGCTGATGAGTTCTCTGCTCTCACGGAGCACTGAGGAGCTCCGGGTAACGTCCCTGTCCACGGAGGGGCTGAGTCCATGCTCACCCCGCTGCACGGGGGACGCAGCTGGAAAGCACACCCACCAAGAGAGGCTTAATAGGGTCACCCAGGAGTTCTCCCGCACCCGGCCTTCAGAGGCCCAGCGTCAGATGACAATTAGGCAGGCGGCGGGGAGGTCAGGAGCTGGCAGCCCTGCTTAATGGGCGGCGAGAGGATCGCCACACCTGATGCAGAAGGCCCCTGGCGCACCCTGGGAGAGGAGGGTTGGAGAGTAATCAGGAAGAGCAGGTGGCGAGCTCCACCGCCCCTGGGAAGGGGCCCTGGGAGCCGTGGAGCTTCCTGCCACGCCAGGCGAGGCGAAGGCGTAGTGCTCTCCAGGGACCCGCTGTGCCCCACAAAGGCGCGACCTTGATCTAAGCCTCTCTTGCTCTGCCTTAAGGATGAGACGCACCAGGGGAGTGGGAGATGAGGCCCAGCAGGGAGGCCGGTGGCGCAGCAAGGGCGCCCAGTGGGCCTCAGCGTCTCTGGCTCCCTGGACAGCACCCCACCAGTCTCAGGGTTTCACGAAGTCAGGAGTCTGCTCCAGCTATGAAAACAGTCTTTTTTTTTTTTTTTTTTTTAATGCACTACTTTCTTTCTAAGAGACAAGGCGCTCAGATTTGGCCATGCAGATCAGGGAGGAGCTATGATCACAAAGTCCACCACCACGCTGCAACACTGAGGGGCATGTGTGACCACAGGAAGCAGCCACACAGAGCAGCACTGGCTGGCCGCACAGGCAGAGGACTGTGCAGGTCCTGGCTATGCAGAGGTGGAGAGAAGGAGGGGAGCCAAATGGCAAGCTGGAGGAAGGATGGGACTGTCCCTAAGCAGGAGGGTCAGCCTCACAAGCCCATCTGCCTCCGTCACACCATGTGGGCACAGGCTGAGGCCAGGCAGGTGTCCACGTGCCAGAGATGCTGGGAGGGGTTTCCATGCAGGGGAGAAAAGGGCAGGGAAAGCTGTCGTCCAGTCCCTGGTCACTGCGTCAGGCTCTGATGCCGTAAGGATGTCACCACGAACGTAGTGGCTTCAGGCAGCACACGCTTGTCTCCTAGCTCCTAGGGGCAGGAGTCCGGGCCTGGGTTAGCCGGTGTGTCTCCAGGTCCCGGGGCTGCCATTGGGATGTGGGTGGGTTGTGCCTCAACCACGCGCCCAACTGCAAGCTTGCTTGGTTGCTGGCAGAATCCGTTCCCTCTTGGTTGCACAAGCAGCAGCCCAGCTCCTTTCTGATGGCCTGCTGGAGGCCACCCTCAGTGCCTGGAGGTTCCCTTCGGCTGCAGAAGGTCATCTGCAGTTCCTTGCTTCAGAGGATTTCCCAATGGGGCCTCCTCCTTCAACCATCCAGCCAGGAGGGGAGGCTTGGGAGTGAGGCTGCAGGTGAGATGGAGCCCAGGTAGCGCAGGGGACACAGAGGTGTGGATTCTCACCCCCGGCATGTTCCCTTGGCCAGAGGTGAGCTCCAGGTTCTGCCCATGCACAAATCGGAAGGGATTCCACAGGGCGTGAGTGCCAGGCAGTGTGCTTATGGGGCGTGCTATGGCTTGGGTCTGGAGTACCCTAAGGACCCGGGGCCTTGTTTCCCAGGGAGGCGCTGTTGGGAGGGGGCGGGGCCTTTGGAGGTGGGCATGGCTGGAGGGCTTTAGGTGGGGGGATGCGCTCCTGAGGGTAGAGCAGGACCCGGACCCTTCTCCTTCCCCCCCCGACCATAAGGTGGGCATCCTTACAGGCTCCCGCTCTGATGGACCCGCTGGCGAGGCCAAGACAACAGATTGAGATGCTGAGCGCAGGTTGAAACCTTGAAGATGAAGACAAAACAAGTCTTCTTTTCAAGTTGGTTATCTCAGGTGTTGTGTTACAGTAACAGAAAGCTGACTCACGTCGGACCCTTACAATCTGTGCGCCAGTCACAAGGAAACCTCCCTTCCAGGACCTGTGAGGGAGGTGCCTTCCAGCATCCAATCCCACGGCTCCGTTCTGAGTTGCTGTATTGTAGGATTTGTAGTTTTGGGGAGGTTTTATTCCCCCAAATCTTTTACTCTAACAGTTTATCCTTTGTAATGCTTTTAGTTTTACTTACTAAAATTCATCTGATAGTATTTCGTCCACTCAGGTAAAACACTTCCATGAAGAGAAATTTCCCCCACAAGCTCCTGCTCAGCTAGAGGTGGCAGACATTGAGGAGCTGTTGCTTTGTCCTCCCAAGAGCCTGCACCCATCTCTGTGGGGGCCCGCACGGAGGAAGGGAGGCAGGGGCTGAATGGTCAGGAAAGCGCGGGTGGACGTCCACCATGCAGAGTCAGAATCTGTGCTGACTGACCCCAGACATTTGGGCAGGTGCCCAGGTGAGTATGAGAATGTGTATTCCCTCCTGGCACACCTGCCCTGGCAGGCTGGTGATGTCCCCAGCCCCATCTCCTTCTCTGTGTCTGTGGTGGCTCCTGCCTTCGCCAAACTCAGACACCCCTGGCCTCCTGCACCTCCCGCCTCCCCTCTCACGGGGCCCCTTCCCATGGCTGCTTCACGTCTCTCCCGCCCCTGGGGTCCCTGCAGCCCTCCAAGAGCAGCCTGCTCCTCCTTGCAGCCTGGCTCCTGCAGACCTGTCCACGCTCCATCGCCCCCACCCACTGAGTCCTTGGCCTCCGTGCGGCCTTCCTCCTCCATCGCCCCGTTGCCACGTTGTCAGCTAAGCCCAGAGATACCCTCTGAGGGAAAGGACAAGGCACGTTCCAGTCGTGGCCCTGCCTGACCCCTGCCTGCACTTGATGCAAGGTGGCCTTGAAACGTCCTCTCCTGCTGTCTTCTCTGCAGCCTCTTGGTGCTGCTCCTCCCTCCCTGGCTGCTGCTTCACTTTCCCTGCAGCTGCCCCTTGCTGGCCTCCGTGAGCGGACACCACCATCTCTGGTGAATCTGCTAGTCTATACACATTTTCCCACCTGATCAGATGGCGTGGTTGCTCCTGAGTGTGCAAGTGTGAAGCCTCAAGTGCACATACATCTGTGTATGCGCCTCTGGTTATTTTGTCGGGAATATTTGTGTATCGCCCGAACCTTCCCATCCTGCCCCATGGCGGCTCCTCTTCCTCCTCCTCATACACAGCCTCCTTCTGAAGAGCCTCCTCTACCCCAGCTGGAGCTGCCTTCCCTCCTGTGATCCTCCTCCCTTCCTCTGAGACTCGGGCCATCTATTACTTCCCACCTTGCGTTACATGATTTCCACTTGTGTGGCTTCTCAGAGGCAGTCCTGTGTCCCTCTGTGGTCCCCCATGAGGTCCAGCCATTCGGTCCACTGCCCTTCAGCCCCAAAGCTGGCGCCTGCCCAGGCCAGACCCTGTTTCCTCCTTAGGTCTGATGCAGTAGGGACAGGGCCTGTGCAGAATTAGCCATGCCAGTCTGGGGTGGCATAAGAGTCGGGTGAATGCAGCACTGTGAATGGAAGCAAGGGTGGGCTGATGAGGAATTCCCCAGGACAGGAAGAGATCAAGCTAAGGAAGCAAGTACACAACCCCAAAGTGCTTGGCAGCAGCCAGGAAGCAGCCCTGCTGCTGTCGGACTTCTGGCACAGGACACAGCTCCCTACCGGCCGGTGCCTGAGAGGCAGGTGTCCCCACGGCAGCTCCTCAGAAACCTTCCTGCTGACCCACCATCTCTTCTGCTGCACCCAGGAGATGGTGGTGCCCAGGCCTTCAGTGCCAGACGTGAAGAGTTCAGAGCCTTAAAATGAGGAGCAGCAGAAAGTGTCCAAATTTTTAGGCGAGAATTATTTTTATCCCTTTGGGTTTAGAGTCAAAGGTGAACTTTCAAATTAAATGGACCTCAGGTGAAACAGCTCGCGCTTCGCACTTCTTAGGACCGTCGCCTCTTGTGCACAGACAGCATGGTGGGTTTGAGCCCATGCACACACCGATGTTCAGACGCTCCTCCCTGTGGGGACTCGGGGACCTGGTGCTCAAGCCACCTGCGTGGTCCCCGCATTCTCTTCCTGAGTGTGCCGGGGCAGGGCTGAGGCTGGCCTCCCTTTCTGTGCCCTCCCACCGTAGCCACCTGGGAGGGAAAATATCAGCATGGAGATTGCTTCCGGAGAGAGCTGCAGCAGCTGATTTAAGTGAGGACTCCCCAGTCTTTGATTTTTTGAGGTTGCTGATGAGGATGTGAAAATTCAAAGACATGATCCGTATTTTACATTCCCAAATTTATTGCCGAGGTAGCAGCATGTTGATGTGCCTGTCTCCTTGTGGACCTCCAGAAATGAATTTCCTGACATTTAGCTCTTAAAAAAAATGTATATGTGTTGCCTGTCAAAAGGAAGGTTATTTATATGTCCTGAGATTCACAGGTTCTTGCAGCTAATCTTCACGAATATTACTTGATGGGCCATTAGAGGCAAGATTTACTTGATATTTGTCCTTTTTCTGGGTCTGCACACTTATTTAGAACAGTATCCTGAGCTCCATACTGAGGAAGGCTGTGGGCCCAGCCGTCCTGCGCCTGGGCTGCTGCCAAGCATTGATTGTTCGAAGGATAATAGCGCTCTCAGGAGCACTGTGGGAAGGGGAGGTGAGTTAGACATGAATAAGGAGGCTGCTGGCTTTCTGCCGAGGAGAAGAGGGGGTAGTAAAGAGGGAAGTAGATGGAGACCAGAGGCCGGTTCAAAAACGTCTGTGTCTTGCAATAGACAAGAGGTGTGCCATGTCTTAGCTGGGCAGGGACTTGCCAGGGTGTCCACCCTCTCTAGCAAAGGGGAGCCTAGGGGTCTGAGGTGACCCCCAAGTCCAAGGCCAAGTGAAATGCTGGTATCTGAAACAATTTCCCGTTGCTCAGGGGACCACAGGGTGGGGTCCACTTCAAGCAGCTGGCACATGGAAACAAGAAATCAGGGTGCAAGCCAGTGGAACCGCCGTGGGCACTGTGCAGGGGGTCCAGGGCGAAGATGCCCATTGCCTCAGCCAGCCCAAGTGCTCGGCACTCAGTTCGTCCCAGCAGAAAATGAAGGTGAGGGGCAGCTCCTCATCAGACCTCTGACCTTCTCCTGAGCATCAAGATGACCAGCTGGATGCCATGCCCTCCGGGCAGGTGGGAGGCTGGAGGTATGAGGGCACCCAGTAGATGAGGCTTCAGGGCAGGGGACGAGGGTGCTGGGTTTCCACTGCCCTGACCCCACTCACCTGCAGGCCTGGATGTTGGAAGCAACCTCCTACTTCCCCAGATGCTCCCAAGTGCTCCGCAGCCCTGCAAGGAGCTTGTCTCTGTGGAACTCAACCCCTCTCTTGGAAACCGGGAGCAGTCTGCACCTGCTCCAGGACTTCCCTCCGCCTGCCCTAGCTGGGGCCTCGAAGCCTCGAGCCGCGTGCCTCTCTGCCCTTTGCTTCAAGTGCATGTGTCCCTCCAAGGTTCTCGGGTGTGAGGGCACCTTGGCGGCAGAGAGCAGCCCTCTCCAGGTTTGAGCCCGTGGGGCGTTGATCTTGCACTCCGACACTGGCACCGTGAGAGGTGAGCTCCTGGTGGTTGTGGGCTACCTGAGATTTTGTCCTAGCAGCCCACTCTGACCACAACACCTCTGCCAACTCCATGCCAAGTGTCCTCCTCTCCAATGGGGCACGCCTGTCGTCCTGGGTGGCTTCCTGGTTTTTAGCTCCCCAGCCGTTTGCTCTACTGGGAACTCCAGGCTCCTGATGCAGCCACGTCTTCCTCCTGTCCTCCCATCTGGTCAGAGGACCTTCCCCATCCGGGAATCTCTCTCCTCACACGCTGGCTGGGTTCCCCTGCCACTCTCTCTAGAACTCTCCTGCAGAGCCATGGTGCCCGCAAACCCGATGTTCCCCCACACTTAGCCTGCAGCTGCTCAGCCGATTACTTTTGAGAAAGCCTCCAACACGCTGGCTTGCCCACCCTTAAATTCACCAGCAGGGGCCATGAGTGGCCCTGCGTGCTCCTGAACTTCCTGGATCTGGTCGCACTCCCTTGGACGCGTGGCCCTTACCTCCCTCTGAAGACCCCACCACGTCCCATCCCCCGCCCTCCACGCCATCCCTGCTGACCAATTTGCCTCCTACCTCACTACGGTAGAGGTCTGCAAGACCCTCGAACCACGCTGGCCCACCTGCCAGCATCTGCACACACACCCGCCCTGCGGCCTGTGGGGCCTGCTGCAGGTGGATGTCCATGTGCCCAGCCAGAGGCAGCACTCCAGGGTTCACCAGTCCCAACCCTCCCACCTGCTGAAACTGTCACGCCAGGTCACCTCTTCCTGGATCTCTGTTTTCCCTTATGCTAGGCCGTCACTTGACCTGGCGACTCTCCCTTCTGCCTGCTGCTCCACTGACCTGCACTCTGGGCAAGTGCACCCTTTGTGTCCTCTTGTGAATCCCAATTCCTCTACTCCCCTTGGACCCTGCCCTCACTGGGCATGTGGTGCTCCCCCTGTGGTGCTCCTCCTATGATGCTCCCCCTGAAATGCTCCTCTCATGGTGCTCCCCTGTGATGCTCCCCCTGCAGTGCTCCTTCCGTGGTGCTCCCCTGTGCTGCTTCCCCTGCGGTGCTCCTCCCATGGTGCTCCCCTTTGATGCTCCCCCTGAAGTGCTCCTCCCATGGTGCTCCCCTGTGATGCTCCCCCTGCAGTGCTCCTCCCATGGTGCTCCCCCTGTAATGCTCCCCCTGTGATGTTCCTCCCGTGGTACTCCCCCTGTGATGCTCCCCCGGACCCCATCAGCATCCTCCCTGCACAGACTTGCCCACTCAGAGGACACCAGGCCCCCGGGGCTCGCTTCCAGCCCAGGCTCTCCTGCAGGCCCTGTGGATTCTGCTGCATCTCGAAGGCCGTGACACTTCGGGCCTGGGTCTTGTGCTCGGCACCCCCTTGGTGGTACGTGAAGTCTCTGGTGAAGCAGCTGCAGCTCACACCTGACTCTGAACTCCTCTCCAGCTGTGCGTTCTGCACCTCTTCCCGAGCGGCAGGCACTGCTGGCTCGCCCGGCCGGCGCTGACTGTCTGCTGCCTCCTGGTGAGTCTCCTCCACAGTCGGCCCACAGCTGCTCAGGCGAAGACCACGGCCGGGCTCCAAGTCCTCCACTGGCCACGCCTGCTGGGGATGCGCTGTCCCCATCGTCAACATGCGGGAGGGAATCCCATCCCTCCCTCTGCACCACTCCAGACGTGGGGACACCGTCCGCTGTGCCATGGCAACAGCCTAACTGGCCTGTGGCCCCTCCCTGGCCATGGGCAGCCTGTGCCCCCTGGCCACTAGTTCTCTCTTCAGAAGCAGGCCAGCTCATGTAGCTCTGCTCCTCAAAGGCCTCAGGTGGCCCCAATTTCATTCTAAACGAAAGCCAAATTCCTCGTAGTGGCCCCAGTCCCTGTGTCTGTCACCTCTCTGACCTCAGCTCCTGTGCTGCCCCTGCCTGCCCAACTCCAGACCCACTGGAACTCTGTGCTGTCCCCTCACATACATGGGGGCACGGTCCAGCCTGAGGTCCCTCGTGACCATCCTGTCTTCTGGAGCGCCTCCAGATGTCCACACTCTTCTCTCCTGTGCCTTCCAAGCTCCACCTCACCTGTGGCTCTCTCTGGGGGACACAGGACGCCCAGCTCACTTAGCAGGTCCTCTGCAGCATAGCCCTGCCCCGCCTCCTTGTCTCAGAGCACAGACTTGCCACTGTGGCATGGCTTCCATCTGGCTCCGGCTCGCACATCACTGACCTCCAGGCAGGGATTCTCGGGTGCTTAGGCAAGAGCAGCTCTTGGCTCCAGGGTTGAGGGATGGCAAGGTGGGAGTGCAGCTGGGGGCTGGTTTATGAATGGCCTTGGCATGCGTATCTGCAAGGTCTGCAAGGACAGAGAGTGGGGAGCAGCCTGCTGTCTTTGCACCATAGGGAGGTCAGGACTGCAGGCAGGACAGGGCAGGAGGTGGCCGCCTGGACCTGCCAAGGCCAGGGTCGCCATGGGGAGAGGGAGCTGAGCTGAGAGACAGAGTAGAGAGGGATGCTGCTCAGGGCTTGGGTCCTGGACAGCTGCCTACATGGCACGGATTGAGGTAAGGAGCAGTGGAGGAGACTCCCGTGCCCACCAGGGCAGCTTCACTGCTGGAACCCCCGGCCAGGGCCCCATCGATCCACCTCTAGGTTGTCACACAGCCTTACCCAAACTGCCTGTTCTAAGTTGCGTGTTGATTTTCCAACCACTGTAATGGGGATATGATGAAATAGCATTTGCCTCAGGTGAGGTGACCCTCTGCAAATGGCCTGCATGGAGGGTCGCCAGCCTGGGGACAGGCCCCAGGAAGGCTGGCTGTTGGGACTTCCACCTGGGTCAGGGTTGCTGTGGGCTCAGCTGCAGGCAGACGTCATGGAAGGACACAGACTCTGCCCAAGGCATGGATGGCTGGGCTGAGGGCCACTCTGTCCTCAAGGTGGAGGTGACTGAGCACTGGTCTCTGTCCCTCTTCCCAGGACTCCAGCCTTCTACTCTGCCTCCCTCTGCTTTATCGATCCTGTTCCTGTGCCACCGTGTGCCTCACCCGTCTGGCCCAACCTGGCTCTACGTTTTCCTCAGTTCAGTCGCCTGGGCAGGCTGGCTGCATCTCTGTGTCCTAGTTTCTGGTAACCAGGAAAGATACTTGGCTGGCAGCCAGGTCAGCCACGTGCCCGCATTGCATGACTGCTGGCTGCATGTGTAGGTGTGCTGCCTGCTCCTGGCATAGGCATGGGTCAGGGGCAGAAAGGCTTGGGTAGGTGTGGTGACCGGCCAACATCAACCCGAGGGGTGAGATCAGCAGGGACCCGGAGCCTGGGCCACGGAGCCACCAGCTGGAGCATGGCTTCTGCAGACTGCACGGACCCTCAGGATTTGGGGTGGGGCTTGTGCCGAGGAGCTGAGGACCAGGTTGCCCTGCGAAGGCTGCCCTCCTGTCCTTCAGTTCTGAATGCCATTCCTCATGCACAGACCCAGGTGGTCTGTGGGCAGATGGGTCTGCACCCTTGCAGCTCGCCAGGCTTTGCCAGCGTGCTGAGAATTCGAGGAGGTGGGGAAGAGGGGCCCCGGGCACCTCCCTTGCCAGTGAGCCGAGGGCTGTGCCCCGTGGGTGGGGTCAGGGTCTAACGCTCACCTGGGGCAGGTGCAGGCTCACCTGACTTGCTGACCTCCCATCCTACCATCCCTTGCCTGGACTCACGCACAGAACCAGGAACTGATGCAGCCTTGGTTGGGTGGCGGTGGTGACAGAAGGGCAAGCAGCAGGACCTAGGTGTCCCTCTTGCTCCCTGTGAGCCCTCACAGCTCACAGACCTTGAGAACTGACGGGTCCCTGGGAACAGCAGGCTCTCTGCGGGAAGGGAGCAGGGCAAGGCTCTGCGGGAAGGGAGCAGAGGCGAGCACACGCCCGGCGCATGTGTGGGGTGTGGAGGGTAGGACTCAGCCACGCATGCCCCTTGAGCAGGCCTGTGACCGACGGCCAGGAGCAGGACAGCCACGGTCACTGAGGGCTGGCCCACTTCCTTCCAGGCCCTTTGGGACCCTTGGCAGTGGTTACAGTCATGGTAGAAAGAGTGCACTCTCTTCTCTGTGTCCAGCAGGCTGGAGGGCTGGCCACCTTCTCTGCAGGAAGCTGTTCTTCCAGAGCTGAGGAGTGGACAAAGCCCCCCAGAAGCCCCCAGTGGCTCCTCTGGCTTCCTGGGTCACATGGCCTCTCTCCATGAGCAGACAGTGATCCCAGTGTCCTTGAGAGGCTTCGGGAGGGTGACCAGGAATCTGGAACTCTTGTCCCAACCCTGAGATGCAACGGGGCAGGAGCTGCCCTGAACTGTGGTGCTCACTTCCTAGGCAGGGACAGCGCTTGGGACTGGTCAGTCCTGTCTTCCGATGCGTCTACCTCCAGGCACGCCAAGAGACTGACAGCCTACTCCCTGTGTAACGCTCCTCCCCCAAGTGTCTGCATGTCTGCGTGGGAGGACCACCACCTCCGCTTGTTTGGCCACCGTTTTGACTGGTGACTCCTGTTAAGATCTAGATAGGAGGTCTTCCCCAGAAGCTCCTGTGCGAGACAGCATGGGAAAGTTGTGAGGCGAACTGACTGGTCCCCAGAACCTCGAGCTAATCAACGCCTTATGCATTGGACGGATCGATAATTTGCAAGGAAATCAAAGGGTCATCGGTAGAGGAAAGGGACGGGGGGCGGGGCAGACAGGAGGGAAGGGGAAACACTGGGGAATGAATTAGTCAAATCACATTGTTGTGTCGTGTGCATGAATGAATACGTGATGGTGTCCCACCACGTGTACCACCATAGTGCACCACTGAGACATTTCTCAGGACAATTTGAAAGGCCCACTGTATGGGTGGTGACTGCAGGTGGGTGGGCGTGGCTGGAGTGGCTGTGGAGTGTGCCCTTGGTGGTCACACTCTGTCCCTGGGTCTTCCTTCTCTCCCTCTGCTTGCCAGCCACCCAGCTGAGCAGCCATGCCCTTCCTCCTCCATGTTCTGCCTCATGTGGGCCCAGAACAATGGATCTGGGCACCATGGACAGAGAGCCAATGGAGATGGCCACCATGGACCGAGACCCAGTGGAGCCGGCCACCATGGACAGAGACCTCTGAAGTTTTGAGCCCTAATCAGCTCCCCCTCTAAGTTGCTCTTGTTGGTCTTGGTCCTGGGGATGGACGCTGACTCCCGTGCCCCTCCGTCACAGGGCTGAAACGTAACCCCCCTCCCGTGCACTTGCGTGCAGACCTCAGGGCAGGCCTGGAGAAGGTGGGTGTGCTCAGGCAGGAGGGCCTGGTGGGAGGCCTTGAGGTCCCTGTACTTCGGTCTGACTGTGAATGCGAGTCTTACCGTCACGTAGGAAGGGAGCCTGGACAGAAGGTGTGGTGTTCACAGTGAAGACCTGGAAGCTTCCATTGGCTCCCGAAGAGAGGAGTTCTGAGCACAGGGCACCTTTCCACAGGCAGTCTCACACAGTGTCAGTGCACTGGCCACACCTGGCTGCAGCAGAAAAGATCAGGGTGTCTCCACCTGCCAGGGCCAAAGGCAGACAGTGGATGAGCCCCACATTCAGGGTCCTTGAGGTCTGGCATGGGCTGTGGTGGGTCCAGGCTGGGGTCCTGTGCTCTCCCACTCAGCCCTGTCCTGTTCCAGGGCCTCTGCTCAGGCATGGAGGGGCAGCTGGAAGAGGGCTCCAGCACACACTGGCCAGGGGCCTTGGGAGGAGGGAGGCAGCCTCACTTTCCAAGCCTCTACCCCTGGCCTCAGGGGAGAGTACAACTGGCATCCATGAGTAGGTGCTCACAGAGTGCACGTGACCAGGAGGGGCTGCCTTAGAGCAGGAACACTTGTGTGAGGTTCCCCTTGGGTACAGGGTGTCCCGAACACAGGTTTGAGTCACATTTCTTTCTATTGGTCCATGGACAGGAGGTACTTCTTTCATTTCTATTGAAAGAAAGGACAAACATTAAACTTCACGAGTATGATGTTTATGGTCTACCTCCCACTCGCTCGGAGCCGCACTAAGGAGGCACTGGGGAAAGGGCAGTGGTGGCCCTGAGCCCCGAGACAGCAGCAGAGACGTCTGGAAGACAGAAGTATAGCCAGCAGCCTATTGGGAACAGAGCTGGCCAGTGTGGCTGGACTCCTGCCCCGCTCCAGTGAGATGAGGAGCGCTGGGGCAGCTTCCTGGAGAAGGAGGGAATCGCACTGCCCAGAGCATGCCAGGAGGCCGAGGGTATGCAGGAAGGGGATGCAGGTGGGCCCGTCTGGGGTGGTACTCGAGGCCAGAAGGGCACAGAGCAACCCGTGGGGATCCAGCAGTGGACAGTGATGTCCAGCTGTGAACATTCAGAGACTCAGAGGTGGGGATTCAAGAATCAGACAGCACCCAGCTCCTCTATGGAGACACCAGTGGGTGCCAGAGCTTCCTGGTGGCAAGACCCTTGGTGCTAAGATGCCAGGAGCTGGCTGTGTTCTCAGCCACTGCGATCTGCAGCAGGGCCTATCCCACCCACAGGAGCCCACAGGAAGGACGGGGCTCAAGATGCAATGCTTTTGCTGGGACAAAGCTAAGTTGCTCTTCGCCCACCTTGCTGTTCTGGATGCTCACGTGCAGTGTAGAACTGTGAGTACACACTAGACAACTCACTGGGGAATCCTCAGAAGTAACGCACTGGACAACTGACTGGGAGTCCTCAGAGGTAACACACTGGACAACTGACTGGGAGTCCTCAGAGGTAACGCACTGGACAACTGACTGGGAGTCCTCAGAGGTATCGCACTGGACAACTGACTGGGAGTCCTCAGAGGTAACGCACTGGACAACTCACTGGGAATCCTCAGAGGTAACGCACTGGACAACTCACTGGGGAATCCTCAGAGGTAACGCACTGGACAACTCACTGGGGAATCCTCAGAGGTAACGCACTGGACAACTCACTGGGGAATCCTCAGAGGTAACGCACTGGACAACTCACTGGGGAATCCTCAGAGGTAACGCACTGGACAACTCACTGGGGGTCCTCAGAGGTAACGCACTGGGCAACTCACTGGGAGTCCTCAGAGGTAAGGCACTGGACAACTCACTGGGAGTCCTCAGAGGTAACGCACTGGACAACTCACTGGGAGTCCTCAGAGGTAACGCACTGGACAACTCACTGGGAGTCCTCAGAGGTAACGCACTGGACAACTCACTGGGAGTCCTCAGAGGTAACGCACTGGACAACTCACTGGGAGTCCTCAGAGGTAACGCACTGGACAACTCACTGGGAGTCCTCAGAGGTAACGCACTGGACAACTGACTGGGAGTCCTCAGAGGTAACGCACTGGACAACTCACTGGGAGTCCTCAGAGGTAACGCACTGGACAACTCACTGGGAGTCCTCAGAGGTAACGCACTGGACAACTCACTGGGAGTCCTCAGAGGTAACGCACTGGACAACTCACTGGGAGTCCTCAGAGGTAACGCACTGGACAACTCACTGGGAGTCCTCAGAGGTAACGCACTGGACAACTCACTGGGAGTCCTCAGAGGTAACGCACTGGACAACTCACTGGGAGTCCTCAGAGGTAACGCACTGGACAACTCACTGGGAGTCCTCAGAGGTAACGCACTGGACAACTCACTGGGAGTCCTCAGAGGTAACGCACTGGACAACTGACTGGGAGACCTCAGAGGTAACGCACTGGACAACTGACTGGGAGTCCTCAGAGGTAACGCACTGGACAACTCACTGGGAGTCCTCAGAAGTAATGCACTGGACAACTCACTGGGAATCCTCAGAAGTAAACACAATTCAAGGAATATATTTGTTGGAAAGATTGAGGGTGGGAAAGAAATAAGCCTCTGAGTGCTCACTGTGAGAGTGCTGATTCTTTGTACAATTTATTTTCTGAATTCTCGCAGTCACTCTAAGGTGGGGATGACTCTCATTTAGACAAGGAAAACCTGGTAGGATAAGTGATTTTCCCAAGCTCACCTCCAGGAGGAGGTGGAATTGGGATGGGAATCTGATCTGACGCCCATCTGTCCCCCTGGTAGGTGAGACCTTGCAGGTTTTGTTTAGCTACACCCAGTGACATTGAGGGGAGGAGGGACATCCACCCTGTTGGGATAGATAGGAGATTCGGGGGCCTCCCAGTGGTCTGGGACAGCAGGACAGTGGACACTGGAGTCCAGGATCCAGGGAGAATGAGAACAAATTTTCTTTGCCAGGGAAATTCCTTCCTGGCCTGTGGGCAAGTGTACTCCGACCCTGCAGTACCAGGTGGGAAGACAGCCGGCCACGTTGACCCCCCTGGAGCATGCGTGGGAAACAAGGCCAGGGAGAATGTGGTCTCCGGGGGTCACGCCTCTTCCTACAAATCTCTGGCTGCTTTGGGTTCAGGAGGCCAGGACTGGCAGCCTCAAACCATGAACCTCCCTCAGACAGCACAACCCAGGAAAACCAGGGTCACATGGGAGTGGGCCAGTGCCAGCGTGTTGGGACTGAGAGGCGCAGTGGCTGGATTGAGACCAACAAGAGCTTTTAGCCGCAGCCACTGCCAGGGAGGCACAGACTGCTCGGTGCCACATTGGCGCAGCAGCGATGAGTCCGATCTTGAGTGCAGAGGGCAGTGATCCCTGGCTTCGGGCTCGGCTTGGTCCTCCCTCAGGGGCTTCTGAGCTGGAGCAGGGCAGACGGGACCGCTTCAGGGAAGGGCTGCAGAGCAGAGGCCGAGGCTGAGCCCTCAGGGGCCCAGATGAGGTTCCTCCTGGGGTGAGATTTGGAGCAGTTCTTGGCCACGTCCCGGGATGGCTGGCTCTGTCCCCAGCCCTGACCAGAGTCACACTGATGTGGTGTCTCTGGGAGCAGATTCACAGGGTCGCCGCTTCCTGTCCTGGATATTTTGTAGAAATCAGTTACTACTAGATCGGCCTTACTTTTCCCACCACCTTAGCATTTTGGGGATTTGCTGCTTGTTTTGGACTTTTGGGGCAAGGCTGAGATTTCTGATTCTGTTTTGAAATGGCCTTTGGGACCAGTGGGGTTGGTACATCTCACAGTCCCTCTCGCCCCGTGTCTCATTCCTCCATGGCGGCCTCGCCCTGATTCCACAGGAGCTCTGGTTCCTATTTCTATGGTGGAGGCAGAGGCCCTGGCATTGCGCAGTCAGGTGAAGAGTGGGCAGTGTAACGAGGTGTAACGAGGACACTGGTTTTGCCCAGCTGGGTGCCGGGGAGAAGACGCGTCTGCAGAGTCAGCTGGGGCCCGGGCCGCCCGCCACCCTGCAGTGTCACTGGATCACCTCCCTGTGCCCTGCTCTCACTGAACAGCGTGGCGGGACCCTCATGGATCTCTTAAGTGGACGGGCACCCCAGGATTCCAGGAAGGGAGAGGGTGCCAATCACCAGGAGGGCTCAAAGGGCCTCTGAGAGCAGACAGCCTGGAAGCCGGTGTGTTCTAAATGATCGCTGTCACTATGGCAACCGCCACATGGGTTTCCACTGCCGATCACCTTTGCCTGTCGGGGGACCTTCCAGCAGACAACTGCTCCCTGCTGTGCGGGGGGAGGGACAGTGGGCTCTGGACCGAGAGCGGGCCGCCTGGGCGTGTGTCCTCAGGTGGCTTGCGCTCTTCCCCATGGCGTGGACGGCCGCACGGGGCAGGCCCTTCTCAGGCAGGAGAAGCAGCCACACAGCGTCAAGCAGACCAGGGGAGCGTCTGTGCCCGAGGAGGGGCTGGGGCGCTCGGCCTCCCTGCGCAGGGAGCACGCGCTGCAGGAGAGCAGGAGCAACTCAGCAGAGGCACTGGCATCAAGTCGCCCGCCCGAACTGCCCGTCCTTCCTCATCAGTGGGGTGCTGTGGGGTGAAAGCCCACTAGCCACTGCTCAGCAGAAGGGGGCTAGTGGGAGTCGGGGATGTGGGGGCACCTGGTGTTGGGGCGGGAGGAAGGGAAGAGGGTGCCGGCATGAGCGTGCTGCAGGGGCAGGTGGTCCAGCGCACCTTCGGGGTCCCTGGGGAAAGGTCAGGGTGCCGTCCCCACTAGACCTGCCCTCCGTCTCGAGAGCCGTGAGCCTCTGCCGGCATCCGCACAGATGGAGCAGGAGAGGCGAGGGCCGAGTCCTGGAGAGGCATCACACAGGAGGGCAGGGCAGGGAGCCACAGGCAAGGCGGTGCCCCGGCACTGCTCGCCAGCAAGTGGGGCAGGGCTTCGCTGTGCTGGCCACTCGGAGGCCTGGCTGGTATTTTCACCAGCAAGCTGTCTTGAACCTGCGCCCAGCATTCTGCATTTCACCTTCTCCTATCCGCAGCGTCACGCGTATCTTCAAATGCACATTTCCTTCCGGTTCCTCCAATGTGCATGGCGCTTCCCTCCTGGCTTTATGAGAATATGGATCCTTTCTTTCCTTCTGAAGTGGCTGGGCCTGTGTTTGAGCCGCCTCCTGCTAAGTGCTAACTAGAGCTGAAATGGACTGTCCTCCAAGGCACCGAGACCACGGCAGGCGGGCCGCTGCGGGCCGCCAGGGGAAGCATTTGCAGCCCTGGTCGATGGACGTGCAGAGTAGGCGGCCAGCCCTTTCTGGACGGGTTCCTCCGACGCCCGAGGCTGCCTGGCTCCGGATCCACTTTCTCGCGAAGCCCAGACGGAGCCCCAAGAGGCTGTAATCTGAAGGTTTAAAAATGCCAAACCCAATCCTGCGGGATAGCAGGGTACAAGATGAAGAGCCCTCTGGTCTGGAATCTGGAGGAGCCCCCCCCGTCTTTCATGATCCGTTCTGGCTGTTCAACCAGCCCCTGCGGCCACGCCAGGGCTGCGTGCAGCTTAGCACCTTGCCAGGTGAGGATGCAAGAGTCAGGGCCCCTGGGGCAGCTGCTGCTCGGAGGGTCACTTTCCAGCTCTGTGAAGGGCAGATAAGAGCTCCTGCCCTCCACACGGTGATATTTGGGAGAGAGAGCTGGTCGCGACTGTGAATGTGCCTGAGAAACGGAAGCTCCAAGCCGTCAGGTGTGAGGAGCGCCCCGTCTGGGGCCTGGAACCCCGGCCTCTGACTCTGGCTGCAGGTCTGCACCTCCATGGGTTTGGTTTTCCACAGCCTGAAAACTGTTTGCCTGCACAGTGGCAATGCCACTGTGCCCAAGAAGAGGGGAGAAGTGTCTGGGTGAAGCTGCCTTGGGCGGCGAGCTGGCAGGACAGTGTGAGGGGCGGGGCGTCCCAGATTCCTTCTCCTGGCTGTTACCCCCACACGACTGGCCTGGGCCGTGGCTCAACCCCCAAGTCTGACACCCAGACGGTCCTGCTGTGCGGCCGAGAGCCCCCACTACAACCACTTTGCAGACAGAGAAGACCCCAACAGCCCCTCTACAGTCACTTTGCAGCCTGTGTCAAGACCTTTCATGCATCACAAGCTAGCTGGCAGAGGGGCTGACTGCCATTTTGAAGAAATCAGAGTCTCGTTCTGTTCATTTATTTACCTTTGTTTTCTGTAAAAGTGCACCAGCAAGTGGACACAAATAGGCACTGAGGAGCACGTGACCCATCCTGAGGCGGCCAGGGCGGGCACTCGGGCACCTTCCCGGGCACGGTGTTCCTGGGTTGTTTCGGGGGACGGTATTGCTCTATGAATCCTGCCGTGTCCTGTGCCCCTTCAGGCTTCCCTGTCATTTATGAAATGCCTCCGTAGCTGAGCTTGCTGGCTGCGGGCGCGTTGGCTGGGGGCTGCCTCCCTCTCCCTCCCGCTGCCGCTTCTGCAGCAGGTGTTGCGACCTGCCATCTCCAGGTGCGCGTAGGCGTCCCTGCCTCTCTTCAGCTATGGCAGGAGCTCCAGCGGGACAGGGGCCCTGGAGGGTCTCTGGTTTCCATGGCTGTGCCCCAAGAGCACAGAGCCATCGCGGCAAGAGCACAGCAGGCTCCAGTCTCTGCTGGGTTCATGCCTGGACCATCTCCACGGCCAGGCGGCCTAATGACCGCACAGTGAGCACGTTCTGTGTGAGTCCATGGGTGTAGTTTTGTCACTAATTTAGGGCAAATTCTTCAACACAATGATCTGTATCAAAAAGTATGGGCAATTACATGGTCTTTGATTAAAATTGCCAGGTGGTCATCCAGAAATGCCTCTCCAGCTTGTGGTCTTACTGCCAGCATGAGAGGACCTTGTGTATTTTTTGCTTTTTAAAAATTTTTAAAGAAAATTTTATTTTTACAGACTGCATTTTGATTCATTGTACACAAATGAGGTATGACTTTTTGTTTCTATGGCTGTACGCGATGAAGAGTCACACTCTTCATGTCATCATGTATGTACATAGGTAATGATGTCTGTCTCAGTCCACCATCTTTCATACCCCTGCCCCTTCTCCCTCTCATTTCCCTCTATACCATCCAAAGTTCCTCCATTCTTCTCTTATTCCCACCCCTCACCCCCATCATCCCCACTTATCAGGGAAAACATTCAGTCTTTGGTTTTTGGGATTGGCTTATTTCACTTAGCATGATATTCATTTACCATCCATCCATTTACCTGCAAATGCCATAAAATTATTCTTCTTTATGACTGAATAATATTCCATTGTGTATATATACCAGAGTTTCTGTATCCATTCACCTATTGAAGGACATCTAGGTTGGTTCCACAATCTACCTATTGTGAATTGAGCTGCTATGAACATTAATGTGGCTGCATCACTGTAGTATGCTGATTTCAAGTCCTTTGGTTATAAATCCAGGAGTGGGATACCTGGGTCAAATGGTGGTTCCATTCCAAGTTTTCTGAAGAATCTCCACACTGCTTTCCAGAGTGGCTACAACAATGTGCAACTCCACAGCAATGTACAAGTGTGCCTTTTCCCCACATCCACACCAACACGTACTGTTGCTTGTGTTCTTGATAATCGCCATTCTAATTGGGGTGAGATGGAATCTTAGGATAGTTTCGATTTGCATTTCTCTAATTGCTAGGGATGATGAGCTTTTTCATGTGTTTGTTGATCACTTACATATCCTCCTGTTCATTTGCATTCATTGTCGTGTCTGTCACTTGATAGGCTCACACAGTACATAATGGCGGTCTTAACTTGAAGTATAACTCTAGTGAATCGGACTTTTTTCATATTTATTGACCATTTACACTTTTAATTGGCTTTTCCCCTCACTGTCAGAAATATTTTTCTTATTTCTTTCTTAGATTTCTTTATACTTTAAAGGTACTGCTGTCACACGTAGCGAGTCTCTCCATGTTTGTCATCTAACTTCACCATGATGTTTTCGACGCGTAAGATGGTTCCTCGGTACATCATCGAGCCAGCACTCCATCTCCTTGCAACTCCTGGTGCTGCACACAGGAGCGTCGCTGGGGCTTTCATTAGCGCCCGGCCGCGGTAGCAAGCGCTCTTGTTAAATGGCGGCCTCCCTGAGGCCTCAGGCTCCTGTGCATCCCTGCTGAGGGCAGAGGAGCCTGCGCCCTCCCAGATGGATCAGGGGTCTGCCCTGCCACGGAGGCAAGACGCGTGGCCTCGGAGGCAGCCTGTGGGCATCTCGCAGGCCGGGCCTAGGGACCCAGCCGGCAGTGACCTTCGCGGTAAGGCGCTCATTCCAGAGGGGAAGGGGCCACTCCGTCCCACACCTGTCCTCTCCGGATCTATCTTAATCCTCCATTCCTGATGCTCAGCCATCTGTCTCCATGCCTTCCCTCCTCTGAAATAAGTCAGGGCCGGAATTGGTTTTTTGCTACATTTGCCGCGTCTCTCCGTTTACTCCATATGTTCATCACCTGCGGTGCGCGCTCCCGCTGAGCCTCTCAGCGTCCGCCAGGACGCGCAGGGTCCGTTCCTCCGCCTTGGTCTACAGAGCGTGCCTGACCGCCCGCATCCTTCCCTCTCCTGATGGCACCTCAGACTCTCGTTTCTCAAGAAAATCAGAGCACTTTTGAGAAGCCTCTTGTCTTACACAGGCGAGATAAAGAGAGGCCTTCCAGCGGACCGTGCCTTGCCAAATTCATTTCTTAGCCGTGCCTTCTGCAAGATGTGGCTGCTTCGGCACACCTGAGCACGTCGCTTGACTCAGTGTCAAATGGAGCCACTGGAGGGACGAGGAGAGAAGGAATCCCCGGCCTGGGACGAGGACACGCCGTCAGAGCCGAGTCTGAGGGCCAGCTCCAGCTCCTGTTCTTCCCGCAGAGCAGGGCGCACCCTGGGTGGACAGCAGGGCACAGGTGGGCGACTCCCACCACCGGGTGGGGCAGCCGTGAGCACGAGAGGCCCTCAGGGAGACTTGGAGCATGCGGAGTCTGCTCCCCCTGGGAGACACCGCCTCCGCGCCAGGCCTTGGAGGGCTTCCCCATGACCTGCGATGTCCTGGGCTCTTTGATGGAAACCATGTGACTCTGGGGAGGAGGGTGGCACCTGCGAGCCTGGCTCCCGTGTGCGTGGACAGCTGCTTGGCATCAGGCAGGCCGATGGCTCTCCTGGTGCAGGTGTGGACTGGCGCTCCCCTTCTGCATCGAGGGCGGGTGCTGTGGGCACCACCAGGAGGAACACCATCCGAGAGCACGGCACCCCCACGACTCTCCAAAACGCAAGTCAGGAAGGCATCCCCTGTGGCCGGGCCCTGGGCTGCGTTAGATGAGCTGTGAGTGGCAGACCTGCAGGCCGACCACTTCAGTGAGTGGTGCTGGTGGCCGGCTCTCCCCTGCCCCCAGTATGTCTGGACAATAACGGTGCTCGGCTGTACCCTGAGCCGAGGCACGGTCTATCTGGGGCAAGAGTTCAAAGTTATGTGGGCTGTTCTTCAGAGGAGGCTGAGGGTCAGATGGTGGGGGCAGCCAGCCAGCCGCAGGCCCTGGGGGCCAAGCGAGTCGTAAAGGCTTGCCTCTGGAGGCCAGGTGCAGAGGCAGACCCACTGTCATTGTCTGCTTTCCCACACTGTTACAAAACACCTGAGGCTGGGTAGCTTATAAAGAAAAGAAGCTGTGTTTAGCGCACAGTTCTGGAGGCTGAAAGCCCAAACGGCATGCTTCTGCTCTAGCAAGGGCCTCTCATTGTGTCATGCCACGTGGGTGGCAGGGCAGGAGCAAGTGTGAGGGGGAGATCACCTGAGGGGACAGGAATCGAGGGGCTGGGAGTGACTTGCTCCTTAATGACAGCCTTCTCATCTGGGCTGGTGTTCCGTGCGGACTGCCTTGGTCCCTCTGAGGGCACAACGCCCCTGGCCGAGGGCCTCTCACTGAGCCCACCGTCTCCACACACTGCATGGGGGACCCAGGGGACCAAGACTCCAACGGAGGCCTTGAGGACATGCACAGACACCTGCCAACCTCAGTGCAGGCTCCTTTCCAGCTGGCACCAGGGGCAGGCGGCCACACGTCTTCCCTCCTGAGCAGAAGTCAGCACTGACGAGCCCCTGGGCTGGGCATGTTCCGAGACCCCTCCAGCAGAGCAGCCCCCACACCTGCCCTTGCCCCGGATTCCCAGCTGGGGCTTGCTGCAGCGGCGCCTGCTGTGCCTGGGCAGCAAGGAGACATGGAGAGGGTCCTGCCCAGGCAGGGTGGGATCAGGGGCTCGCCAAGCCCAGAGCTGTGCACCAGCCTTGGTGCAGCGGGAGTGCCCAGCTCCAGGGCCTGTGAGGGTCCCGGGAGAAGCGAGAGCCTGGGAGTGCAGGACCCGCCCCGGCGCCTCCTCCCTGCTGAGGGGCCATAGGCGTCTGCTGTCCGAGGCCGGGCTGAGACGGTCAGGACCCTCCAGGAGTCGGCATGCATGCGTCGCTCACCTGGCTGGCCAGCAGTGGCCTCCTCCAGGAAGCCCCTGGCACTGGAGGCCAAGTGCCACAGAAGGCCCACCCTGGTCTGGGCCTCCCTCCCTCCACCTGCCCACAGGCTGCTGAGGGTGCAGGCACGTGGCACCATGCAGGACTCGGCCCCACCCAGCCTCCTGCGGGTGGCACCCTGGGGCTGTGAGATGCTGGAAAGCTGAGGGCCCCGGGGGGTCCAGGCTGGTGGATGGGGAGGAGACCTGGGCTGCGCTGTTGGGACGAGGCCCATAGACTCAGTGCCCCTCTGAACAGGGACTGAAAGGAGGGACCCCTGTCCTGAGTCAGGTCTCAGGGCAGCCCAGGTGTGCCGGGCAGCAGGGGACGAGCAGGCAGGCAGGGAAGTGCCTGGAGACACCGGTGCCTAGGATTGCTGGGGGGCGCTGCGGAGAGGCCTGGGCTGCCCCAGGAGGAGCCAGCAGTCGGTTCAGAAAGCCAGCAGCGCAGTGGTGGCCGGCTGGACGGGCAGCACAGTCCTCTCCACAGTGCCCTCAGGTCCCCACTCACAGAGGGGGTCAAGGGCCAGGCTGCAGCAGTGATGGCACCAGCCCTAGCTCAGTTTGCTGGCCTGATCAGCATCCCGAGGAGCGACTAACTGTCCCGGTGGACATGCACGTTGCTTCCTGCAGAGGACACGGGGTGCCCTGGTCCCCGAGCCATTAGGGAAAGTCGGTGTCCCGTGATGGACTCCTGCAGAGGACGCGGAGGTGCCCTGGACCCCGATCCATTAGGTCCGTGATGGACCTGCATCTGGACGTTCCAGCCCCGGCTTGCTCTCACGTTCCCTACCTTGGCTAGGTTTTGGGGGAGGAAAAGAAGGGATTTGGGGACATGGTGTCTCACCGTGCCCCTCTCAGCCTCAGGGACAGTACAAGGGGGAGCGCAGCGTGTGGGGTGGTGGAGGACTGTGTCTGGGCTCTGCTGAGCGGCCTGCGTGGCTCTGTCTAGGCGGAAATGTGTGACCGCGGGGACTGTGAGTAGGCTTGTCACAGGCTCGGATCTTCCTGGGACACAAGAACAAAGCAGCAAGAGCCCTCTAACTGGGGCGGGAAGACAGTGGCCCACCACGGAGAGGGCAGAGCCGCACTGGAGAGGCGGGAGGGAGTCAGGAAGAGTCTTCCTAGAAACCAAAGTAGAGTTGGAGGGGCAGAGGGCAATAAGCCGAGTCAAGCATGCCCATCCCGAGTCTGAACACGATGTTCTGTGACACTTCTGCCAACTCCAGGGAATCAGCTCACGTGAGTTGCAGTGCTGAACTGGTGAGGAGGACGTCCACCTAGCGACGGGCTGTGGACACAGAAGTGGCGAAGCTGCAGCAACGGCGGTCAGAGAAGTCCTGCCTTCCCCTCTCTGCCCCTGAAGGACTGGGGCCTGGTGCTGACGCCAGGCCCAGAATGGGGATGTGCAAGGGGGGCACACAGCAAGGGAAAGAAGACCGTGAGTTTGTGACTGGCTCTGCTCTGCGGGAGGAGATGCTTTTCCAGCACAGCAGAGCAGTGCCGGCCAGAAGCACCACAGCACTTGGCGGGTACTGTTTCTCAGAACCAGCTTCCTCCAGATTCTGGCCTAGGGACTGGATGACCAGCGCCCCGAGCACCTGCAGCCTGACTGATGACCAGGGCCAGCTCTTGGGGCTAGCCTGACGACCAGGGCCAGATCTCGGGGATAGCTTGACGACTGGGGCCAGCTCTCAGGGCTTGCCCCAGGTCACCTGGGGTGCCTTATGTCAGACCAAAGAGGTGCTCCTGACCTCCTCTCCTCCCAGTGACAGGAGGGAGACACACCCAGGCTGTGGCTCAGCCCTCACAAGCGCCAGCATGCCTGGGGAAGCCCAGCTGCAGGTGGACACTCTGCACTGGCAAGAGGAGAGCCGATGTCAAATGTGAGGCCCTTGTTCAGCCAGAAGCCAGCAGGGGTTGGCGATGAGGATGTGGCCGGGTGGAGAGCCCCTGGCATCAGCTCGCGGCCTGCCCAGCTTTGTGGCGCTGCACCATCACCAGCCAAAGTAACACACACGGAAGGGCTCGGTCTGCCTGAGAGCCCCTCAGGACCAAGCCGAGCTGGGCGGGAGCCACGCCACAGCTGGGTGCATGCAGCTCCAAGGCTGAGTCCTGGGCCTCCGTAGGACACTGAGCCATGCCTCTTCCTGGTCATCCACCCATCAGCTCAGCATGGCTCCAGAGTCCCTGGCCCTATCTCTGGCCTCATTCATTAGCTGGGCTGCCCCAAGCCATGAGTGGCTGCCTCTGGGCAGGCTCTGTGGGAGGGGTCCTGCAGCACTGGACATGTGCCCACTGGGCACCCCTGGCAGAAGATGACTCAGAGGAATAAGCTGGTGGCCCAGCGTCGGATGCAGACCCCGAGCTTCTGCCACGTTGTCCCTGCCCTTCCTGTAAGTTGTGCTGTTGGCACGCCTCCCAACCCCTTCACAAACCTGAGCAAGTGTGTCATGTGGCGCAGCCAGCACAAAGGCGTCTTCAGCGGTGGCTCCTCCGACGGCTGCTGCTGCACGTGCGCTCAGACGCTGCAACGAGGATACAGACAGCATGAAACACCACCAGGTCTGTTCCCTGCAACTGCAGAACATGTTTTCATTGAGAATCTTCCTCAGGGAGCCTTGCTTAAGTCATGCCCTGAGAACTCCATACACCACGGCTCCCCTTTCTTTTTTGAAATGAATTTTCCGACAACCCAAACCGTCCGTGTGCAATTGCTCAGGAAGCCCATTTCTTCCTGGGCCCCACTGCTCCTTGACCTGTGAGACACATGCCTGTGGCTTAACCCTGAGGCGGCACCGACTTGCTTTAAAACAAGAGCTGCTTGACGTGACCTGGTCTCAGCACGCCAGGGGGCCAGCCACCTTGGGAGGACCAGCCAGCGTGGACGGGTGCCCCTGGTGCTGGACGGCCAGCCTCCCTGGAGCAGCAGCCCATCCTGGCCCCGACTCACAGGCTGCTTCACTGCCTCACGTCCACTGGGGCAAGCCCGCTTCCGAGAGTGTCACCCCAGAAAGCCCAGGAGCCCACAGGTCATGGCCACAGCCAGCCTTTCTGCTGAGACAAGTGGTCCAGTTACCAGGGCTTCTCCAGGGGATGACCTTTGACCGCATCATCTCCTCCCACTGCCTGGATCAGAGTCCCTGAAGGGAGGAACAGGGAGTCACATCCAGAGCAAACCTCAGGCCTGGAGGCAGAGGGACCCGAGTCAGCCTCCCTCCCTAGGGACCCAAACTGGTCCCCACCCTGTACCCTGCCCTAAAGGCACCTGCCACCAACCCTGAGCCATCTCCTAGAGTGCCCCCTGGTGGGCGAGTGCTGAACGCCCGGCCAAGGCCTGGGTGTCCTGTGTTCTGCCAGCTGCTCTGATTGTGGGACACCCTGAAGGACACAGGTGGCTGGAGAGGACTGGAGGTAAGGGGGCATGTCACCCAACAGACACTGCCTGCCTGGAACAGCAGCCCTCTGGAAAACGCCAGTTCACTGGGAGGCCCCTAGAACCCGGGTGTGCAGGGTACCAAGCCCTGTGGCCACGCAGGAATGTCCCCTCCACAGCTCTCTGGACAGAACCTCCCTCCTCTCCAAGAGGACTTCTCCGGGGCTCCTCAGCTGGCCCCTGCCTCACCTCTGCATCCACCCTCTCATGTGGACCATGCAAGGAAGGCACTGCAGATGGGCACCACCTGCCCCTGCCCAGCAAGTGGGCTGAGCACGCAGGAGGGGGACAGCAGGGCTGCCGTGGGGCCTGCTGGCAGAGGTGGTGACCACACAGTCAGGCCGTGGGGGCCGGCTCCAACCTTTGTGAGGAACGTAGAGTTCATCAACCTTCGGTCTCTGTGACAGAAGACGAGAAGGTCAGCTTCAGGGTAGAAGGCTGACTTCTGGCTCATGGCTTTGAGGTCCCTGGTCTCTTGCCCATCACTTTGGGCCTGGATGAGTTGGGCACCATGCTGGGAGTGGGAGCCAGGGCAGAGCCCTACATGGCAGCCAGGAGGGCGAGGGAGCGAGGCGGAGCCGGGGACAGGGCCAAGACAGGTCCCCGGGCACCCTGGGACTGGCTTCCTCATCTGGGCCCCTCTCCTGAGTTCCACTACTTCCAGCAGCACCCAGCTGGGAAGCCAGCCTTCAGTGACCACCCGTGGGGGACATTCCAGATGCAAATGATGGCACCTAGGAAACAGCACTGTGCCCACTGGAGCGTGGAGGCTGCAGGTTCCTTGGCTGGACCTCACGTCCTCCATCCCCTGTGCTGTGGCTCTCTCCTGCTCTGACTGGGCCTTCTGCCTGACTCCCGCCTAAGGCCCCTGGCGATGGCACTGGACTCACCTGGACAGTCCAGGGCCATCTTCTCATCTCAAGATCCCAGCACAAACCATTTGCAAGGTCTCCTCTGCCACGTAGGTGACACCTACGTGGATACCAGGGACAAGGACATGGCCATGGTGGGGCAATGGCTCTGCCTCTGGGGCTGCAGCAGATGGGCTGCCAGTGCCCACAGGAGGATCTGAGGGCGCGGTCTCCTTCCCAAACTGCCCAGTCCACGCTTGGGGGGCAACGGTGCGACCTAAACGGAGACAGTGGGACAGCAGCAGGAGCTGCTGGGCAGGCCCTTCCTCAAGATCAGAGGAATGTCACGGGGCGTGTGGGCACCGTGCCTGTGCTGTGGCATCGAGGTCACTGTGGCTCAGGAACATAGGTGACGGCGACATGCTCAAGGTCACCCGTCCACGTGAGGCTGGAGCTGTGGCTTTGCTTTCAGATTTTGAAGTTCCCTTCTGCTGTGGCATGAGCTGCGTTCCAGCCCATCTATCTCCACACCGTGGCATGGGGACATTACCGCCTCTAGTTTGGGAGGATTAAATGAAGCGGCTCCTGGCGCCCGGCTGGGCTGCGGGCCTCCTGCTTCCTGAGCAGGAGCTGCCGACGTGGCTCCCTCCCTTTCTGGCAGGCACGGCCCTGCAAGCCTGCGGCCTGCCAGTGTCAGCGTGAGGCTGACGTGCTGAGGAATAGTGCGTCCCCTCCACCTGCAGATTTCTGTTCCTCCCGCCCGGAATAGCTCAAGTAGGCTGTGACCTCGGCAAGCACCCTCGAGAGTCGCGAGCGCCTTGAGCAGCCGCGGGAGGCGCCCTGCATCTGGGCCGAATCCATTATTCATGCCTGTGTTTCCGTGCGCGGTGATTTAGAGTCTCCTGTGCTCTCTGCAGCAGCCATAAACCACCCTCCACGCTCTGGGGAAAAGCCCTTCCCTCTGCAGCCCCGGTCATGCCAGAGAGGTCGCCCCGGGAAGCAAGGGCCAAGGTGGGGCCAGCAGCCCAGGGCTCCGCAGAGCCCTGCAGACCACGCACGGGCGGCGTCCGAGCCGCCTCCCGCATGACCTCCAGAGCTCTGCTTTCTGGTTGTGAAATGAGTCACGGCGCTAGACGCCTCACAGTCGGGATTTCTGCAGGAGAAGCCCAGGCCAGCTCCCCCTCCATGACCTACAGCAAGTAATTTACTGCTCTCCAAAATCAGCTCAGTGGGGTTACGGACGCCTGCCTTCCGTGTTTCGGGAACCAGAGCACCACGCACACGCTGGGCACACGGAGGCTCGGATCTTCTGCATATGCATATTCATCTCCATCTTCCTAGCTCCTGCTTTTAAAAAAAGGCTTAACTTTCATGTCTCCAGAGAATACAATAAACACAGAGGCACAGATTTCCCAGAAAACATCCCTGACATGAACTCACACCACCCCTGCATACTAAGGGGGGAGATGAACAGAAAAAGAAGGAAAGAATGAAATTGAGATGCATTTCAGATGCTAGAGGGGTGATCAGGAGAAGCTCCTCAAGGAATCTGAAGGCCAGGGCTGGTTTCTGGCTCCGCCTCTTGCTGGGATAAGGTGTCAGGTCCAGAGTGGCTGCTTCCTCCCCTCCGAGGCCAGAGTCTCATTTCTATTCTCCCCCAGACTCAGCTCCCTGCAGAAGATAAACAGAGTTGCTCTGCCCGAGTGGGCTGTGCTGTGCTGGGCTGGGGTGCAGCACCAGCAGCCCCTGCTCCAGGGGGCCCTCGCCCGACCGGCCCCTGCCTCAGCCCCCGACCCCCGGGCTCTCCACGGCCTCCTCTTCCACCAGGCCGGGCGGCCTTGTCTCTCCCCACCCCACGGGGCCTGGAGGTGCCTCTTCCTCTGGCTCGCCTGTGCTCACGGCTGTCGGGTGGTGACAGGAGCTTCCGTGTGGATGCAGACCCCGGGGTGAGGGGAGGACCGGCTGCGGCCGAACACCTGCAGTCCCAGTGGGGCGGTGACGCTGGGGACGCCGCTCACGCTGCAGGTGCACCCCTGGCGCCCATCACAGGCGGACATGGATCTGGGCTCTTGCTGCGATCCTGCCAGCTTCGAGGTCCCCTAGACCTGCCCCTGTCACTGCACAGGTGGCGATGTGCCCCCGGGGGCCAGAGTGACAGCCCCCTCCTCCTCTGGCTTCCCAGGGCCTCTGTGCTGTCTCTGTACCATGGAAGGAAAACAGCCTGTCTAGCTGCTGACGGGCTTTCCGTGAGTGCCGAGGGCCCTGAGTGCCCGGGCGCCGGTCACCTTGAACGGGCACGCTGCCATGAGGCGCTCATCTCCACAAAGAGCAAGCTGCCAAGAGGAGCCGCCTTCTGAGCTGCTGAGGTCCCCAGAGCTGTGTGGGGCCTCCAGGCCTGGCCCCGTCCCACGCCCGGGTCCCTGGGTCCTCCAGGGCGAGGCCCTCCCTCCTCTTCTGCCCCTCCTGCGCTTCCCTGAAAGAGGCGGAGACCTGCAACGCCAAGGCGGGGCTGGCCCAGGAGCCCGGTGCTGCCGCCCCCTCCACCGCCCGCTTGCTCCTGCAGCCTGGGGGCTGGGGACACGGCGCCCTCACACTGACAGCCGCAGGTGTGGCCTCGCCCGTGGCACGTGCGCCCATCTCTGAGGTCCCCGAGCCATTGGGGTGCTGTGATGAACGGGCTCGCCGGGGGTCTCGTAGCTCCGCCAGCCACTCTGGTCACTCCTCACAGGCAGCAGCTGACAGGCCAGGGGTCCTGAGACTCCGTCTTAGTCTATGGCACATAGTATGGCTCTTCCCTGGACTCCAGAGGGCCCACGAGCAGGAAACAGCCTGAGCAGGGTGTGGGCTCTGTGAGAGGCAGGGCCCTGGACCCCAAGCTGGCTCTAGAGGGGGTCCAGCAAGTCTGGCTTGCCCACTCCCCAAGGAGGTTCAAAGCCAGGACCACAGGGGTGGTGAGAGGAGCAGCCACTGAGAGCAGCCCTGGCCGGACACACATGGGTGCACGTTGGAGGCACAGGGCCAGCTGGGCCTCTTGGGAGGAGCCAGCTCCCTGGCCACAGCAGCAGGGGCCTGATCCTTACAGCGTTTGGGACTGAGAAGGGCGGGCGATCTTTGGGCCACCATTAATTGAGCAAAAGCTATTTATCAAGCACCTACTGTATGCCAGGCCTCCTGGGTGGCTCTCTTGTCACCATGTGGACCCGGCACAGTGGCAGCTGACCAGGAACACTTGCAGATGGCAAGTGTCATGGGGCAAATGGACAGCTCCTTTCAGGATGACAGGCTCCGGAGGGAGTTGGTCCCCAGCGGGCGGGCACCTCATCCCTGGGACGGCTGTGAACACTCCAAGAGAGGCCAGTCCCCACAGACCTGGAGCACGGATGGGAGGTGCCTGGCGAGGGAAGGACACTGCCCGGGGCAGGGCAACCACACTGGGCTTGGGGAGGGGCCACAGCGCTTGGGCAGAAAGGGCCTCCCAGCAAGAGGGTGGCAGAGCCTGGACAGGGCTCCTGTGCCCAAGGGCAATCAGAGGTGTCCCTGGAGGAGTCTCCACCTTGATGGGGTGGGGTTGAATGATGGGCAGAGCCAGGGCAGGGCTGTCAGCGTGACCAGGGGAGAGAGAAGGTGGCAGAGCAGGGGCGGCTGTGGGATCAGGGCCGACAGATCAGGAGGCGCCAAATCCTGGGCTCCGACTGTCTCCTGAAGGGTGGGGTGGACACATGGGGCACTTTCTGCTGCCCGTCTCTGAACCCTGCTTTCCAGGGGAGTGGTGCACCCTGAGGCAGGCCCGAGTCCTGCTGCAAAGGATGGTGCTGCCCACGGCCCCTGCCCCACCCTGTGGCCCTCGACAGTCACCGGGAGAAGCTGGAGTCTGCAGGGGCCCACCACGGGCCCAGCGCTGCCCAGCTGCCCCGCCGGCTCCTCATTTGCTCTGACGTTTGTTGGTCTGTAAGGAGAGGATGAGCCTCTCCCAGCAGTGACGGCAGATCTCACCCTGTGACCCGGCCCAGCAGGGAGGCAGGGTCACGAGCCCCCCGGGCATTGCTTTCTGTCCCCTGTGCACCCCCCACGGCCATTCTGATTCCATGATGCTGATTTGCATTTTTATCCCACATCCAGTGACAGCTCACCTCTGCAGGTGTGTGTGCCACTGAAGGGTCATGCTGCCAACTGGGGAGAGAGAAGGTGGCACTGAGAAGTGGCTACCACCCCGGGGCATCACTGTGGGGAGCACCCAGGGGTCCGCCAGTGGACGGAGCCTAGAACGCTGGTGTCCTCGCCCAGGGTGGTGCATGTCCAGTCCTCACCCTGCACGCCTTGGATACGCCTAGGGTGGGGCATGACCAGTCCTCACACTGCACGCCTTGGATACGCCCAGGGCTCTGTGATTTCAAATGGGAATTTCTTGTTGATGGAAATAGCGGCAGCGGGACTGGCCACGGTGAGAATGTGGGCACGGAACCTGGCGGAACAGGCTGCTGAAGAGGTGTTTTGGTAAAAGAATCTAGTCGGGTCCGCGGGAAGGTGAGGTGGCGCCCTGGGAGGTCAGCCTTCATGAGGGGACAGCAGCTGCAGAGAGCTGGGCACTTCCCGATGGCCTTCCACCCAAAGCTCCCGCAGACCACTCTGTGAAGACCCTCCCTCATCAGGCAGAGGACACTGACAGCCCCTCGGCCCTTCCCAAGGTCATGTGGCAGATCAGTGGCAGGTGGGGGCTAGGCGCAGATCAGAAGGCGGAAGGGACCTGCAAGGTCACCTTGCCTGGGCCGTCTTGGCCTCCCGGCCCCTGCTGTCTGCAGCAGTGCCCGCCACCGCTGGGAACATTTCCTGTGTGAATTGGTGAGTCCTGTCCACCCCTTCCCTGCTCAGCGCACCTCCCGCCAGGTTGAACTGCCCCTCCGAGGGTGTGGAGGGGCGGCCTGTGGTGCCACTAGCAGGTGATAAAGCCTGTGTGCCTTTGTTTGCGGCGTTTCTCGGATGATCATCAAAACCTCCGAAACTCCTCTTCCAGCTCTTTATCAAAGGCTTAAGGAAGGCAGAGTCTATTTGCATGTTAAGGCGAGGGAAAAGCCCAGCCATTTTCAGATAAGAGTTGGAGTTTATAAGCCTTTACAAACAGTCATTTCTTTCACGAAGGGAAAATAAAAATGGGAGATAGTAAGGAGGCAGTGGTGTTGCAGATAACATCATTTAGAGGATTTTGAAACCTGGTATAATTTATCATTATATAAGATGCTTTGGTCTGCAAGATCAAAGCCACTGACGTTATCTGTCTACATGCAGCCGATTGCACTGCCTCCTCGGAGTCCCAGACAAACATTTCATTAGTTACCATTCATCAGGAAATTGGGATGAAGCACCAAAACGTTCTTTCTCTGAGAAGACTGGATTGCATTTCCCGCATGGGGTACTTGAAGAACAATTGTGTGCTTGCCACTTCTCCTAGTGCTGAAACCTGGGCTGCTCTCTAAACACAGGCCATCTCTGTGGCCCCCTCCCCAGTCTCCAGCTCCATTCCCACCTCCCAAGCGGAGGCTGGGGACACACTGGCTATTCCAGCACGTGGAGTCAGTCTGAATCCCACCCAGAAAGTCCGATGTCCTGAAAGCCACCAAGTTCAGACAGGTGCTGCGTCCCGCCGGTGAAGACTGGGGGCTTGACAAACTGAGCAGAGATCTACAGGGAAATCCAGTGGGGTCAAGCAGAGAGGTTCAACTCCTGAGCACCCAGGTTCCCAGCTGGAAAAAGTCCTGAGTCTGCGCCGTGGATGGAGGAGTAGAAAACAAGCTCATGAGGTTCTTCCTGTGGCTTGTGAGTGGCTCCTGGGGAGCAGGGAGCCTCCTGTTTTCTGTCCAGGCTGGGGCAGCTGGTGGTGGGACCCGGGCTTCCAGAGCTGCTATCCGTGGCTCCCTGGGGCTTTGCTGCTCTAAGACACGCTCAGGATTTCCACCAGCTGCTAAGACAGAGAAGCCACCTGCCACAGTTGGGGTGTGCAGTGTCCCCCAAAGGCGGGTGTGCCCAAGGCCGCCCTCCCCAGTGCAGCGAGGTTCAGAGGTGTGCTTTCAGGTGACTGGACCATGAGAGGTCTGACCTCATCAGTGGATTAATCCACTGAGGGATTCTTTGCTGGATGGACAGTCAGGAGGTGGTGGACACTCGAGGAGGTAGGGCCTAATTGGAGTAGTGCCCTTGGGGACTGTCCTGTTCCCAGCCCCTGCTTCCCAGCTGCCATGAGCCAGCAGCTCCCCTGCCACACCCTTCTGCCATCAAAATCTGCCTCACTTGAGGCTGGAGAATTGGAAGCATCCAACCATGAACTAAAACCTCTGAAAACATGAGCCCAAATAAACCTTCCCTCCTGTAAGTTGGTCTTCTTAGATATTTTGTCACAGCAACAAGAAGCTGACTAACACACTAGCTACACACTAATCCTTCACTGACAGCATGCAGAAAAGTCAAATAGAAAAAAAAAAACGCTAATTTGAAGACAGCAGAGGAGCTGCCCAGGAAAGCAAGACTGGAGCTCGGTGCCCCAGACAGGGGGCCTGGAGCGGCTCTTCTCTCCTGGGTGCTGAGGAGTCTGGGACGCCAGCAAAGACTTTGCTAATCTCATGAGGTTTCCAAAGGAGCCAGGATGCAGGGGAAGGGAGGTATGGGTGTCTTCGTCAGCTCAGGAAACTCTTAGAGGGGCGAGCGGGGGGTGGTTAAAACAAGAGGCTTCTCACAATTTGGAGGCCGGGAGCCCAGATCAGGCTGCAAGGTCGTTTCTGGGAAGGTCTTTTCCTGGCCTGCAGTTGGTACCTTCTGGCTGGGACCTGCGATCTGGAAGGGGGAGCACTCTGGTGTCTGCCTCTTCTAAGGATGCGGATCACGGCACTGGCCCCACCTTCATGACCCATTTAAACTCGATTTTCTCCCAAAGCCCCCATCTCCAAACACCATCACCCCGTGACTTAAGGCTTCAACATGCCAAGTTTGGGGAAAACATTCATTCCATAATAAGGGACCCTGCCAGAAACACTTGGCCCCAAAGTCACTTGCCAGAGTCTTGGGGTGAATGGGGAAAGAAGCAATCGCAAAGTCCTGGAGTTTGGGGTTAAAGCAGAGCAATTTCTGATTTGATGGGGGGAGTTTCAGGGGTTTCAGGGGTAGGCGGACACTAGCAAACGGCCTGTGTTTTCAGTTAGAAATGCGGTGAGGGCATCCTAGGAAAACCAGAGGAATAGGAAGCCTTTTGAAAATGGTCCCGAGCAACCCAACCAGCAGCACTGCAGGGCCATCTCGGAGTGACCCAGCCCACGACTGGGCTAGGGAGTGCAGCCCGGCCCAGTTTGGGCACCAGAGGAAAGACAGCCACTGGGAGAAGAAGATGTCCTCCAGAGTTCCTGTGGCTCTCACTCCGACACCCAGCACGTACACGAGACCACCATGAGACCAAGGGTCTGAGACGAAGAGAGCCAGCCTGTGCTGCACGCCCCGGAGCTATAACACGCACACGAAGAGCTCCCAGCCGACCCTCAGGCCAAGAGAAGAGCTGTGTTCCGTCCAGTCCCCCACGAGCCCACCAAGAGCTTTCAGTGAGCTTTCAGTAACTGCAGCGAAGAAGGTCGTGGTTGCATTAAAAGCAGCAGGGAAGAGAAGATGCAGCTTTCAGATAACGGACGTAGAAAACAGCAGCTGAGGCAGAGAGGACAGAGGAGCACTAGGCCACGGGGTGCGGCGGGAGTCGACCGCACAGCTGGGGCACCAGGAGGGGAGCGAGGGCCAGGGGCAAAGGCCAGAAGAGGCTGTGCTGAGGATTCTCCAGCCCGAAGATCAGGGTCATCACAGAGGCAAAAGCACTTGAATTCCAAGCAGTGGAACACGCTTGCCATGTCCTACTCGCACTGCTGAAATCCAGAGTCAAAGCAACCTCTCAAAGCAGACCTAGAGGCGGCATCTCCCCACAATGGAGCACAGCTTTGCACACGGGCTTTGCAGTCAAGTCCCAAAGCGGCAGTGTGCAGGGCAGGAAGGCTCCAGGAAGCCCAGGAAGCCGCTTCTCAGGGAGGGAAAGCAAGGATGCTTCACCATGCAGGAAGCTGGAGACCCTGTCGCCAGAGCCCCAGGAAAGCAAGTGTCAAGGGAGAGAGCTTAGGGAGAGGGAGAACACTCCCAGAACCTGAGGAGTGAAGGCAGACAAGCAAACCAGAAGCACGCAGATAACATAAATAGGCATCGGCTGTAAGCCATGGTGACATTTGGTGTTGTCTAAGACACGCGGAGACGAAGGTGTGTAACAACGGCCTTCCAAGGCAGCATGTCACTGGCTGAGCAAAGGTGACAGTGTCAGTCTGCAGTAGTCACAGCTCAACAAAAGATCGTAGTGTCGCCTTGAGTTTATACCCTGATTCCTTGCAGAAGAGTTGATGTTTGTGCAATTATTACAACAACAATTATGACTTCAAAAGAAATAAGAAGTGGAGAAAAGGAACATAGGTAAAAACAGCAAAAAGTCAGATAGTGAGATCATAAATGAAATATCAATCACTTTAAGTGCAAATAAGGGAATGGGCCCTTTAGCTCTTTAAATATCCTACTGCAATCTGGGCAGATATGAGGGTCTTCTATGCACTGGACAGATGCTGCAGGAGGAAACGATTTGCCTCCTGGCTCTGGTGCCCTTGCTCAGTCAGCTCCTGGCAATGTGCAGCTTCCCTGGTGCCAGGACCCTCCAGGCGTGTGTTCCCAGACCTGAGCCCTGTAGAAGGTTGTCCACAGAGCCAGCAGGTCAGCCTCACCCTGCCTCTGCCGGTCTCCAGAGAGGGCTTTCAGAGAGACACCTCCCACACAGCCGTTCTCCCAGCACCCCAGAGGGAAGAGTCCCAGCAAGGTCTTGAGAGCAGACTTGCAGCAAATTCCACCTTGCAGCGATGACATGCTCGCTCATCTGCCATCAGTGAGCCACACTTGTCCTGAGAAGCTGTTCCTCTGGGCCTGGGCAGGACAGGGAGGCTGGTGGGCCTTCCTTGGGGGTTCCTCTTAGCCGTGGGGTAAGGCTGCTGTACCTCCAAAGCCTTAGAGCTCTCCTTGCTTGTCAGCCCAACCCCATGGCGGTTAAAGAGCATCACATTAAACATTCCACAGCTCCAGTGCTGTACAATTTCTCTTCCCTGATGGGGGAGACCAGATTATGTTAAACACAAGTGGATCATGTATTCTAATTTACAGACTGAGACAGTGAAAATGGACAAAACTTTTCTATGCTGCTTAGAAGAGATAGATATCAGATCCAAAATATTAAAATGATAGAATATTAAGAACAACTTAATGCCAATAAATATAAATGGCATATAAACATTTCTGCCAAACACCTCTTGCCAACACTGACTCTAGACAAAATAGGAAATCTGAATTGTCCTCCACCTATTATTGAAGGTTTTTCAATCTGCAGTCTAAAACCTTTACATAAAATGGTTTCTAGTCTCAGAGAATTTCAGTGATTTCTCTTTTACAAATATTTAAGGAAAACTTGTTAATTTTATACAATTCTTCAAAAAAACATACCAAAAGGAGGAATTTCCTCCAAAATCTTTCTATGAGGCGATCATAACCTGGTACCAAACATGTCAAGGCAATCACAAGGAAGAAAAATCAGACCATCTGTGTGATGGATGTGCATGCAAAACATAAAGGGAATGCTAGGAAATACCCTCAGCATGTTGGGATTATCCCAAGAAGGCCAGGTTGGGTATCAGTCAGGATTCTTCCATTCAATGGGAAATGGGTCATGTTCCTCAGTTGGAAAATTCAGTGCTATAAGGATGTCAGTTTACCCTAAATTTGTTCATGGTTTCAACACAGTTCCAAACAAACCCCAGCAGTTGTGTGGAAACCAACAAGCTGATGTGTAAACATTCACGGTAAACCAAGGGTCAAGGAAAGTTAAGGTGATTTCAAAAAGGAAAGACTAAGTTGAGTGATGAACACCCTACTATAAAGCATTCTATCAGACCATAAAGGAGTGAAATTAGAAATCAATGATAAAATTTAAAACAGAAGCTACCCCAATGCCTGGAGACTAAATAACATACTACTGAATGATGAATGGAAAGCAGAAGAAATCAAAGATGAAATAAAAAAATACTTTAGTCAACATATAAATGACCTATTGCATCTCAAAGCCCTTGAAAAAGACTAAATCAACACCAAAAACAACAGAAGACAAGAAATAATTAAAATCAGAGTTGAAATCAATGAAATTGAAACAAAAGAAACAATTTAAAAAATTGACAAAACAAAAAGTTAGTTATTTGAAAATATAAACAAAATTGATAAACCCCTAGACATGCTAATGAAGAGAAAAAGAAAAAACTCAAATTACTAAATTATGTGATGGAAAAGGAAATATCACAATGGACACAACTGAAATACAGAAGATAATTAGAAACTAATTTAAAAATGTACATTCCAATAAAATAGAAAATCTTGAAGACATCAACAAATTTCTAGAGACATATGACCTATCCAAACTCAATCAGGAGAGGACATACACAATTTAAACAGATCAATTTCAAGTGATGAAATAGAAAATACCATCAAAAGCCTACTAATCAAGAAAAGCCCAGGACCAGATGGATTCAGCTGAGTTCTATGAGACCTTCAAGAAGAATTAACACCAATACTCCTCAAATCATTCCATGAAATAGAAAAGGAGGGAACACTTCCAAATTCATTTTATGAGTCTAGTATCACCCTGATACCAAAACCAGACAAAGACACATCAAGGAAATGAATCTTCAGACCAACTTCCCCGATGAACGTAGATGCAAAAATTCTTAATAAAATTCTGACAAATCACATACAAACACATATTTAAAAGATTGTGCACCATGATCAAGTGGGTGCAAGGTTGGCTCAACATACAGAAATCAATAAGCATAATACAGCACATCAGTGGACTTAAAAACAAGAATCATATGAGCACCTCAATAGATGCAGAAAAAGCATTTGACAAAATACAGCACCCCTTCATGTTCAAAACACTAGAAAAACTAGGGAGAGTAGGAATATACCTCAACATCATAAAATCATACATGCTGAACCTAAGGTCAACATCATTCTAAATGGAGAAAAACTGAAAGCATTCCCTCTAAAAACTGGAACAAGTCAGGGATGCCCTCTTTCACCACTTCTGTTCAACATTATCTTTGAAACTCTAGCCAGAGCAATTAGACAGAAGAAATTAAAGGGTTACAAATAGATAAAGAAGAACTCAAACTGTAACTATTTTCCATGATGTGATTCTATATTTAGAAGACCCAAAAAACTCCACCAGAAACTTCTAGAACTAATCAATGAATTCAGCCAAGTGTCGGGATATAAAATCAGATGCTTTCTTATACATCAATGATGAATCTACTGAAAGAGATATTAGGAAAACTACCCCATTCACAAAACACTCAAAAAAAAAAAAAAAAAAAAAAAAAAAAGCACTTGGGAATCTATCTAACAAAAGAGGTGAAAGACCTCTACAGTGAAAACTGCAGAGCACTAAAGAAGGAAATTGAAGAAGACCTCAGAAGATGGAAAGACCGCCCATGCTCCTGGACAGGCAGAATTAACACAGTCTAAATGGCCATACTACCAACAGTGTTATACAGATTGAATGCAATTCCTATTAGAATCCCAATGACATTCTTCATAGAACTAAAAAAAGCAATCATGAAATTCATTTGGAAAAATAAGAGACCCAAAATAGCCAAAGCAATCCTTTGCAAGAAAAGTGAAGCAGGAAACATCACAATACCAGACCTTAAGCTACACAACAGAGTCACAGTAACAAAAATGGCATGGTATTGGCACCAAACCAGACATGTAGACCAGTGGTACAGAATAGAAGACACAGGCACAAACCCCATAAATACTAGACAAAGGTGCCAAAAACATTCACTGGAGAGAAGATAACCTAATCAACACATGGTACTGGGAAAATTGGAAATCCACATGTAAGAAAATGAAATTAAACCTTTATCTCTCACCCTGCATGAAACTCAACTCAAAGTGAATCGAAGACATGCACTATAACAGAGACCCTGTGCCTAATTGAAGAAAATGTAGGCCCAAATCTTCACCATGTCAGCCTAAGATCTGACGTCCTTAACAAGGCCCCTAAACCACAAGAAGTAAAATCAAGAATCAATAAATGGGATGGATTCAAACTAAAAAGCTTCTTTTCAGCAAAGGAAACAATCCATAATGTGAAGAGAGAGCCTATAGATTGGGAGAAAATCTTTACCACATGCACCTCAGAGAGAGCATTAATTTACAAAGAACTCAAAAAACTAAACACCAACAAAACAAAACAGAACAACCCAATCAATAAATGGGCTAAGGAACTGAGTAGACACTTCACAGAAGAAGATATACAATCAACAAATATATGAATAAATGTTCAACATGCCTAGCAATTAGAGAAATGCAAATCAAAATTGCTCAAAGATTTTATCTCACTCCAATCAGAACTGCAATGATCAAGAATACTAGCAACAATAAATGTTGGCAAGGATGTGGGGGAAAAGGTACATTCATCTATTGCTGGCAGGACTGCAAATTGGTGCAACCACTCTGGAAAGCAGTGTGGGGAGTCCTCAGAAAACTTGGAATGGAACCACCATTTGACCCAGATATCCCGCTCCTTAGTCTATACTCAAAGGACTTTAAATCGGCATACTACAGTGACACAGCCACATCAATGTTTATAGCAGCTTAATTCACAATAGCTAAACTATAGAACCAACCTAGATGCCCTTCAACAGATGAATGGATAAATAAACTGGGAGGTAAATACACAATGGGATATTACTCAATCTTAAAAAAGAATGAATTTATGGCATTTGCCAGTAAATGATTGGAGCTGGAGAATACCATACTAAGCAAAATAAGCCAATCCCAAAAAAACAAATGCCAAATATTTTCTCTGACATGCAGATGTTAACTAACAATAAGAGCTGGGGAGTCTAGGGAAGAATAGAGTTACTTTAGATAAGGTAGAGGGGAGTGAAGGGAAGGGAGGGGTAGGATGGATAATAGAGTTAATCAGACTTTATTATTCTACGTACATATATGATGACATGACTGGTGGGATTCTACATCATATATGACCAGAAAAATGAGAAATTCTGCTTCATTCCTATATGATGTGTCATAGTGCATTCTACCGTCATGTATAACTGATTAAAACAAATTAAAAATCATAGTAAAAAAGAGTAAAATGGAGACAGATGCGGTGGCACACACCTGTAACCCCAGCTGCTTGGGAGTCTGAGGCAGAAGGCTCATGAGTTCAAAGCCAGCCTCAGCAACTTAGTGAGGCCTTAAGCAACTCAGTGAGACCCAGTCTCTAAATAAAATATTAAAAACGCTGTAGATGTAACTCCGTGATTAAGTCCCTCTGGGTTCAATCTCTGGTAACAAAAAGTAAGTAAATGAAGAGTAGAATGGATGAGCAGGTGTGGTGTGTCTGTGTTAAGGAACATCATGCAGCGACAGCTACAAGGAAGAGCATTAATACAGGTCCCAAGCATGACCCTGTGAAGGAACCTAGCGCTGAGGAGCACAGGCTGCCGCTCGCGGCGGTGCGGGGAGGGAGAACAGGGCCTTCGCGGGCGGTGCTGACAAGGACTTCCCGAATGCTGGGCTGTTCTGGCCTTGAGCTGCTCTGGTTACGCAAGGGCGCGCTTTGCAAACACTCCTCAAGCTACGCCTCCATCCTCCGTGCAGACTCTGTCTATGCTATCTTCCAATAGAAGAAAACAGAAAGATGATCCAAAGGCCCACCAGACGTGCAGGCTAGTGGCCCTAACAACCCTGCACTTCCCGCAGGACGCCCATCTGCCCAGCAGATGCCCGCGAGGCTGCTTCTCCATCCGCGTCCTATTAAACTTCAAGTCTGAAAAAGCCTGGAAGGTTGTGTGGTTCTTGGTACTGATACACTGACCTACAGGTACCGATACACTGACCTTCAGATACTGATACACTGACCTTCAGATGCCGATACACTGACCTTCAGATGCTGACACACTGACCTTCAGATGCTGACACACTGACCTTCAGATGCCGACACACTGACCTTCAGATGCTGATACACTGACCTTCAGATGCCGATACACTGACCTTCAGATGCTGATACACCGACCTTCAGATGCCGATACACTGACCTTCAGGTACTGATACACTGACCTTCAGATGCCGATACACTGACCTTCAGGTACTGATACACTGACCTTCAGATGCCGATACACTGACCTTCAGATGCTGACACACTGACCTTCAGATGCTGACACACTGACCTTCAGATGCTGACACACTGACCTTCAGATGCCGACACACTGACCTTCAGATGCTGATACACTGACCTTCAGATGCCGACACACTGACCTTCAGGTACTGATACACCGACCTTCAGATGCCGATACACTGACCTTCAGGTACTGATACACTGACCTTCAGATGCCGATACACTGACCTTCAGGTACTGATACACTGACCTTCAGATGCTGACACACTGACCTTCAGATGCTGATACACTGACCTTCAGGTGCTGATACACTGACCTTCAGATGCTGATACACCGACCTTCAGATGCTGATACACTGATCTTCAGGTACCGATATACTGACCTTCAGGTACTGATACACTGACCTTCAGATGCTGATACACTGACCTTCAGATGCCGATATACTGACCTTCAGGTACTGATACACTGACCTTCAGGTACATCTCGACCGCAGACGCTACAGGCCACAGATGCGCCCAGCCATTCCTCCACGCCTGCCTGTAAGAACCCTGCCCGAGGATGGCCGTATTGTGTGTGCCACAGGCCCTGGGCACTTCTGTCCACTCCACTCTTGCGCTCTGGGGTCTCGGATCCCCTGCAGTGGCTGTGGAAGTGCACATCTTGGACAGCGCCCCTCTGCATCACCAGCACCAGCCCAGTGAGAAGTCTGGGCCAACTCAGACAGGAGGACAGTGGCTCCCTCTTCCCGTCCCTGAGCTAATGCAATCATTCTTGGACTTTGCCAAAATAAGAAGTAAAGTAACGAAGCATGACGAGTTGCAATAAGAACCCTGAGAGCTAAGAGGGGAGCCATCCAACCAGTGACAAGTTCTCTCTGACGCTGGGGAGAGTCTCAGAATGGGAAAGCGTCGAGCAGGAAGGTAGCGGGGTGCCGAACTGCAGGCAAAGGGAAGTGCGAACCCAGCCGCAGGGCAGCTGGAAGCAGCGCCCTGTCTCCGGGGGACTCTGTCCCTTTGCCTCTGGAGGCAGAGTATGCAAACCCGCATTACAGTCTTGCTGAACCAACAACCAACCAGCCAGCCGAACAGCTAGCAGCCTCGATCCTCAGGGGAGGGACACTAGGAAGACACAGGACAATAGTGCACATTACTCATGAGTAGGAAGCAGTAATTTTTGGGTATTTCTTATTTTTAATATTTTTGCCTTTAATTTATTTTATTGTATGTTTCCATAGTTTAATTTTTAGTACTGACTGCATTTAACAGTACTCTCTCAGAATTTTGAAATACAAACGATCATTTCTCACGAGCTGGCACCTCAAGAGTCCTACTGAGGAGATCTTGTCAGATGCTCTGTGGTTCTCTAAGTCGTTATGTCCCTGTTGTGGATGGACAAGGCTGATACCTACAGAGAGTTGCAGAAATCAGCATTTAAAGGTAGTGGTCTCCTAACACCACCCACTTCTACTATCTTTAACACTCTTTTAGTCATAAGTAATATAAGATGGGGACTGTCTATACCGGCCCTCAGAATTGAAAATCCGAATACAAACCATGTGTAAATAATTATTAAAGATCATTATGCACTGCCTGTTTAGAGGCATGACATTATGTTACTTTTGCGGTGAAATATTATTTTAAACTTCCCGACTTCAACATATTTAAATTTCTGAACATAGTGACTTCCAAACACTTCTACTTAAAGGTATCATTTCCTTGGCAACAGGAAAACACACACACACACACAAGCAAAGAAGCAAAAACCACATTTTGTTGCCTCGTGGCTGAGTGTTTCCATCTACAGAGCTGTGCCTGGGGAGGAGCACTGGAGCCAGCAGAGGCCCTCCAGGTGCCTTCGCCACACCTGTTCATCCGCACCGGCAGTCTTGTGGCCTGTGACCACAGTGGCCTGTGGGGCGTCAGTGTGCTCCCCCCAGTGAGGGCCCTGCAGGCCAGGCAGACAGAGGGATGCCCCGAGCCCGGCTGCTTAGGGTTTGGTGTCCTCCAGCCTTAGGAAGGCTGGGCAGTGTCTGGCAGGGGCAGAGGGCCATCCAGAGAGAGGGATCAGCTTCAGAGGCAGCTCTAGCTGACTGGCCATTGCACGGCCCTTCACCCTGTATAGCCAGTGCACTCACTTGCTGTGTTCTTGGGGGTTTGTGTGGTTTGACACACCAGATGAACTTCAGGGCCACAAGTAGTGGACGGTACACGGAAGTGCCTGGTGTCAATGGCACCTGTTGTCACCCCAGGGTGTGATGGGCTGACAGATCTGGCTCCATGAGAATGTTCTAGGCCAGACTCTAAGGGAAATGACTGGACAGACTCCATTTATCTCTGAGACTCCATGTTATGTAGGAAATGGGAACACCCCACCTCTGTGCCCATCATCAGTTACTTGGTGTGACATGTTTAACAATACAGAATAACAATTCCTATGTGATGAAAAATCGCTCTCTTTTGATCCCTATCGCTCCTAAACAACGTACCATGTGAACAGTGATCATGTGGATGTTAGCAACCATTCTTTAGTTGTACCTAGGTGAGGGTCACTTTGACCCACTGCCTCATCTGCTGATGATCTCATGATGTTGGTCTGTAATTTCAAATCATAGCAACAGACACTTACGATTGATGTGCCCATAACAGGTGACTGTGCCTCTGGACCCTGGCTGAGGTGCCCCCCAGGTCCTCAGTGCCCATAACAGGTGACTGTGCCTCTGGACCCTGGCTGAGGTGCCCCCAGCTCCTCAGTGCCCATAACAGGTGACTGTGCCCTCTGGACCCTGGCCGAGGTGCCCCCCAGGTCCTCAGTGCCCATAACAGGTGACTGTGCCTCTGGACCCTGGCTGAGGTGCCCCCAGCTCCTCAGTGCCCATAACAGGTGACGGTGCCCTCTGGACCCTGGCCGAGGTGCCCCCAGCTCCTCAGTGCCCATAACAGGTGACTGTGCCTCTGGACCCTGGCTGAGGTCCCCCCAGCTCCTCAGTGCCCATAACAGGTGACTGTGCCTCTGGACCCTGGCTGAGGTCCCCCCAGCTCCTCAGTGCCCGTAACAGGTGACTGTGCCTCTGGACCCTGGCTGGGTGCCCCCCCCCAGCTCCTCAGTGCCCATAACAGGTGACTGTACCTCTGGACCCTGGCTGAGGTACCCCAGCTCTTCAGTGACTATAACAGGTGACGGTGCCCTCTGTACCCTGGCCGAGGTGCCCCCCAGCTCCTCAGTGCCCATAACAGGTGACTGTGCCTCTGGACCCTGGCTGAGGTCCCCCCAGCTCCTCAGTGCCCATAACAGGTGACTGTGCCCTCTGGACCCTGGCAGAGATGCCCCCCAGGTTCTCAGTGCCCATAACAGGTGACTGTGCCCTCTGGACCCTGGCCGAGGTGCCCCCCAGCTCCTCAGTGCCCATAACAGGTGACTGTGCCCTCTGGACCCTGGCTGAGGTGCCCCCAGCTCCTCAGCGGCCAGCGCCTCCATTGGCCGGGATTCCCCTGCTCTGGCTTTGGCCTCCTCGCACACCTGGGGCACACAGTTGGAAAGGTGTTGCAGAAGTCGCCTGGACTGTGAAGTCACTCTCGTGGCTTGTGTGTAAGTGCGAGACCCTTGCTTCCCCTCTGTGGGATTCACCAAATTGCCCATCCACCAGCGCTGCAGGACGGTGACAGGTCTCCACTTCACACACTTAGGACCTGGGGTCCAGGGTTTCCGGTGTGGGCATCTTGAGTTCCCTGTGTGACATTCTACATGGGACAAGGAGGACCTGGGATCTCTGAGCCAAAGCATGTGTACATTGTAAGACTTTGATTTCCGTTGTGTAAATGACTTCTGAGAATTTTTGAAATGTTTGTGTTTAACTAAGTTGTACCTTATTTTCATTTTATTAAGCTGAATACATTTTTTTAAAAGTTGGGGCCGCTCTTTCCACGTACTAAATTTCTACCTGAATTGGGTCTATGTTCACACTTTAATTCTCTCTCCTCAGCAGACCACCTTTCCTGCTTTACCCAAATGTTCTTTCCATAGTGTGGCTTTTTGCTTTTATAATAATGATTAAGAAAGTGGTCTTTATTATGTTTTCACTTAAGGTATTCATTTTCTAACGAAATTTAGCAATATTTTGATTTTTTTTATTCAGTTGGACTTTTTCTCTAAAGATATTTACATTCACAAATTAATTTGCAGTGAGTAGTATCTTTACAGCGCTGTGCACACCTGTTACAGAGTGTAGGACGTCGTGCCACGCGGCCGCTATTCTTTTATCTTTGGTTAAGTTTAACAGTCTTCTTAATTTAGGTTACGCTCATCTTGTTAATTTTATTCTTATATATTTGTATCTATCAGTACGATTTTTCATCTAATATTTTCTTCTTCCACATGAAACACCTTCTTTATGATTTATTTTAGCACAAATTTGCTAGCAATGAATTCTTTTATGCTCTGTTTCTCTGAAAGCCTTTTATGTTATGTTCATTTTAAAAAGGATGCATTTACTTGATACGGAATTCTAGGTTGGGGGTTTCTTCAGCACTTTAAAGTTGCTGAGCGACTGTTTTCTGGCTTTCTTGATTTCCAGGAAGCCTGCTGCTGTGCTGATCATCATCCTTCCGTAAGTCGAGTGGCTCTTCCCAGGGTTGTTTTAAGGCACCAGCTTCCTCTGCAGTAGTCTGAGGGTGCTGCTCTCTGGCCTGGCACTTGGTGTGCTGCCTTGGGGCTTGGTGGGCTTCTTGCGTGCTCAGGCCTGGGGTTTGTAGTGAGCTGTGTTTCGTGTCTGGACATGACTTTTATGTGACTCCTCTGCTTTGGCTCCCCTCCTGGTGATCCCTCTGAAGGGCTTCTGCTGCTGTGTGGCTCACACTGCTGACTTGGGCAGCGTCCCATCTGCTGCGTATCCCTGGCTCTGATCTTCTCTTCAGACTTGCCGTTTGCACCTCCAGAAGCTCCATGGGGCTACTTTCCTTTAACTGCAGTGTAATACATGCAAGGTAACACTTAGCCTTTAACCATCTTTGAGAGTGCAGGTCAGTGGACTTAAGTACATTTACACTGTTGCCCAGCATCGATGCCATTCACTTCCAGAACTTTTTCATCTTAGCAAACTGGCTCTGTGCCCGCTGGACACTGACATGGCATTTCCTATAGCCTGACCGCTGCGGCACCTTGCGTGAGGCGAACAGCCACAGCTTCTGATTGTATGTGCCTCCTGTACTTAGAGTGGTGTGTTCGACTCTTCATTTGTGGTGTGGCATGTGAGAATTTCCTTCCTTTTTAAGGCTGAATGACAATCCAGAGTATTAGGCCACATTTTGTTCTCCCATTCACCGTGGGGCAGAAACTTGGGTTGCTTCTACCTTTCCATCATTGTGGAAAATGCTGCTACTAACACAGCACACAAAGGATTGCCTGATTCCCTCTTCTGACTTCTCTGAGTGTATTCTCAGAAGTGGAACCGCTGGGCATGTGGCAATCCCTGTTTAACCTTTGGGGACTGCTGCACTGACTCCACAGTGGCTCTGCACTGGACATTACCACCAGCAACTCAGGTCTGCTGACACTTGCTTCCCACTTACATATTTACCAACTCACTCTGAGAAGAGCCACTCTCCTGGGTCAGTGGTAGCTCACTGTGGCTTTGATGTGCACGCTCTCAAATCAGCACACCACTGCTCTTGTTCACTGCCCCTTTCCTGCACCAGAGTCTGAGAAGTGTCCACAGGCAGAAGTCCATGGTAACACCACATGTGTGTGTTTTGTTTTGATCTCTGTGAGCTCTCTGTAACCGGCTCAAGGGGCAGAATTGCTGCACCGCCAAGAATAACATGAAAGAGCAAGCCCTTCACCCCTCTGGAGTCCCCTCTTTGCCACACACTGTCTAGGAGCCTCCCACTGGTACCTGTGGTGCAGGTGCTACCAGCCCCATAAGGACAGCTGGGGGAGGGGGCCTGGGAGACCCGACACCCTCCTATCGACCCACAGGGCAACAAAACGATCACTTACAGGTGATCAGGGGGCATATAATTTCCAAGGTGACTCTTCCTCCATCTCCAAGGACCCAGAGACATGCTCTCTGAAAGAAAGTAAAGATCTAGAACAAAGGGGAAAAAAGATGAAGAAACAATAGGAACAGGAAAAAGCATAGTAGAAAGATTTGAAAAATCAACCTCTCATGCAAGTTAAATCCCAAGATCTACAAACAATTTCTTTTGGCAAGGGTTTCATAGCTAAAATTTCTTTGGGAAATTTTTCATCCAATCTTCTGATCTTACTGAGTTCTGGTGGGTGGGGGGCATCCATCAAGATGAGCTACACAATTTGTGGGGCCCAGGGCAAAATACAAACTTTTTGTTCAGCAATTTGGGGTGAATTCTGGACAGCAACAGAATGCACAAAGCACAGAGCCAGGACGTGTTGTTTTTGTCTGGCTAGGGGCCATAGCCTGTTTCTGGATTGATGAACCAGGACTGCTCTGTGTCCTGAACAGAACGGTCAGTTGCCTCTTGCTGCAGTGATACTTAACCCAGAGCTCACATAAGCTCAGGCTTTATGGCTTCTTAGCTTTGCTTTTCTTGGCCTCTTGGACATGCACACACATTAGAACCAAGGACAAAAGGAGGATCCTTCAGGGAGAGCCCACGGTGACACAGCTCAGTAAGTGCAGTGTGTTCCTGCTGTAGCTGGGGAGCAGGGAGAACAGGCTGACTGAGCCTTGTTCTTCACTTGGGTCCTGAGCAAGAGGTGATGGCTGTGCTCCAGGTAAACCCCACGGGGCAGCGCTTCAGTCTGTCTTGAAGAGGCAACCATCTGTCTGGGTACAGCAAACAGGTTTGCCTTGCTAACTAGGTCAGACTCTGCATGGGGTGGCCTCTGGATTCTTCTGCGGGGCTCAGAGGGACCTAATGGAGACAGAGTTGGGCAGCTGGAGCTGGTGCGTGATGGAGAGGGAAACCTTCAGCAGCGGCCAGCCAGGCAGGGGCAGCCAGGTGGTTCTGATTGTTCAGACAGGCCTGGGAGCAAATGGAACCACGGCCTCTACAACCCTCTACCCTGGCCACACACTCCCGTAGCAGTGTCACCATCTAGAAGGGACCCTCTCACAGAGAAGAAGATGCACACACAAGCCCACAGGGATGCTCTTGAGGGCTTTAGATGCACAGAATCTCAGTTGCACGTGCAAAAATTCCAAATTAAGCATCCAGTTTGAAATAGTAGCTGGCTAGCTGTCCTTGATGCAAAGTGAACACAGTCCCTGACTGACCCAGACATAAACACCGCCCATGTCGTACAGTCACATTCTAAGAGAATTTCCATTTGCGACTTAACTGAGGAAGCCAAATTCGAAATACGTGCTCTGTCTCTTTAAACTGTCAGGGGACGCTGCGTCCTGCAGGGCAGTCAGCTGGGGCCTGCAGAAGGCCCGTCCACCCCGACGCAGAAGGCGGGACGCTGCTCTCCGGGTGCCCGAAGGCAGCCCGGCGCCCCGCTCTGCGACCCGGCGCCCAGCAGGCGCTGCGGCTCCTGCACAGCACTCCGCGGGCGGGGCAGGACCAGCGCGCGCGGGAACCCCGAGTCCCCGCCCCTCGCCGGAGGGCGGGCCCGGCGCGGGGCATGCCGGGCCCTGCGGTCCGCGGCCTCGGCAGGCGGAGCGGGCCGGCGCAGAGCATGGCGGGAGTGCAGCCCTGCGCTCTGCATGCCGGGAGGTCGCTCCGCACCGACACAGGCCCACTTTCAAGCGCAGTGCATGCCGGAGCTGAGCGCAGCCCTCCGCAGGCCGCCCAGCTCGCTGCCTGCCGGGACTGCTCCCCAGGCTCCTCCCAGGCCCCGGGCTCCTCTTCCCTGAGCTTATTATCCTCCCAGACCCCAGACTCCATCTTCCCAGAGCTGTGGCCTCCCAGCACCCAGGGCTCCATATTCCCAAACTCAGGGCCCCTCTGTCCCACAGAATAGTGTAGAGTAGGATTTAAGCCCATACTTTACACAGGGCCCAAGGCCCTGGCTGACGGTCTGGAAAGCCATCTGAGTTGTTAGGTCCACTCACAGTGTGGGCCAGCTGCTGGTCAGCAGCAAGCCAGCACCCTGGCACCCGAGGGAGAATTAGCCAAGGGAAAACACTCCGAAAGAAAACCAGAAGAGATGAGCAGCCGATCTGATTTTCTTCTAAATTTTTTGTGGTGCTGGGTATCAGCCCAGAGCCTTGCATGTGCTAGACAAGTGCTCTACCGCCAAACTACATCCCAGTGTTGGAAGTTTTTAATTGATAAATAAGAAATGCACACATTTGCGGCGTATGACATCATGGCTTGATAGATGCATGCACCATGGAGTGATCAGATCAAGCTAATTAACGCCTATTATCACAGGTACTCTTTGGAGGGAGGACATTTAGAATGCACTCTCTTAGCAACTTCTGAGCACACAATGCATTGTTATTTTGTATAGCACCTGGCAACTACCGTGTCCTGCGGTTGATCTGAACTTATCTCTCCTGTCCAGCTGACCTTTAGTGTTCTGTGACCAACATCTCCTCCAGCCCTCAGCCTCTGTGACCGCCACTGTGCTCTTGGCTCCTGTGAGTTTAGGTTTTGGAATCCACATGTAAGTGAGGCTGTATGATATTTGTCTTTCTGATTCTGGTTCATTTCACTTTACATTTATGTTCCCAGTTCCATCCATGTTGTTGCAAATGACAGTATTCCCTCTTTTTTAAGGCTGAGTAATATTCTGATGTGTATACACATACTTCTAAAAACCTCATTCATCAGTCAATGGACATTTAGACTGATTGCAGATATTGGCTATTGTGCATAGCACTGTGATTAAGCATGGGAGTGTAGAGCTTCCTTCCACACATTGATGGATGGTGCCCCGTGTTGGGGTTGCCAGATCAGGTGGTGGTTCTGTTCCAGTTGTCTGAGGAGCTGCAGCATGCAGGGAGCCCGCTCCAGGAGTCCTTGTTCGTGAACCCACTCCAGGAGTCCTTGTCCGTGCATGTTATCTGTAGTTTTTTGATAATTGTACTCCTTTACGGGGGTGTGGTATCTCATGGTGACTTCATTTGCATTACCTGGTGATCAGTGGTGCTGAATGTTTGCTCATGTGCTGTTGGCCACGGGCACCTCCTTTTGAGGAAGGTCTGCTGGGGTTCACCCACGCTCTGATGGTTTACCTGCTTCCTTGCTGTTGTGCTGAGTTCTGCACGTATCTTGTATATCAGCCTCTCGTCCAATGTAAATGTTTTCTCCCATTGCAAACATAGTCTCTTTATTCTGTTGTTTCCTTTATCTACAAAAACTGTAAGTTTGACGCAATCCCATTTATTTTTGCTCTTGCTGCCTGCACTTTGGGGATCATATAAAAAACTCTTTGTGTAGATCAGTGTTAAGGTTTTCTGTTTGTTTTCTTCTAGTAGTTTTATGGCTTTAGATCTTGTATTTAAATCTTTAGTGTGCTTTGGCTTGATTTTGTGCATGGGCCCACAACCGTGTTTCATTTCATTCTTTTGCACATGGATATCCACTTAACACCATGTATCTTTTTCCTACTGGTGTTCTTGGCACCTGTTGTGGTTTGCATATGAGGTATCTGCCCACGCTCCTGTGTTCAGAGGTGATTATGAGAGCTGTGACCCAATTAGTGGATTAATCCCTGTGATGGATTAATACTTTCAATGGGTGGTAACTGTCGGCAGGTGGGGTGTGGCCGGTGGAGTTGGTCCCTGGGGCTGTGCAACTGGAGTTTGCATTTTGTCCCTGGTGACTCATCGCGCCCTGCTTTCCACCCACCACGAGCTGAGCAGCTTTCTTTTGCTATGATGTTCTGCCTCACGTGGGGCCCAGAGCAGTGGGCTGGGCCAACCATGGACTAAAACTTGGAAGCCATGAACTAAAGCAAACTTTTCCCCCACTAAGTTTCTTGCCGGGTATTTTGTTCACATCCATAACCAGCCACCCAGTTCAGTGCCACAAGTGCACGCACTTATTTCTGGGCTCTGCTCGCTTGGCTGGCCTGTGTGTCTGTGTTGTGGCAGTGCCACTCTTGTGATGGCGGTTCCATATTGTGGCAGTGCCACTCTTGCAATGGCGGTTCTGTAGCATCTTGGAGATTAGGCTGCATGCTGCTTCCAGCTTTGTTCTTTTTGCTCAGGATTTTAAACAATTTCTGTGAAAAGTTTCACTGGAATTTTGTTAGGGATTTCACTGAATCCCTAGATCACTTTGGAAAGTATGGACTTTTAAAACAATATCAATTATTTAATCCAGGAACATGGGGGTGCCTTTCCATCTACCTGCATTTTCTTTATTTTCTTTCATCAGTGTTTCATAATTCTCAATATAGTTTCGCTGCTTGGTTTAATTAGTAAGTATTTATTTTTCGATGCTATCGTACATGGGTTTTTAAACATTTCTTTTTCAGATAGTTCCTCATTAACATGTAGAAATGCTCCTGCTTTTTTGTATGTTTATTCTATATCCAGCAACTTTACTATATTCCTTAGAGTTTTGCAGTCTTTAGAGTTTGTTATGCATAAGCTCATCTGCAATCAGACACCATTTAATTCCCCTCCTAACTTGGCTGCTGTGCCTTTTCTTGTCTGGTTCCTCTGGTGAAGGCCTCTGCTCGACATCTCTTGTCTGGATGCTAGAGTGAGTGCCTGCATTGTCCTCCAGCATGTGGTGGGTGTGGGCTCCTCACATGCTGCCCTGCCTTGTTCCTGCTGCAGCTAAGGTTCTGGGAGTTCTCATTGTGTGTTGGCTTTGTGGTGTCTTTCCTTCGTGTGACGAGGTGGTTGTGTCTCTGTGCTCTGTGTCAACATGGCTCATCACATTTATGTGTTTGTGTGTAAGGATGATATTGGATCATCCTTACTTTCAGCGGCAAATCTTCCTGGATTGTGGTGACTGGTCCTCTTAATGTGCTGTGGAATTTTGTTGGCTGGTGTTTTGTTGAGGATTTTTCTTCTGTGTTTGTGAGGAATGTGGGCTTATTATTTTCTTTCCTTGCCATGTTCTCACCTGGCCTTGTTATTAGTGAAATGTTGGTCCTATAAAATGAGTTTGCATGCATTCCCTTCTCTTACAGTTTGGTGAAGAGTTTGAGAAAGCTTAATATTAGTTATTCTGTAAACATTTGATAGAAGTCAGCCATAAATTCAAGCCCTGGACTTTTCTTTGAAGGGAGTTTTGAATTTATATTCAATCTCCTTTCTCATTATTGTTCTGTTTAGATTTTTTATTTCTTCAGTCTTCTTATGGTTTTTATTTCTTTTAGGCCATTTAATTTATTGGTAAATATTCTTAGTCATCTCATGATCCTTTGTTTTCTTGATTATTGTCTGTAATAAAAATTACTTACGACAAATGCACAAAAATTCTGACTGTACTACTACTACTTCTACTACTAGTACCACAACTACTGCTCAGTCCATTTGTGTTGCTGCAGCAGGAAACACCTGAGACTGGATAACTTTTAAAAAGTGGAAGTGCATTCCTTGTAGCTCCAGAGGCTGGGAAGCCCAGGAGCAAGTGGGGTAGGTTGGCCCCTGGTGGGGACTGCTCTCTGCCTCCAGGGTGGCCGCTTCCTGCTGGCTGCACAAGGCAGAGGCAGGAGGGCCAGGTGGCTGGTCCAGAGCCTTTTCGATAAAGACAGGGACCCTGTACCTGAGGCTGGAGCTTCCATACCTGAATTGCTTTCCCAAAGGGCCTGTCTCTTAACACCATCACTTGGACTTTAGGTTCCAGCACAGTTTTGAGGGGCCCATGCAGTCAGGTCATAGTGAATACCCTACGTGTATTGAGGGCTTTCTCCATGGCAGATAATTTCCAAGTGTAGAAATTATGAGGCTAACTCATTTAGCTCTAATCAGCCTCCATACACAGCAGGGGTTATTATCTGCCCTGTAGTGTAGACCAGGAAGGTAGACTAAGAAAAGAGCTGGTGACTTTATGAGGCTTTTTAAGACTAACCAGAAGCAAGGATCTGAATCCAGGCCATTTCCTCCTCTGAGTCAAGCTAAGAACAGAGCTGGTTAAAACTAGGAAGGCTGCATTGAAATGCAAATTGAAATGGAATGAAAATTTGCATTGGAGGTAGTGAGAGCAAAGTCCACTTCCAGATGATAAATATAATAACTTCATGAGAAATTGAAAACAGATTCCTTTAAGGGAGTATGAGGAATCTTTCTAGAATTCTCTTTCTAGAAATTGAGGTTGACCACCAGTTTCAGAAGTCCAGTTACTTGTTATCAGAAAGTACCCATGCTTGAAAAATTCCTAAAGGGGAAAACACAGAAGTATTCCATTAATTATCTTTGGAATGAGGCCATGAGTTACATTTTTATGTTTGTGTCTCTGAATGTTTTACATTTTATAGAGTATATATTTCTTTTAAAAATGAAAGAATGTCCTTTAAGAACCTGAGTCTAGGTGGGTTGACTGGATGGGCCTGGTGTCCCTCCGCCACTCTCCTGGTCTTCAGAGTGCCCAGGCACCTGCCTCTCTTCTCTGGGGCAGTAATTCTGGTCCTGACCAAGGCCTGGTCACAGAGGGTGACTCCTCTGTGGTTGTGCCACCCGTGGGGCCCAGAAATGTCCCTGCAGGCTCTCTGAGGGCCAGGCCTGGGAAGCCCTGACCAGGGGTGTTGGGGTATGACCAAGACCAAGCGCAGGAGGGTCTGCAGGAGGGGGGAAGGGGCCTCCTGGAGGGTGCAAGTCTGTCTTTGAGGCAACCCAGAAAGCGGTCCCCAGAGAGGGGAGAGCTGCACGGAGCAGCCCTTCAGGCAGAGGTGTGATGTGGCCCAGCTTTGGCTGTTGGTGGGAGCCAGGAAGAGCTCAAAGGGCCCTCCCAGAGCGGGGGCAGTGGAAGATGCCCAGTCCCTCTTACCCAGGAAAACCCTGAACAGGATAATTACTGCTCAACAAATAGGATGAATCCCTGCTTGTTGAGTGCCAGAGTTCCAAGGCAGGCTTCCCCTGATGTGCTTCCGGGGGGAGTTCAGCCCTGGTTTAGTGGAATACAGGCAGCTGCGTCCAGCTGTTGCTCCCCAGGCTCATCCGTCCCTCCTGAGGACCCGACCCCAGGGTTCATTTGCTCCTCTTTTAGAGAGCCGTTCCCTGATCCATTCTTGGTGTGAGGCTGCCTCGCGGAGGACAGGGCCAGCCTTGGGGTGGTATAGTGCTGCCTGGATTCTGGTCTGCCACTGGCAGGCTGTGAGGTCCGGAGTAGGTGCCGAGTTGCTCTCCGCATTGTGCACGCACAAGATGGCTCGGATCTGTCTGCCTGCAGGGTGCTGTAGGGACCATGACCAGGCGTGGAGAGTGTCAGACACTCCAGGAACTTCACTGGTGGCCACGCACGAGGGTCCTGAGATGGCAGAGGGCTAGGAGCAGCCGAGCAAGAGACGCCAGTGGCTGGGCCATGTTCTCCACTCCTGTCCTGCAGGACGGACACGTGGACACAGCCGTGGCTCTGACACCTGCCCGTGGAGCAGTGAGGAAGTTGGGGAGCTCTTTCCTGCAGAGTCCTGGCAGGCCGGGAGCACCCTGGGTCGCCTTTTGCTCAGTTCACAGGAGGAGGAAGGCAGTCCCTCTTCTGGAAGCAGCCGTACAGCCCCACTGCTGGGTTCTGCTCCACAGGGGACGCAGGCACGGTGTTTCCTAGAGGGGTCTTTGGTGTGAGGGCCAGGAGAGGACCCGAGGAGCGGGAGTCAGCCGCCTCGGGTGCACCGACAGATGGCAAAGGCAGGGAGAGCCAGTACTTGAAGGAGCAACGGCACGGTGAAGGTGGAGCGCACAGGTCGTCCAGGGCTGAGGAGGGCTTGGGCGTCGCTGGCCGAGAGTGGACAGTCTGGTGAGAACAGGTCAAGGTCGTCTGTCTCCAGGGGGGCTGCTCACAGAGGCCCAGGTGGAACGCACAGGTGCAGGATGCACTTGCTCAGGGCGGCTGCACAGACTCAGCACTGAGGCCTGGGGTCTTCGCCCTGGTGCTGGGAGACCATCCACTCTGCTTCCAAGCGCATGGGAGCGTCTGCAATCCGCACTTTCGCTCCTGGTGTCTGCCCTCTGGCTGTCCTGGCAGGGTCCCCTGGCTTCCCGTGGGGTCAGCGAGAATCCTGCAGCACCCTAAGCTCAGTCTGGGGTCAGGCGTGGTCTCAGGGTTCACTGTGTGCCTTCTTTTCTGGATCTGTTATTCTAAAGATGCCGTGATCACCAAGTAGCTTCTAAAACGCAGCCTTCGGTTGCACGCAGGACAGTTTAAAGGCACCCAGTCTGACACACTTAAATGTGGTTGATGTAAAGAGTGTCTGTGTCCCGTGCCTCGTGCTGCTCATGACGGCCCTCTGCACCTAGACGAGTCCTCTCGCCGTCCCCAGAGAGGTCTCTGTTTCTTTCCTCCATCATCGGCTTTGTGTTCCCTTCAGCTGTGGCTTCTCATTCTTTAATTTATAGCATCCTGTAAGTGCCACCTCACCCCCTGGAATCCAGCATCTGCTCTGGTGATCCCCACCTCATCCCAAGTGTACTGTGTGGTCACTGGTACGGGCTTCTCCCTTCCTGATCCCATGGAGAGGTGTGCGAGCTCTGTTCTGCCATCCCAGAGTCGTTATTGTATAAATTTCTCCCTTCCCAAGGCCTTGGTCAATAGTGCCCGGGTCGGGACCCTGGCCATCCAGCTGGGCAGACACAGGGTCTCCCTGGTTGGGAGCTGTGGTAGTCACTGACGGTCTATCACTTTTGACCTGAAACCAAAACACAATTTGCCAGCCTTGCACTTCGATAGCTTATGGGCTGTAACTCTCTTACTTTTATATAATATTTTGTACATTATGCTTTGCCACCAAAGTGGTTGGAGGCTCACAACAGACTAACCCCCGTTGTCTGCTGTGGACCATCAGTCACGAGCTCCCTGTGAGTTCCGCTTTAATTAGGGGACCCAGCCTCCAGAAGACTGCTGTCATTAGGGAAGTACCCTCCAGTGATGGGGGGTGTTGCTTCATTACTATTTTGATTTATCAAAACCTTCAAGTACCTTGGACACAAGAAGGTAGGACCTCTGTTTGGGAATGGTGGACAGCAGGGTTCTATTTGGGGTGGGGAGTTCCGGGAGACCCGAGGAGCAGTGCTTGTAATAGAGGATTGCTGCTACGGATGCATTGCCCCAGCTACGAATGGCTTCCATTATCCCTAAGGATCGCATGTGGTCGGTTCTGCCATCCCATGGCTGAGGAAACAGACCAGGAGAGGTCAAGTAGTTGATCCTGACCCCTCAGAGTCAGGGCAGAAGCAGAGCCTGCCTGTGGCGGATGGAGCACAGCAGGGCTCTTGCTCTGGATTCCCGGAGGGTCCAGACTGGCTTGGCGGGAAGGCGGCTTGCAGCACCGGGCTCAGGGGCTCCACGCCCCTGTGGGTGATCTCCCTCTCGCAGGCCTCAGGATCCTGGGGCTTCTGTGCCATCTGGCGGAGTTCTTCCCCATAGCTCCTCACCATTCAGGAGCCTCTCCAAAGTGAAGTGGGTGTTGACAGATGCCGAGTGGGCAAGGACCTCACCTGGTGGAAGGAGCTGCTGGGAATGGACTTCTGGTCCTCAAGGGACACTGTGGGTGGCCATCTATCAGAATAGAAGTGTAACGTGCATTTAATGCACTTGAGATTTTACATTCAGAATTGAATCAGAGGGTGTGATGGACAGGGAATGAAAGCTGTCTGACCACTACACGACAAACCTTGCTCAAGTGGCCAGTGCTAGACCAGGAGAGAAGCACTGGTCTGCCTTGGCTTTGGCATCCAGCCCTGATCATGTTGCCGCTGTGTCTCCGCAGGCAGGACATCAACCTGCGTGTGTTACCGTAAGTGTAGAAACATTACTGAAATGAAGATCTAAGCCTCGGGCTGTTTCTCAGAAGCAATGGCGAATTTCTCAGTTCTTGGCAACATGCTGATGTCTTTGTGTCAGGGTGCTTGGCCCATGTCAAGATGCACAGATTCTGGATGGAAATCGCGCAGAGCAAACTCAGGGAACATGATAAATACAATGCAGATGAGCTGTCAACTAGATATTAGAATGGGTCCTTAAGAAGGATTTTTCTACTTTAAGAGGGAGTGAAGATGGTCCTTCTGCCGAATGGTTGAGAGTGGGATTGGCTGGTGAGGGGGCGGAAAGCAGTAATGAAAGGAACGAGCATTTAGTGTCACTCGTCACTTCCAGCTTTATAAATCGGTTCATTCCAAATGAACACTCAGTTTTCAATATTAAATTACTTCATTTATTAAATTTATTTGGTTTTCTTCTCCAACCTTTTTAGGTAAGACTTTGAATATACCAGTCAGTGGGAGAAAACATAAATTACGAGTTTCTTTGCATGTGTATGTTTTAAGGTCTGCTAAAGCAGAGCGCTGTTTTTAGTGAAATCATGAACCTGGCAAGCATTTGGTGCTGACCGTGTCTTCTGCAGATATACACCTGCTTAGGTGAGATTGGGTTGGGTGACCTACCTGTGTCTGCCATGAACATTTAGCAGCATGCACAGCTCTCCTGCCCCTTGAGGGAACCTCGGCAGGTTTTTTCCCCTCCTGGGAATGACAAGCTGACATCAGCCTGCTGTGTGCTCCAGTGCAGTAGGGACCCTCTGTGATCTCCTTCTTCAGGTGGCTCTGCCCGGCCAGGTAGGGGGACAGCTGGAGCAGGTGTGCATTTGGATATGAAAACGCTGTTTCCTGGCTACAAAGGGTTGAGCATGACCTGTTAGTGGGTTCTTGGAAGGAGAGAAGAGCAGAGGGTCCCTGGGGAGAACAGGCTACAGTAGGGCCGTGGTTCTCCAAGCAGGTTCCCAGATCCCTGCAGCATCAGTACCTGAAAGCTTGTGAGCCACACAGGCTCTCGGCTTCCACCCAGCCCTGCCAGACCCGTGAGAAGGGAAGTCCTGGGCATGGAGCCCAGTGCCTAACTCCACCAGGCCTCCAGGAGATGCCGGTCAGCAGGTTTGCAGTCTGGGAAGGGAACCTCGGCTCTGCTGCTTACCGCCTGTGAGAACCCCAGCAAATTCTCACTTCTCGGAGTCTGAGGTTCTTTCATGTAAATGGAGATAAGCGAACTTACTTATCAGGCTATTTAATAGTTTCTATATTCTGTTTAATACATCTCACGGAAAAGTGCATCTTCTGCATGAAGCAGGAGGTAAAAATGGGCATCTTCCTGCCTCAGCCCAGTGGAAGCACCTGCGCGAGAGCCGCCAGGTGTCAAGGAGAGAGTGTCAGTCCCAGGCAGATGGCAGGAGCAAGCCTGCAAACCACCTTCCCGCCGTGTGTTCGCGGGCCCCTGGAGAGTGGGTTCCCGGGCTCTGGGAGAGGAAAAGGTGTGCAGCGTGTTAGTGCTGCCCTGTGTCCCCAGTCCTAGTGGGAGGCGTCTCAGGGAGCCAGGCGTGTCCCCTGGCTCATGGGAGGGACCGTCTTCCTGTCCAGGCTGGAGGACAGCACAGCTGCTGTTTGTGGGTTACTGAGGTGGTGCACGCTCCCCGTGTTGGTGGACACAGGGCAAGCATCTAGGTGCTGTGGGTGGACAGCCAAGGGAGGATGGTCTGTATGTGTGACCAGTCATCTGTCCAGGGCTGAGGGACCCCAACACCAAGATGCCGGGGAACCCTGGGGCAAGCCACAAGAAACCCCCAGAATATATCCCCCTCCCGGTCAAGGAAGATGGAGGTCCCCACACAGCGACTTACCAAGCGTGCTCAGAGGTGTCCACGGGAGGAGGAGAGCAGAAGCCTGCTGGTGGCTGAGCATGTCCAGAGAAAACTCTGTCTGTCCTGTTCTCCCACTCCAGCCTGGAGCCGCTTGCTGGGAGTGAGCAGGCTGGGTGAGAAAGGTACCTCACAGCCCTCTCCACCCAAGCAAAGGGCCTGGGGCGCTGGCCAAGCTTACAGTGTCATTGGTACTTGTCTCCAACACTCTACCTTCAGAACAGAGACTTGTGACTCAACTGACCCATTACCTAAAGGTGAGCTAAGTGGCCACACATGCCTGTAGGCTTTCCTTCAGGAGAGAACCTCGCACCGTGGAAAGCCTTGGGGGTGGGTAACCTGGAGGACTCCAGCTGATCATGACACGAGGTGTGCTTGCTAGGTCACAGGCACACACCCACAGCCTCAGACGGTGGCGCCTCAGTAATGGTAGCTATTCACTTTCATTAGGAAAATAACATTTTGACTCCTTTTAGAATCAGCGAGATTTTATTGTCAGAGTTCATAGGTGTGAGTACAAAGACAGATCTGTCAAAAGGCAAAATGTTAATGAGCCCAGCACGAGCCAGCAGTTCTGGACTCGTGGGGCTGTAGAGTGACTCAGGTCTTCAGATGGTCTGTCCACTAACTAGGCGAGAGCCCGTGGACCACCAGGGCAGTCGTGCTGCATGGTCTCAGGGGCGCAGTCCACATGGGGGTCTCGCCCTCAGTGACAGCAGGCCTTCTGGAGAGCGTGGTCGGGATGACCGCAGCTGAGTCTGCCAGTGGGCTCTGAGGACCAGCCTAACTGGAAGCTCCTCTGCCTTAAAGAGGCCATGCCATCTGCTCATGCCCCTGCTTCTCCCTGGAGCTCCTGCTTCTCCCTGGAGCCATTCGCTTGTGAGAAGGTCTGCTTACCAGTGACCCTCACCACTTATATCAATGCACAACTGGAGCTTCTTGGACAAACCCTGGATGCAGTCTTCAAGGCCACTGTAACACATCTGTTCTTTCTTTTTAGGGTGGCCCTTCGGAAATTTGGGGAAAGCCAAAGGGTTCCTCCTGAATGGCGTTTCTTGAGCACTTCCTTATCTGAATTACTGCTTGCTTCCTGCATCCTCTGACTCTGGTCTGAACACACTCTAGTATGCACGGATCCTTTTAGATTGACAATTCTCCAGCTCTGGAAACCCAACTGCTGATTCTTTCTTCAGAGGAGAAAAGTGGGGCCCAGTGAGGATGTTGCCAGGGGTTAATGTGCCCTGGATCAGTCGAGGTGAGAGCAAACCCGGAGGCCTGGCCAGTGCCCAGTGTTGGAGTGTCCACCACCCGTCACCCTCTGGAGCACAGCTCTCAGGCTGTCCCTGTTGCTTCTGTTGAGGGGAACGACTCTCCCAGCTCATACCTTTGGCTTCCTCCTGTGCTCGGTGTGGTTGATTCTGAAAACACTCTGGGCCAACTGGACTTCAGTGCACACCACTGTTGGGTCCCGAAGTCCCTAGGAAGGCCCACACGGGCAGGACTCACAGGCAGCAGCATCTGTGGGGGCTGCTTGGTGTGGCCTGCTGAGTCCAGGGTGTGCATGGTGCTTTGAAGGTAGCGACAACCACAGTAGCTCCCGTCATGGGAGGTGCAAAGACTGTTCCTTGAGTTACCTATATGCAGTTTCCCTTAATATTTAAATCATGCCATAAAAGTTGTCTGAGAGAACAGAGAGGAGCTTTTGGCTTGCAGAGTATTTGCTGGGTAGCTACTTTGTTACAGGCCCTCCCCAGGAGCCAGGAAGAAGCACGTTCACTCTCAGTTCCCTCGGCCACACCGGGAAGCCAGCGAAGTGGTTTCATTCTACAAACCCTGGGGCTGAGGCTCAGAGGATAAGAGCTTCTCAGGGTCACAGAGCCGGTGCTGCAGGGGGAGGCCAGCTCAGTGTCCCCTTGCCTTTGAGCCCAGGCTCCTTCCACTGCCAGCTATGGACCGCTGTGTAAGAATCTACCCAAGATTTAGCAGCTTATGGCACTTCGCCTTTCATCCTTTCACTTGTTTCAGAGTTGGGACTCTGGAGTGGTCCAGGGTGGTTCTGGCTCCGGGTGTCCCATGTCCTGCTGTTCACCTGCAGGTCGGGTGGTTCTGGCTCTGGGTGTCCTGTGGTCCTGCTGTCCAGCTGCAGGTCAGGGGCGCATCATCTCAGGACTCCAGTAGACGGTGGAGCCTCTCAGTAGGAGCCGTGGCGTCCCGGGCAGGCCTGCTCCTCGCTGTCATCTGGAGGCCTCTGTTCCTCATCACACTGGCCTGTGGTGGGCTGCTTGAATGTCCTCACAGCATGGAGGCCTGCTACGCCCCGTCCAGGGTGTGTGTGTGTGTGTGTGTGTGTGCACAGAGAAAGAGAGAGAGCAAGAGAGAGCAAGAGAGAGCACGAGAGAGAGAGCGAGAGAGAGCGAGAGAGAGCAAGAGAGAGAGAAAGAGAGAGAGCGAGAGAGAGCAACAGAGAGCGCAAGAGAGAGAAGACCCAGATGGGAGCCACAGGCTTTCGTGACTTCATCTCAGTTCTGGCAGGTTGTTCAAGTTGGGAACCAAGGTGGAGTCACCGGGAGACACGAAAGCAACAGACCTAGAGAAACAGACTTCCTGTTTCGAGATGTCCTGGAAGCGGGTACTTCCTCTGTGAATCGCCAACCTGGTCACTCAGGCTGACTTCACAGAAACAACGTAACTGTGACACCGTGTGGACGGTGGCTGTTCTTGGGCTGTCACCAGGCCTACAATGTTCACCTGTGACTAAGCGGATAGGTCGGTCAGCCCGAAGCAGGGGCAGGGCAGGGCCTCCTAGGCAGCTGGGGCCAGGCCACACGCTGTGCCTGCTCAAGGTGGGAGGCTGGTTCCCAGGTGCTCCGCTTCCTGTGATGCCTGCTCTTCTCTCTGAGCCCCCGCAGCAGCGCAGCCCAGGAGGAGTCTGCCTCACCTTTCCTTCCCTTCTGCATTGGGCTGCAGCGGCCGCTCTGGCTGAGACCACAGCCAGCACCATGCCAGACCGCAGGGAGACCAGAAGTCAGAGGAGGGGCTCTGCATACGCAATGCAGCCTTGAGCACAAACAGACCCTCTCGTAGGAAAACATTCTGAGAGTATCCAGAGACAGGTGTGGTGGGGTGGACAGAGGCCAGGTAGCCCAGTGAGGCCCGGCCCCGGAACCTCTCCCCTCGTTACTTCTTCTCAGCATCAGCTTGGGCTTCCCTTCCTCTCCATACACAAGTCTGCTCTGCTCAATTTCTCTTTCCAGTGCAAGACTCTGCATTTCCACCACAACTTCACTACTTTGCAAATCAGCAACCAGAAACCCAGGAGCCCCATGGAGGCGGGAGCAGGTCACACATGCCATCTTGTCTCCAGTGGGAGTTCTTGGGAGGGCCACTTCCCAAGTGCCCACAATCTGCACACCTGTGCTGGTCCCCAGCCTCCCCCTACAATCTGCACACCTGTGCTGGTCCCCAGCCTCCCCCTACAATCTGCACACCTGTGCTGGTCCCCAGCCTCCCCCTACATTCTTCACACCTGTGCTGGTCCCCAGCCTCCCCCTAACAATCTGCACACCTGTGCTGGTCCCCAGTCTCCCTGTAAAATCTGCACACCTGTGCTGGTCCACAGCCTTCCCCTACATTCTTCACACCTGTGCTGGTCCCCAGCCTCCCCGTACAATCTGCACACCTGTGCTGGTCCCCAGCCTCCCCGTACAATCTGCACACCTGTGCTGGTCCCCAGTCTCCCTGTAAAATCTGCACACCTGTGCTGTTCCCCAGCCTCCCCCTACATTCTTCACACCTGTGCTGTTCCCCAGCCTTCCCCTACAATCTGCACACCTGTGCTGGTCCCCAGCCTCCCCTACAATCTACACACCTGTGCTGGTCCCCAGCCTCCCCCTACAATCTGCACACCTGTGCTGGTCCCCAGCCTCCCCCTACAATCTGCACACCTGTGCTGGTCCCCAGTCTCTCCATACAATCTGCATACCTGTGCTGGTCTTTAGCCTCCCCCTACAATCTGCACACCTGTGCTGCTCTTTAGCCTCCCCCTACAATCTGCACACCTGTGCTGGTCCCCAGCCTCCCCCTACAATCTGCACACCTGTGCTGGTCCCCAGCCTCCCCCTACAATCTGCACACCTGTGCTGGTCCCCAGCCTCCCCTACAATCTACACACCTGTGCTGGTCCCCAGCCTCCCCCTACAATCTGCACACCTGTGCTGGTCCCCAGCCTCCCCCTACAATCTGCACACCTGTGCTGGTCCCCAGTCTCTCCATACAATCTGCATACCTGTGCTGGTCTTTAGCCTCCCCCTACAATCTGCACACCTGTGCTGGTCCCCAATCTCTCCATACAATCTGCATACCTGTGCTGGTCTTTAGCCTCCCCCTACAATCTGCACACCTGTGCTGGTCTTTAGCCTCCCCCTACAATCTGCACACCTGTGCTGGTCCCCAGCCTCCCCCTACAATCTGCACACCTGTGCTGGTCCCCAGCCTCCCCCTACAATCTGCACACCTGTGCTGGTCCCCAGCCTCCCCCTACAATCTGCACACCTGTGCTGGTCCCCAGCCTTCCCCTACAATCTTCACACCTGTGCTGGTCCCCAGCCTCCCCCTACAATCTGCACACCTGTGCTGGTCCCCAGTCTCCCTGTAAAATCTGCACACCTGTGCTGATCCCCATCCTCCCCCTACATTCTTCAAACCTGTGCTGGTCCCCAGCCTGCCCCTACAATCTGCACACCTGTGCTGGTCTTTAGCCTCCCCCTACAATCTGCACACCTGTGCTGGTACCCAGCTTCACTCCAGTCCTTCCAGCACGCTTGCTAATTAACTCTCCTGATGGTCTTTCCCCAGGAGGCAGTGGAGGGAGGCTGACCCTGGGGCCATGCACTTAGAAGCTGAGTTGGAGAGACGGGGACCTCAGCCTGGTACAGAGCTCCAAGTCCACCAGCACAGTGCCCAGGGGTAAGACAGAGCAGTCCAGAGGGGCCAGGCATCTCTCTGGATGAGGGTCTTGGTGTCACTTGGAAGGAGCCCTAGGAGTAGGTCACAGTAAGGAATGGGGTCGGGGAGGAGGGACCGGCAGGCCATGACTATGCTGAGCATAAGAGTAATTTCTTCACCTTTGCTCCACTAAATGTTCTCTTTTTGGTTTCCATCTTTCCAGTTACTGGACATCGCTCTTGGTCCCTAGAATAGGAGGACCTGGGTGTCTTCTTTCACAAGATCTCTGAGTCGCCACTTCTTCTCTTTGTTTTCGTAGCATCTTGGAGGGAAATTGGGAAGGGGTTGTTAGCAGACCTGGTTTTTAGATGAAGCCCGATGTTTGGACTTGGTAAAATCAAAGGGCTTTTAGGAGTGTCCTGGGTCCTGTGTGGACACAGCTCTGTCTCCAAGCACAGTGAGGAGTGGGGAGAGGAGGGCGACAGTCCTCCTCCACTGATCCTGATCCAAATAGGCTATGAAAATGGTAATGTATGTATTCATAATTAACATGCTAGCTATAAATCATCTCAGAACTAAATTATTAAAACAATGAACCACACACATCTCTATTAGGGAGGAAAGTGCATTTGTGGAGAAGTTAGGAGAGCAAACGGACCTCGGAGGCTCCCTGACCGTGGCCTGCCTGGTCCACACTGAGGGTGGGGCAGGGCAGCACCTGGGGCTGTTCTAACACAGGAGCCTCCAGCAGGGGCAGCTCCAGACAGACGCAGGGACCAGAGCCGTGAACACAGAGGCCTGAACAGAAAGGCAGCAGTGTGGCTGTGACCATCAGGCCAGGTGACTCGTGTCCACAGAATCGGAGCGAAGAGCCCGGCTTCCTTGGGCCACCAGCAGTTCCTCTCCAAGAAGCACAGGGCTGCTGTCTGCGGGGACTGCGGGTCTTCCTCCTTCTTTGGCAGATGTGAGGGCCAGACTACAATCCTGGTTCCCAAGCTGAGTTCCTCCTGCTCATTCTGCTGCCATGGGGTTGGTGACCTGGTATCTAAGAACTGAGCAGGTGGACTCCAAGGAGGGCCACTTGCTGCTCCTTCCAGGGAAGACGGAGGCCTCGCTGGCTGGGTCCTGGCAGGATGCACCGTGGCCTGCCAAGAGCTCCGCCTTGAGGGCTCCCGCCTGATCTGGGTCCGATGGCAGAGGCCAGCAGCAACGCCCCTGGTAACTCGGGTGGAGAAGCTTCTTTCTGGTGGCTGTGAAGAATAGAAGCCCACAGCACGCAGATGGTGCGCAGGCCAGGAAGAGAACGAACGAAGGACTCCGAAGTGGGAGGAGCCTAAGAAGGACCGCCGCTCTGTGCCCGGGACCACGGTCCCCACAACGCCCGTCCAGCCTCACGCCGTGGGCGGGCTGTTTGTCCGGCGGCCCAGGGCTGGTGGGCAGTGGTGTCAGGGCTCGACTGCAGGCATGGTGAAGCGGAAGCTCTGCACATGCACGTGCACACACTCACATGCACACACACGAACGGGTGGGAGATTACGCCGGCTTTCTTTCTCCTAGCTGCGGTCACTGTATTACACCCTCTCAGCCGTACACTCTTTCTTACCCTCACTGGATTATGATCATCTGCTCTAAGCTTCTGTTATGTATGATTCAAAGATCAAGCAGGATTTCTTTGGCAGCTTTGAGCTCAGAAAAAAGGATTGAGTTGAGAGTCTGCATTCTAAATCTCTCTCCTCTCACCCTCTGGAAATGCACCAAATGAAATCAGGCTATCATGCCTTAAGTAGCCAGCTCAACACCGAGGCGAGGAGTGTGGGTCCTGTAACAATGGCACCTGCTGGGAGCCCCAGTGCCGCCTGCCGCGGGCGTGACCCTGCTCCAAGGAGCTCTGCAGAGCGGGCCTCGGCGCCCTCGCCCCCGGCTTTCCAGATGAAGGGACCAAAACCGGGAGTGGAGGTCTGATGAGCAGCCAGGCAACCCTGCTTCCTCACACTGCTGACCTCCTGCTCTGTCATCGTCCCCTGTCAAGGATGCCCTCTTCTGTGGCCGTGCTGGACCTGGCTGTGTAGCAGTGTCACCCGCAGCTCCACTCCCTGGCTCTGCCATGCAAGCTGCAGCTTCTCTTCTGTAACATGGGGACATAATTCCTTTGCAAGTGCCTTCAAAGTTGCTGTCGGAGGTGATCAAAATGAGATTGCAGGTGCGAAGAGCTTTGAGAACTACAAAGGGCCGTGGAGGCATGAGGCTTGATTTCCTTTTTGTTTGGGGATCACCACCTGTGCAGACGGGTTTATCTCTGTGAACCCACAGACATTTAGACGAAGACCATGCAAACCTTAGCATGGCCAGTTCAGTGATGTTAGGAGACACAGGGAAGCCAACGAGGTCTGCGCAGAAACGCTCCAGTCAGCGTGCTGGAGTCTCACCTTGATCTTCCACCTGGAGAATCAAGTCAAACCTGGGGAGACACTTAAGATTAGAAAGCTCAAGTGGTGCTGCTGTGCAATGGCTTCAGTTCCGAGTCTGCATCGGCCTCAACCTTCCTCTCTGTGACCAGTGGGACCCGTGAGGAAAGCAAGGGTCCCCGTGTCTAAGAGAAGGCAAGTGGAGCCCTGTGACCTGGCAGGGCGCTGAGCACTGCAGTGAGCTTACCTGTGGGAGGGAGGTTGCTAGCCTCGCCTGGGCGCCCATGAGGACGGCCTCGGATGGCACGTGCCAGACACCCAGAATGGGCGTGCTCAGCCAACGCTGGCCGCTGCTGCCCGAGCTGCATGGTGGGAGCTCTCCAGCAGCTCAGCGAGCGCCCTTGGTCACAGGCTCTGTGGGCCTTCCGCACTGCGGCACCCTTGCTGCCCACAGGGTGAGCCGGTGCTTCCAGGGGCCAAACCTCCACTCACCAGCAGTGATTGAAAAGGCAAACGTCCAGGCTGCATCTGCTGGGTCAGCTTTGCGTCTCTGTGGCCAGAATACCTGAGAAGGACCACTCAGGAGGAAAAGCTCACTTTGGCTCATGACTCCAGAGGGTTCGTTCACGTTCGGCAGAGTCACTGCTCTGGGCCCGTGTGAGGCAGAAGTTGTCAGAAGGAGCGCCCTTCCCCTCACGGCAGCGGGAGCCAAGAGCTCGGGAGCACAAGGCACCGCGAGAGGAGCACCTTCCAGGGCAGCTGCCCAGTGGCCGCCCTCCAGCCACGCTCCACCAGCCCAGTTACCCCCAGCCAGTCCATCCACACAGGCATGGACAGATCAGGTCACGGTCCGTCGCCTCACCTCCTGACGTCCCCGCACCGACACAGGAGCTCAGGGGCACCTTTGTTTAACCCTACGAGCATCCCAGCCCAAGGGCCAGGAGCTCCAGCCAGCAACAGTCCTGAGTAGCGTTTCCGCTGAAGTTCAGGGGATACGCTGGCTGTTGAAAGCCACCGGAACCCAAGCAGCTGGACCAGAGAGACAGCTGTGCTTGCTGACTGCAGGAGGGTCACACAGGGACTTTTAAGAACATCCAATCCCAACATCGTCTGATAGCCAAGAAAGCCAAGACTCATGGGAGCTGAGGAACTTCCCCAGGGCCGCCTGCCTGAGGCCGCCAGTTGGTGTTCACCCCTGCTTGGTGCTTGCTGCCCTTTGCCACAGGAGTGACCATCATGGCCACTGTGTGACCAGTTCAGGGCTCTCTGGTCTATGCTGCTTGCTTTGCCTTTTCCATGTGGAAAGCACAGTGTCTTTTGTTAGGAACAAGCTGGCTGTGGCCTCACATACAAGGGGGGACGCGCCCAGATATGGGACCTCAGCATGTCTTAACCCCCTCCTCCTCAAGGCCCCACCCGGATGCGTCCTTCATGACTGGGTACCACCAGGCTTCCCCTTCCGCCCATCATCTCCTGTTGGATCCCCCAGGAACCTTCCTCCACTCGGCCCGCAGGATGGCTGATCCCAAAGACCCGTGTGCCTCCCTCCTCTCTGCATCTCTGTCCTCTGGAGGAACCCCCACCCCCGTACGTCCACTCTCAGCCGAAGCTGGGCTTCTGTGTGAGAGCACCTTTCCAGTCCTTGGAGCCCGAGAGTCCCAGCTGGCTGGAAAATGAAGTCTGTGATTTCAGCAGCTGAGGGCTGCTGTGGGCACGAGTCTCACGAGTGTTAAGTGACCACAGCTGAGACTCTACAGAGGCAACCAGGTCACACTCCTCCTCATGCACCCAGTGACTGTGTGTGCCCATCTCACCAAGCCCAGGACACATGCCAGCTGCAGGTGTGTTGCCAACACAACTACAAGAAGCTATTGAGGGGGCATGAACAGGGCTGCGGATGTGCACGAGCGTGTGTGCACTTGCATGTGTGTGTAGGAAGCAATTCCAGCTGTTGACTTAGCACCAGCTGCTGAAGCCCAATGTGCCTGATTTTGTTTATTTGAAACTGTAGGATGAAATCGAGGGACACTACATAAGTAGGCAGACTCATTTTTTAAGCAAACCCAAGGTGGGGAGTGTCCTGCTGGGGTGGCTGCAGGTGCTCTGCAGGATCACTGTCTTCCAGAGGCAGAAACGCTGGGCCTTCCTGCAGGTCCTCACATGCAGGGCTGGGCTGTAGGCACTTGAGAGCAGGTCTCCAGAGGAGGAACCTTCTGGAAGGTTTGAACAATGTATCCTCTGACCTGATCCCCAGATCCCGAGTCCTGGTGCAGAGATGGTAAGTGTTTGGGGTAGGCTCCCAAGGTCGGCCTCTCCTGCCTTTGGGCAGCTGCTCCCTGCAGGTGGGGATGCTTTTCTGTTTGTCCCCAGACTTTACATGCCTGTCCTGTTGTGCTCTCCGCTCGCTCCTCTCCTTCCTGCCCAGGAGAACTTTCTGTTCAAAGGCGTCTCATCTTTATGTGGGTGGCCTGAGAAGGAATTGGCCATAGGTCTGCAGAAGAGCTGGCCTGTGTTGCTTCGGGGAATGGATGATGGATGCAGACCCCACCCCCTGGAGCTCAGCACTGCAGGGTCGAGGAAGCAGCTCCCACGTTCCAGAAGCTGTGACCTTATTTGTCTCTTCACACCCAAATTCCCTCCTGCTTCCTGCAGGTGAGATGGGCCTGGGTGGAGAATCCGAGGCTCTGCCTCCCTCCTTCTTTGGCAGAGAACTCCTTCTCAGGCAGCTTCCGGCATCCCTCCCTTGAGCCCACGCTTGCGGCTACCCTGCACACTCCAAAGGAATGTGGGACATCTCTTTCACATCTTGGCAACTTCTTGTACCTTTTCCTTCCTTTTCTCTCTCGTGTTAGGCATAGCATACACCAGGGAGTTAAAAACAAAGCAGCATGCCCCCGGTTCAACAAAGCCGAAAGGTTAGGGGCACGGATGGCGCGGGGCCAGGTGGTCCCTGCTGGACATGGCTCAGTTTGGTAAACGCACCCAAAGCTAGTGGCAGGAAATCTGGTGAAACGTCAGTTTACTCTGGGCTTGCCAGGTCTGGACCTGGGTCTGAACCCTCTCTCCCTCCTGCCTCCAGCGATTGGCGCCAGGGACTCTGGTCTGACTCCGTGAGCACCCTGTGAGAACGCCTGGCGTGGATCTCATCTCCAGGACTGCCCGGGTGTGGTTCCCCCAGCCACCAAACCGTGATTCCCAACCACTCCATGCTGTGGGTGGCTGGCGCCCAGGGAGCTGGGGGTCCAGAGGGCGGGAGGTGAGGAGAGAAGAGGCAGCTTCTAGGTCCTGTGAGGGCCATCCCTCAGCCCACGATGCTTGGAGACCTAAGCATTTTCCTCAGAGTGGTGAGCTCCGAAGAACATTGACGAGCTTTCACTTAGAAAACCACAGGGTCACCTGGAGGCTTGATAACAGCACTGCGCTCCCCAATCCTCTCGAGGCCTCTGAAATGGCGACATCAACCTCCCAGTGAGCAGCTATGACACCCAGAAATTGACAGGTGGACATTGGGCAGCCAGCAGGAGGCTTTCCAGAAGCCACTGGCTCTTGTGCTGCTGCTGTCTCTTCCTGGGGGCTGGGAGGCGTGAGTTTTCTGGGATCTTGATGCTTGTGTTCACGCCCGTCGCACCCAGATGTCCCTTCCCATCCTCCTGCCCGGTGGTCACAGCCTCAACACGCCACCTTCCTTTATAGAGCTTGGTCACCTTGAGGACATCGACCAGGTGGTCAGCCAGGCAGGAGGTCTTCTCAGCCTGCTCACTTCTGCTGTGTTCTTTGGAGAGGGCCCGTTAGCATCTTGGGCCATTTTCTTGGATTGCCTCCTTCCTCTGTTCAGTTCTGAGCATTCTTTAAGTATTTTAGACATAAATCCTTTGTTGCATTGGTGATTTGTAAATATTTTCTGCAAGGTCTAAGAATTAATCCAACCCAGACCCCACAGATTTTCTTTTACTTTGTCCTAGAATCTGTCTAGTTTTACATTGACATCTATTATGTATTTTCAGTCAATTTCTGCATAAGGAGTGTGAAGGTTTTAATCTAGGAGGATCACTCTGTGTGTGGATGGATTGGAAGACAAGGCTTCGGTAGCAACAGGAAGAGCTTAGAGTCTCAGGATACCCTGCAATAGCGGACCTAGACCACCACAGCCTGCATGTGTGTATGTGTGCCTGAACACAGGCACATGTATGTGCACGTATGTATGCATGCATGTGTGTGCGTGTGTGTGTGTGTGCGTGTGTGGTGTGTATGTGTTGGTTTCACCATGTGGAGAAAATCCCCTCATCCCAACTCCTGAGATTGTTTTAAACTCTTAAAAGGAAATATTCTAGTGTTTCAAAAATTCGACTTGATTTAACATGCACATTTGTTTAAAAAACAAAATATTAATTAGTTTCTAGGCCTATAAACCACAACAATTTGGGAACTAGTCATTTTAAGATACTATTATTTCGAATTATTGTTAAATAAAGTTGTCCATCAACATATTACCAAAACAAAATGTCACCTACGTCCAGTCTCCACCAGTCTGCACTGGATGTGCTGTTAATTACATGCAGTGACGCCGCTGGCTTCTTGCGTTGGGCATTTAGAACGACTGTTTCTTTAGATCCGGGAGATCAGGCGTTGGACGTGCATTAGAGTAGAAGTGACTTTCCACCCCTTTGGAGAGGTATCCTGGACTCCGCTGGGCACTGGTAAACTCCAGGGAGGAGAACACACCATGGAGGCAAAAGCGGAGGCTGTGTCCAGCGCTGAAGTGCGTGCTCTGGGCGGGGACCAGCCGCCTGACCCCTTGTGCAGGTGGTGGTTGCCAGCCCTGCTTTGCAGCCTCCGGGGCACACCCAGGGTTGTTGTGCCCAGCTCCTGCCCCAACCGTGGCGTCTCAGTGCTCCGCAGTGTATTTAGCAAGGAGACAAAGCTGCTTAACTCGCCACGTGGTTCCTGATTTTAAAACAGCACAATGCTCTCTGCAGTGCATGTCTTCAAAAAGCTCCACTTGTTCCTCCTCTGAAGTTAGATTCAGTGTTAATAATGGCCATGGTTCTGAGCTCCAGACGTTTCAAGCCCTTTTTCGGAATAAGTCCAGCCCCAGCACCAAGCTGCGCAGATCATTGCCTGTCCTTTCTGGCCTGCAGGAGAGGCAGAAGGGCTCAGGCAGGTGAAGCAAGGATGATTCTCACCCAGGAACCTCCTCCAGCGCATCCCCAGGTGAAAGGCCTCTGGCCCTGAGCCTTTGCCTTTCCACTGTGGATGACTTAGGTGGACTCAGAGTCCCGGGAAAGGTCTCCATGCAGGTGTTGGGTGTGAGGGTTGGAATTAACCTTGAGGTTAACAAATCAGTGAAGAAGTCAGGTGTGTCTGTGTGTGTGTGTGTGAGAGAGAG